>NC_137812.1:23236253-23578753 GCF_963921795.1 Nannobrachium achirus | reverse complement strand
TGTAACTGCTCAAAACTGATCTGCAACTGGCCTTTCTCTATAGTCAGGTTGCTATGACTGGTATTTAACTGCTCAAAATTGATCTGCCACTCGACGTTTTCTTCCTTCAGGACGTTTCTCTCTTTAACCAGTACCATATCTGCAAGGAGAAGAATCAACAAACTGATGAGCTTTACATCTTACAACTTACAGTAGATTTTGAGACAAAAGGCCCATTTTGGGGTAACTTATATGAACTGGCATGAGGCACAGTAATTTGCGTGGCAGCTGAGATCCATGCTTAACTGCCCAATGTCACAGTCCTTTGCTGTGTGCTGCTGAATTGCAAATGACACATCAACTACACCTCTCCTCCCACAAAGGCACACAACCAACACATGTATGCAGTGAAAAACACACCACTTTTCCCTCCAGAAAAGGTCAATTAGCTCATCTGCACCAAGCACGCTTCATGCCAATCCACCTGTCCCCAAATCAGGACCCAGAGTATTCCAATTATCAGCCATCTATACTATTTCTATCATAAGGGTTCCCAAATGTTTCAACCCCCCCCCCCAAAATAATTATATTTGAATCCCCCACCTTGACAAGCACTTGAAATTGTAAGCGTTCAACTGGCAAACATTGTGAAAATGACAAGCCAAACAACAAGCTCACAACAACTCACTCTGCAAGGTGTTGTGAACTTGTAGATCGACTATTCTCACAATGTTTGCCTCTTTCTTACATAATATTTAAAAAAAGGTCTTAATAATGTCCTTAAATTGTAACTTTAATGCAGATGCCCATACTGCATATGTTGGTTTGAGAACTGTTGAGTGAGAAAACAATGTTGCACATTAAGATAATCATTCTAGGGGATTCAGACCACCAGCTTGTGAACCCCTGTACTAACATGTAATTACATGTTTATAGGATGACACACTCACAGTATACGACCACACCAATGACAGCAGCCAACAGGAGGAGACACAGCGTTATTATTGTTCCCAGAACCACAGCAGCCACTCTGGAGCGTTTCTTCTTTGACTCATCAGGGACAGGGTCTGAACAGTTCAAGATAAGACATTTAACATGTTATGATGCTTTTATGGCAGATGTTATACCATCGCTGTCGGGAGAAACCTCGTATTTCCAAGTTTCAAATGTGTATGTTTTTTTTTTTTTTTTTTTTTTAAATCTAAAGCCCTATTTCATCATACAAAAGTGTTGCATGAAAATAATGAAAATAGCAGATCTACAAGCAAACAACGCCTCACATCACTACTTTAAATTGTTTTTTAACAAAATAGGGAAGGTTTTGGAAATACAAGGTTTCCACCCGATATCCTTACCGTGAGAGCCCTAACCCCAACCCTATAGCGCCCCGGTTCTCAGGCGAACAACATTTGCCAAAGGTATTGATCTACAAGCTCACAATCTGCTATTTTCGGTGAAAAGATTTTTGGTTTAGAGGGGAAAAAAGGAGGGGTCTTAGTATTGATCCCAGGGGAGACTCAGATCAAATCACTATAATGAAGATTCGAAGTATATGAGGTTTAGCTCAACAGCTATAACTGTGTATTTACTGTGCACGGTGAGTTAAAGGTAGGTAGGATAAGTGATATTTTTGTGTGAAAATGAAATGTTTTTTGTTGAAGCACGAAAACCTTTATTTCTTTTTTTTTAAAGCACTATATTCGGTAGGGGTCTCCCTGTCTCTCCAGCTCTTTGATAAAAAGAAAGTACATTTTCAGGAGAGAGTCCCCATTTATCAGCTTCATTCTGACAGTGTTCCAGATTCACATTTTGTCTGCTCATTTCTTTGTGTAATCACTTCCAATTTCACTTGTTTAATCTAAATCTAATCTGTTCTCCGTCTTGAACGGTTAAAATTGATATCCTGACCTGAAAAAGCATTTTCCTTTTATAAAGAGCTGGAGAGACATTTATTAGATTTTTTTTTTACTGAATTTGTTACCAGATTGGGGTTGGAATGAGTTAGAATCTATCTTGAAATTACACAGACTGTACGCATGGCCATGTTGGCCAACCTCCTAAGGGTAACTTGCAGTAAGAGCGTAACCACACTGTATAACCACAAAAATACACATTTTTTGTTCTCTAGTGTAGAAAAAGATAAGCAGAAGTTGCAGTCGTGATGAAAGGGGAAGTGTAGCAAGCAGGAAGTCTGGGAGGCCTGATAGACAGATGAGATAAGAACCGCACTAATGAACTGTTAGTGATAAACTGTAAATTCTACGTCATATTATGGTTGTCCCAGGTACGATTCCAGGCCCAGTGTGTCCCTGAACAAGACTCTTAACCCCTAATTGCTCTGTGGCCTTTGAGGGCTGTGTTCAGCTGGGTTGAGCTGAAAACTGAATTTCCCCCGTGGGAGGAGTAGGTCCACATTACTATTATAAATAACTTATCAACACAGTTATTGTGTTTCTTTATCCTAATGAATTTTGTCTTGACTTTCAAGAGTTTTACTGTTCATTGACAATGAATGTAATGCATTGGAGGTGCAGGCCATGCCTACAGTGGTCACATGGCCACCATGCCACCTACTCCCCTGCCATAAATGTCACCCATTCTCTTCTGGTCATGTTGAAAGTAAAGTATAATTTTTATCTACAAAAAAGAAAGAAATTGGCAGATCTCAGAGTACATATGTGTGGAATTTCACACAGGGCCACAGGCTGATTGCTACGTTCGCTTTTTTCATTTTTTTTCTTCTTTTTTTTCTCTCTCTCGAATCAGTCTGGATTCGAGGCTAGCCACAGTCCACCTTGAATTTATTTGGCAAATTATTTGACTGGTTATTGAGCTGGTTCTCAAACCGATCCCCAGATTGACACTTATTAGCCCATGGATCCCCATTTGAAAAGATATGCCAGGGACCCACATTAGAGAACATTTTTACAGCTACTCCCCTGCCATAAATGTCACCCATTCTCTTCTGGTCATGTTGAAAGTAAAGTATAATTTTTATCTACAAAAAAGAAAGAAATTGGCAGATCTCAGAGTACATATGTGTGGAATTTCACACAGGGCCACAGGCTGATTGCTACGTTCGCTTTTTTAATTTTTTTCTTCTTTTTTTTCTCTCCTCGAATCAGTCTGGATTTGAGGCTAGCCACAGTCCACCTTGAATTTATTTGGCAAATTATTTGACTGGTTATTGAGCTGGTTCTCAAACCGATCCCCAGATTGACACTTATTAGCCCATGGATCCCCATTTGAAAAGATATGCCAGGGACCCACATTAGAGAACATTTTTACAGCTCTAGCAGTGATTCTCAACCATTTTAGACCCCCAGTTTGACATGCATTATGCTACGGACCCCCATCTAATGGCATTTCTATCTCTGAGACTCCAATCTATATCGTAAAATCAATGCTAATTTAATTCTGAGAGTCAGGGTCCATTTGGTTCCATTTGTACACTCTCTGAGTTATACAGACCCATAAGGATTCATTTGGTTCCTAGCTATCATTTATCACTATACCGTACAACTACCTTTTTGTAACAGCCATGTGTCAGTTACCATTAACCATTGTAGCATGTTAATATTTACCTCCAATATGCTGCTCTTGTGCCGTGTTCTTCTGTAAAGCATCCTGCTGTGTCCCAGGGTTGAGTATGAGGTCTTCTGTGGTCCCGTAGAGGTCGACTGTCCTCTCCTCCCATTCCCCTCTGTCCTCAGGCTCTCCTCTCTCCTCCATCTCCACCTCCCTCTCTCCTTGACCATGTCTGACCTTCTTGGTCAGGTCTGGCACAGCGTACACGTCCTCTGACATTCTGTGGTCTGCAGGGTCTGAACAAGACAAGACAAGAAAAGACAAGACAAGACAAGACAAGACAAGACAAGACAAGACAAGACAAGACAAGACAAGACAAGACAAGACAACCTTTTAACACGTTATGATGCTTCCATATCCTTAACCAATACACTGAGAACGTGTCTGTTCTTCCACTGATGTGTGAGTAATTATTATATTTTATGTATTGTGGCCTGTTAACGACTTTGAAACCCAGGCCTAATAGCCTGGCACTGCTCAGACTCATTCACACTGCAGGGTGAGGATGAGTCTGGCCAACGCAAGGCTACAGCCCTAACCACAACCCGATTCTCAGGCAAACATTCGCCAAAATATGCCTATCTATAAGCTCACAATCGGATACAGGTCTTGGTTTTGTCCAAAATGTTACAAATTAAATAATTGAAAAATGGTAGTAAAAGAAAGTATACACTATTTAAACATGCACGGTAGATCATTATCATACTCAATGTTATCCTTCAACTTCTTATATATGCCCCAAAATGTCAGATTTTGTAGCAATTTGTAGCAATTGTAAAAATATTAGACCTTAATTGTAAAATGTTTAAGCAATAAGCTTGTAATTATCATGTATAGCCTACAGTCTTTTACATGCAACCATTTTTCAAATATTACATTTTTTTAACATTTTGGACAAAATAGGCAATTTTACGTCGATGTGCCCAGATGTTACCTGCTCACAATCGGCTATTTTGAAGAGATTTGGTGTAGAGGAGAAAAAAATTAGGGGGCTTAGTATTTATCCCAGGAGGAACTCAAACCAGTATAATAAAGATTCAAGTAGCCTATATGGGGTTTACGTGGTGATGCAATGGCACATGCATTCATTGCCATTTCCATATTAATGCATTTGAGTTAAAGTTAAACTTGAAAGAAAGAAGAAACACTGAAAGAGTGACAGTTAGAACTGTACAGTGACTGCACACTACAGTGAGTTGAGACAATCAGATTGCAAAACATATTCAAATTCTTTCAATGTTTTACTGAATTGGTTCCCAGATTGGGGTTGGAATGAGTTTTAATGTATCTTGAAATTATACACCGACTCTACATGGCCATGTTGGCCAACCTCCTGATATCTAAAGGTAACTTGCAGCAAGTAGGGGGGGGGGGGGGGGGGGGGGGTGGCCATGCCCACTCCCTACTCCCCTGCCATAAATGTCACAGATTCTCATCTGGTCATGTGGAAAGTAAAGTATATTTTTTGTCTACAAAAAAAAAATAAAAAATTGGCAGATGTCAGAGTGCATGCTCTTTTAGACTACATATTATTTGACAATTTTCACATAGGGCCACAGGCTAGCCTGGGATCCAGACTGTAGGATCAGTCTGGATTTGAGGCTAGCCACGCCCACAGGCCACCTTGACTTTATTTGGCAAAACTAGAGTATACCCACATCTCTCCAGACATCACTATACCACTACCCTTTTGTAACAGCCATGTGTTAGTTAACCATTAACCATTGTAGCATGTTAATGTTTACCTCCATGCTGCTCTTGTGCTGTGTTCTGCTGTACTGCATCCTGCTGTGTCCCAGGGCCGTGGTCGTGAGCTTTGAGGTCTTCTGCGGTCCCATAGATGTCAACTGTCCTCTCCTTCCATTCCCCTCTGTCTTCACTCTCTCCTCTCACCTCCATCTCCATCTCCCTCTCTCCTTGGCCATGTCTGACCTTCTTGGCCAGGTCTGGCACAGCGTACACGTCCTCGGACATTCTGCTGTAGCTCATTTTACAACTAGGCCACTCGTTGCACAGCTTGTTGGAAAACAGAAGTCCCGAAAGAGGAAGATTAACCATAAAAGAGAAAAGTGAAGTCATTGAGTCTATTACTTCCCATCAGCCTCTCAATTGCTAAATCCGTAATCTCTCAAGAACAGACTCTCTGATATTGCTAAATTATACATGACGCTCTATCCTTTACTGTTTGAGATCACAAATCACACATATCCATAGGTGAGTGCAGATGGCTAGGTTCAGACTTCAAATCTATTTAAGTATTATGTATGAGTATTATTATTATTACTACTAGACTGGTGCACCTTGGGCATTGGCCTACTGTATAGTCGGAGACATCTGTCATCTGGGACACATACACACACGTTTGCAGAAGCCCAATTAGAGGTGCCCATGTAGGTAACTTCCTTAGCACTATGTTCTATACGGTAGGTTGATTTACTGTTATTTCAATTCAGATATTCCATAACCATATGTAGCCTATGTAATATTTACCATATCACCCGAATCACATTAGAGAGGCAGGGATTGAAATTTCTAAAAGGGCCTTTTGGTGAAAATATGGAAAATAGCAGACATCTTTCTTTCACCTTCGTAAAAACTGTATTCATGGTCTGGAGAGGGCACTTTTTACAGATGGATTAAAGGGCAGGGGCTCAAGTCCCCTTTGATGTCTATGTGTGCACGTGCCTGCTCCCAGCTGAGCATAGGCCATTGATGACTCTTCTCCATCCAACACAGCTTTGGGCTGTCCTCTCTGCCTCTCCCCAGCTGCTTCCCTGTCTCTTCACCCCCGCCTCAGTGCACATCTGCAGTTCTTGGGCCGTCATCTCTTCCGCTTCCCGCCCCGGTGGTGTAAAGTAACTATGTAGTTTTACTTAAGTACTGTACTTAAGTGCAATTTTGAGGTATTTGTACCTTTATGTACATTTCCAATTTCCTCTCCCCAATACCCAGCCGTTGACGCCCCCGTCCACGTCCATGGACGCGGCCGCGAAAAAAACGGCCGTGGACGGCCAGAATACAATGTATCATTACAATTTTAACATGGCATCATGCTAATCTTCCCTGTAGAACGTATTTGTAACACTAGGAATATTTCATCCATGAAGCATTGAAGAGACATGTGTGACTCCCTGCAATATTGTCTTCTTAATTCACCTTTTAAAGAGGGGAGATTGAGGTCTCAGACTTGCAGTAGTGCCCTGTTTAGAAGCAAATCATATACAATAATCATAAAAAAGAATAAAAGTATAATCATAAGAAAACATAATCATAAAAACAAGCATATAAAAACATAATTCTGTATTCATACAACGTTTAAACATACAACAAATAATGATATAAGCAACATTATTTAAAGCAGACACAGGCCTTAAATTCCTTCATCATGTTTGAATTTCCCCACTGGGAAAATTCTATTTATGTAAGAGAGCCGTCGTTCTATAATGAGTTGTGTGTCTTAAAAGGATATTTAACTTAAAAAAGGGTTGTTTAATCGTCTACTACTGTTATAAATAAATGAAAGATTATTATTTTTTTAGGAGGAAAGTATGAGTCACCAGAACCAAGGACGGGTGTTTTCGGTTAATTTATCGTGGTTAAAATAGAGTTTGAAGTTACAATGGATTTGTAGCCTATAGGAAGGGGGCGTGTCTGATAGCATGAATATCAAATATCTAAATACTGAATCAAGCAACTTGTCTTAGAATTTGTCTGGGGTGTTCCCAAATGCCAGAGTAGACTATAAAATTTCCCAATTTCTTTAAAGTTAAATATGCCTTTAAAGCTATACGGTATATTCCTTTAAGGCTATAACCAGCTGTTAACCTGGTAAAATATGATTTTGGGGGGCGGGGGGGGGGGGGGGGGGGGGGGTCCTTTTCCAACCACCAGGGTGAGGGAGCTGAACCCTAACCTAGCAATAGCGGCTAGGGTTAGGGTTGAGGCTCAAATACTGACAAATCAAATTCTGACATAATGTCAGTCAGCTTGCCTAGGCAGACACATGGACATGAAACATTAAGCATTGTTAGCTCCCAGAAGCTTAGAAAATGCCCCTAATAACTAGACAAATGCTTTTCCCAGAATACTTTGCTGTCTTCTTCCCAGGATGCTTTGCTGTCAAGAGCAAATTTACAGCAATTCCTATGATAATGACATTCTCTTAAATTGCTGTAAAAAAGTAATTTTATCTCCCAGTCCCAGAATGCTTTGCTGTTTACAGTATAATACTGTCTGATACTACTTCAGTATAATACTGTTCGGACTTTGCTATACATTTTCCTGTAACTTGTAACGTTAACTGCTGTGCCGCCTCTGGGCGAATGAATTTCCCCCTTGGGATGATAAAGGTATCTATCTGTCTATCTATCTATCTATCTAGATGAGGAGGTGCTGGATCTTATCAGCCAAATAGTCTGGCGAGCTGCCGAAGCTGTGGTGCACAATGATCATCGTTCCAGACAGTACCACAGTCAGGCGACCTCACATGCACAACTGCACGCACGCGCACACACACACACGCACGCACGCACGCACACACACGCGTCCGCGCCCACACACACACACACACACACACACACACACACACACACACACACACACACACACACACACACACACACACACACACACACACACACACACACACACACACATCCATCAAGGCGGATAAGCCAAAGCAAACACATAACTACATGATACACATACATTGTGATAACGATGGCTTCACTTGAGAACCCTTTCACAGATCCACCGGTTCATGTGCAGAACAAGCACGCATGCATGCACGCACCATACCTGTTCTGCTTTGCTGTTTATGATCATCAAGTCTGATTGTTTGTCGCTACAGTATTGTCTGCTGTCCGCCCAGCTTTTCTTCTCAGCAGAGACATAATAACAACCGTAGACGAAATTCTGCCATCCAGGTACATCTGACAACAACATGAAATAAAGTTAGTCATTTTTCTCGAATGATTGACAAAGGATGAGCAACACAGTGATGTTTCACTGACCACAGAGCCTCCTCTTCAGGTCTTCCAGTTCTTCCGTTAACATGTTATGTCTAGTCTGTAACTCAGTGAAATTGGACTGAAGGTTGTTATTCTCTTCAATTAATTCAAAATCTGCAAGAAAGAGAATCAACAAACCAATGAGCTTCACATATACAACCCTGTTCTTATTTGACGATGAGACAGAGGGCTTAATCTGGGGACGTTGTGCAGGTGGGGCATGTTGACAGATGTTTGTAATTTTCTGGACTTCCGTTCAATGCGGGGGGAAAAGGAGCAGGGAAGCAGTTACCTCCTATAAGACCTGCTAGCCGGTCGAGTGTCCAAACGGAAGAACCGGAATTTGGTGGAAGTACCACCCAAGGAAATGATGGACATTTTTTACACATTTCTTTAAGTTCTCCGTGAATGAAACAATTGTTATGACTGGTCACAACAATTGTGATTGTTTACACAGACGCGTTGTGAGTCTGTAGATCGACTATTTTCTGTAGCCAATCAGGCCATACGACGCCATCAAAGCCTGCCAAAATACCTTTTATATGACTAAATCAAAGGTACATTTATTCGACAAAAATCTTGTGATATTTAGTCAACACTGACCAAAATTCGGTCGTCCACTACATGCCTCACACCAATCCACCTGCGCTACAACAGAGCCCAACATATTTAAAGCAACTGTCATCTGCACTATATTTCTGACTAAAATATGTGTTTATCGAATGAAACTCACTGTATATGACCAGGACAATAATGGCAGCCAACAGGAGAAGACACAGCAGCACCAGACATACTGCAAACACTCGATTCTTCTTTGTCTCTTCAGAGTCTGAAAACATGACATGAGACAAAAAATAAGGTCACTTATGAACTGTTAAACATTGAAAAACTAAGGAAGGAAGGGAAAGTCTAGTTCTTGATTGTGTCACATTTAGCTAAAAAGTTAACTGTGGAAACCCGATAATAACAAAACCGGATAATTTTCTTCACCATAAATAATAATGACTTTGCCGTATGAACTGCTCCACATTTGAGAATAAATAAGAAAACAATTAGATTGAGAGACAGCTTGCAGCAGCTAGGGACAATTGCTGTTGAAACTAAAGTGAGTTTAGACAGAGAATCAGCTTGCTAGGGTGAAAGTGGCCGTTGGCTAGGTAAAGCTGTTCGGACAGTTACTTTAAAGGTAAAACGCTATATAGATGCTATATGTTATTTGCACAGAGACAACATGGATTCAATAATTTTCAATTCATTCAGGGTTACAATAGATTTACACTGCAGGGTGAAGTTTCAGCCTACAATGACAGGAGAAGGTGGCAGACAAATGTCTGTGCCATGCAGGCAAGGCACCACACTGATTAAACAAATGATGTAATAGATAATGATATACAACACGGTTGACAGTTGACTTCATGGATACAAAAACGTCTCCATGCTAATACAATGTGATTTTTTTTCAGCATACATGATAGGCCTACATAAAGAATGTATTGTATGCTGTTCCTTGATATCCTTTTAGTACAATTGAAGTATACCTACTTGCCCTTGCATAAATAACATCCATAGCAATCATATAGTTGTATATGCTGCTTACCTGTGTTCCTCGGTACAGCATGCTTCTGTGTCCCAGGGTCAGGGTCATCTGCAGAGACATAGATGTCTACTATCCTCTCTTCTCTCTCTCCTCTCAACTAACTCCATCTCTACCTCCATCCTTCCTCAGCCTTATCTTTATCAACAGACAGACAGATGACGACTATGGCTTTGTTTATGTTATTTCAGGTTGTATTCATTGATTGATTGATTATTATATTAGACAGAAATGTAAAACAGTACGAGTACTGTACAGACCAAAAAGAGTCCTTACAGTCTTCTTTCCATTGGGGTCCTGATGGAGGTCCCAGTGATTCTCAACCTATTTTTGATTTCAGGGACCCCCCGTTTGATATGCATTTGGCCACGGACCACTGTGATACAATATATTTTTATTTTATTTTTTTTTAAAATGCTAACAATTTGGAGTGGCGGTGATTGCACATTGTTTTGACTGGGAGGTTCAACTTTGTTGAGGACAGGTCAGGTGCAGTTTTGTTAGAATATGGAGGGTCATGCCATGGAATGACAGCAACTTCGCTGAAATTATTTAGCTTCTAAATCTTTAATTTAAAGTTTTAAAATGTTAAACCCCCCCCCCCCCTCTGTACGTCTGTGTAACCCAGATATAACGATAACTCAGACTATAGCTAGTTTGTTCATCATACATTTTCATCAATCATCAAATTGCCCTTTCGCTCTCATATTATTTTAATCTAATTAAAATGATTGTATTATTTATATACAGCCTATAAGGCTGCTGTCAGTCTGTACTTATAAAGACAGTAGTCATGCCTTAGTAGATGAACATAAAAAAATGGAAGAGTAATGGGTGGGACAGTCAATTCAAGAGTTAGAAGAGTGGTCATAATAATTCTTTGTGGAAAACACTGTTGTTAACCCAAAGTCAGATGTTCTCAGAATTCTCCCCGGATATTTCTGAATGCTTATATGCCCCTAATGATGAACTACATTTGTTTAATAATTATTTCTCAAAACTGCTGAGTGCCATGGGAAATTTTAAAATAAATATATGTTCTTTCACAGATCCAGCAGTAATTTCAAAACACTGTCATATTAGGCTCATTATGAAACTTAACAGTCTTCTGTGTCAATGCACGGGTTCCTCTTTGTTGACAGACTGAGCCTCTGTTGGTACCTGTAGATGTTTAATTCAACTACAATACCTGGATGGATTTTTTCACAAGTCTTTCACTTTTTAATGACCTCAAATTCAATTCTAGCCAGGTGTTGAATACAAATTAACTGGTGAAATAAACAATAGGCAGAATGATCTCAGTGACAGTAAACAATTGTATTTATTATAATACCTTTTAGGAAAAAAGGTAGAAAAAGATACATTTATGTGAAATGTACAGTTTGTTGTAATCAACAAGAGAAGAATGTAGAATGACATGAATGTGTTTTAAGAAACTGATTTGGACCAAACCCAAGTCCATCATTAATCTACAATCTACACATAGAACATGGTATTAAAACAGAACAGATATAGTTGTTACATTAATGTTAGACATACTGTAACTACCCTTTAGCTAAATAATGAAAATATAAATTTTGAATGCATCCAGTGTACAAATCAATATAAAAAAATGAACTAAAAAAGTAGCATATATGAATGAATGAATGAATGAATGAATGAATGAATGAATGAATGAATGATTTTATTTTTGTGTCTGGCTGCCTTTCGCAGCCCATCCCTTACGGGATTATTCAGACACAATTTACATGACAGTTTTCCAGTGCCAACATGCTGACACACAAATTTATAAATTAACAAAATTAAGTAATACTGCATAGTATACTGTATACTTCAGATCAAAAGTACATCGATATTCAATTATTCTGAACGAGAGTGGAGGGCGAGAGAGAGAGAGATATACCATATCACCCAATATCATCACTGACTGCGAAAACTTTACAAGGTTGACATTTCTGTATATAAATCCTTGTTCTGAGTGGTCTTGTGTAATATAAAAATCACAATTAAAACAAAACAAGGTTTTGAATATTTCATTGCATACACAATGTAATGTAATTAAATTACAGAAAATAGTGATATTTTTCACTGAACAAACCAAAGAAAGCACACAGACTGCCACATGCAAACACTGCCATATTGTACAGCAGCTGTACCGTCACACCAACTGACAAATACATTGTGAAAATGATTATTTCACTAGATTTCTCTTTCACAGATCCAACGTTTACTTTTAGAACACTTCTTGTCGTTCCATCCTCTGTTAGACGCATCCTTATTAATGAACTCAACACAGTTTCCATTTCCATTAGGCTGAGGGTTGTACCAGTACCTGGAGAAATAGTCACATGGAACTCATTACAGTTATTGCCAGGATGTTTTTCCACTGTATTTTTTTTAATTTTTTATCAGGACCTCAAAAGATATTAGATGGAAATTCACTAGATACTGAAATAGAGAACAGGCCTAATTGCCTTAGTGACAGCGAGGTATGGTTTGTTGCGACCGTCATCTGTTCATCACGTCACGTCACACTTTTGGCCCTACTCTCTTATCTCCGGCACCGTTGTCCCTATCCATGCCAAACTTTGCACACACACTTCTTGGCTGTCAAACCACAGCCTCTGCCCCTGATTTCTCACATGCCCCTCTTCTAGCGCCACCATGAGGTTGCTTTTGGTCCTACTCTTATCTCCGGCACCGTGGTCCCTATCCATGCCAAACTTTGCATACACACTCCTTGGCTGGCAAACCACAACCTGATTTCTCACATGCCCCTCTTCTAGCGTCACCATGAGGTTACATGCGACCTGACGGTCGCATACCTCCCGATTAGGGAGTCTTATTGGTATAATCATATTTAATACAGTTTAGTAAAGGGTAGTAAAGAGGAAATATATGAAATATAATAAGATATTTATTGAAATGAAGAGAAAAATGAAGGTAAAAAAAAGTCTTATGTTGGTTCGGTCAGTGGTGTTCCATCTACCCACACCCAGTTTCCTTCATTGACACTGTCAGTCAATCCCAGCCACACTCTCTGGTTTAAACGTTCAACTAAGTCCTGCAGACAAGCAGGTTATAAGTACAAACTGTACAACTGACATGTGTCTCCACAATGTGTGAAGAGGTTATGGCACACACAGGCACACAAACAAACAAACAAACAAACAAACAAACAAACAAACAAACAAACAAACAAACAAACCGTACCTGCTTTTTTTTGTTCTTTATAACCATCAGGTCTGATTGGTTGTCTCTGCAGTATTGCCTGCTGTCCTCCCAGTTTTTCTTCTCAGTAGAGATGTAGTAACACAGACCACCACCAAATGTAAATCCATATGATTCTAACACACGAAACAAACAAACAAACAATCAAACAAAAAAAACTATAGGCTACTGTTTTCTTTTAGCCCCCATGCAGATTATGACAACATGAAGAAATGAAGAAAAATTTCCCACTGACCACAACGAGTTCTCTTGAGTTCTCGTTCAACCAGGTTGTCATATTTAGCCTGTAACTGTTCTTTCTCTTCAGTCAGGTTGTGAAGTCTGCTCTCTAACTGCTCAAAACGGGACTGTAACTCGTCTCGCTCTATGGCCAGGTTGTTGTTTTTCTCTTTAATTAATTCAAAATCTGCAAGAAGTAGAATCAACCAATATTGACGAGCTTCAAATGTTGTAACTTTGTTCTGAAAGTAATCAAGCAACACCCATCAAATATCTATAATGATATTGTTTATAATGACACTCACAGTATATGACCAGACCAATGATGGCAGTCAACAGGAACACACACAACAGCACCAGACACACTGCAGCCAATCTGGAGTGATTCTTCTTTGTCGCAGCAGAGTCTGAAAACCACAAGATAAAACATTTGGCAAGGCAATCATGTCAGTCATCCATGACATCAGTAGATTTTGGGCAACGGTTTCAGATGATTTAAACCTTTTTAATTGCACTTGAAGTTTCTTTTCAAGTTCATTGGACCCTCGTTTGGTCGCACAAACTAAACATTGTCACCTTGTCACCAAGATTTTTATTAAATAAATATGTATAAATATAAATATGCTTGATTTTCTTTGGCAATTTGGCACGGATCAGTCTTGTGGTATGCGGGACTAGCACACACACACACACACACACGCACGCACGCACGCACGCACGCACGCACGCACGCACGCACACACACACACACACACACACTCTCTAAAATGATCATACAGACACACAGGCAGATGGCTCAGCCACACCATAATAGGTGACACCTTTAAAACGGTTATTATGCTTTATGCCAGGTAACAAGTAATTGATCCTCTTGAACCCCATTGCCCCCGCCGGCGGGGGCAAAAGGTGTTGACCACTGAACAGCTGTCAATAAATGTCAATAAATCAATAGAGACCAAATAAAAGTACAATTTCATTGTTGATTATTGTTACAGTGGTCCTACAGTATAGTAATCAGCTGCCATTGTACTTTTCATCCATACATTACTCATATTACAGTATTATTACTACTTATTGTTACTCGTTTTTATCATTTTTCACCCTATACTTTAACATTACTAATATTACAGCACTACTCTCACTAAAACATCTGTAGAGTTTACATAGTTTGGAATATATTCATACAATTTTGCCTATCAATTGATGACACCTTGGTGAACAATTTCTCTATTCAATATTTATGTTTTCAATGAGGTCTTGAGGCTCATTCACTATTCAGAAGGCAAATTTTCCATAGGCGGAGGTCTTTTTCAATCCTCTTTTCCTAGCTAAATAATCACAGCAGGACAATTTGGTAAGAGAAATGTGATGTTTTACACTGCATTTGTGAATTTTCAGGGGTTAGCTGACATTTGGTGGGACAAGATTAGCCACAATCATTGTAGTTTTGTGTCCACAACTGTTCCAATTTGGGCATACATTTTAGGCGGATTTTTCCCCTGGACCCCCCTGGGGCTTAAGAGGTTGACTAAATGTTATCACACCATGAAGCTTTGAAACTGCACTTGTCAGTTCTTTCCTTGTTGTGTCAACATCTATGTTATGTAATGGCCTGTTGAAGCAATCTAACATGAGTGTGTGTCATCTAAGAGACATGGAATATAATTGACATTGCGTGGAATGTACAGTACTTATAGCATTACTGAAACACTGGAATGTAAATTTAAAACCATAAATATATTGAATAGAAGTAGAACAAACATTTGAGATGAATTAATCTTGAAAACATGATTTAAAAGAAAGAAGATAACACTTAAAGAATTAACAACTGCCAGAGCAGTGCACAGTTACTTTTAAAACTAAAGATAGTTTAGACAGATGGTGTACTGTAGGACATACAGTAGGTGGTTGCTAGGCTATAACAGCGGTAGCAAGTGTGTTCTACAGTAGAAACAGGTGGTTAGGGTGCAACAGGCCTTGCTAGGGTAAAACAGGTGCAAGGCTGTAGTACAGTAGGTGGTTGCTATAGGGCTTGGCTCTGTAGGCGGCTAGCCATTTATTTGACTAATCAGCGTGGGAGCGCTTCGCTGTTTCTATGTGTCATCTTTTCGACACCCAAACCTAACCCTTACCCTAACCTAACCTCCATGGGGTGAGTCGCTAACCCTCCCGACGCTCTGTTGTCGAAATGATGGTCGTTTGAAAGAGCGAGATTTCACCATGAGCGCTACATTTCTTGTGCACATAGCCAGTATGTCAATGGATCTTTCTTTCTTTCTTTCTTTCTTTCTTTCTTTCTTTCTTTCTTTTTTTTAACAGTAGGCTACTACAATTTGAAATATTTTACTTACATTTTATTATGGAGGCCTAATGTGAAAGACACACAATAGATGACTGAATGAATGAAGAAAAGAACATGCCAACGTTCTCTGCGACAGAAATCAAGTGACTTTGCAAACACTACAAGCTAGTTAATTTGTCATTCTTTAGTACACTATTTGGTGGCCTGAAATTATGATGCACCATTCAGAGAAGTCACTGTTTAAGAATTGTTTTTACACAGGGCATTGTTCTTTTAAAGATGCAGTGCCATGATCCTAGCCTGATTTCAGACTCTGCGCTGGAGCTTGAGTCTGACATTTGAAGTTCAAAGGGAGCAATTAAGAGCTCTGGCTGATCTCGGTGATCTCGGTGAACTTTGGACCGGGCGGCAACCAATAGGAAAGAAGTGCTGTGGTTTGTCTCCACTTGACAGACATTTTACTTGTAGTTTTCTTTCAGGGAGCCAACCACGCCAATGTAAGTCAAATGAACTACACACCAGACACCTCCCAGCCGGAGGCACACCACCACGCCACTGCCCACTACATTATGACATCCATAGATGTGTTAGTTATTAACCATTGTATCATTGTATTGTTTACCTCCATGCTGCTCTTGTGCTGTGTTCCTCTGTACAGCATGCTGCTGTGTTCCAGGGTCAGGGTCATCTACAGAGACATAGATGTCTACTACCCTCTCTTCTCTCTCTCCTCTGTCTATATTCCCTCCTCGGCCATGCTGGACCTTCTTCTTCAGGTCTGGCAGGGCGTACACGTCCTCAGACATTGTAGCTTGTCTCCAAACTACACACGTTGTACGAGTTGTTGGAAAACAAGTCTTAAGAGGAAGTCGAAGATAAACGGTTTTTGAGAGCATGATTAAGTAATTTATTTCTCCACCGACGTTCCTGCATGCCAACTTCTCACTTTGTTGAATGCATGGCAGTCTGTCCTAAACTGATTTTAGGGGGTTAGAGGTAATGAAGGTGATATTATGCATCTGTGCAACCACTTTATTTTACACTTTGGCTTTTCAAAGATATCAGATATACAAGCTCATAGCTTGTGCCACACAATGAGCTTGTGTGATCTGCTATTTTAGAAAAATCTTGCTAATTTGTGTAAATCTTTGAATACTACGTATATACTGTATAATATTTAAAGCGTACATTGTTTACAGAAATATTTGCTTCTGGGGGTTCCCTTGAACAAATTATTATGAGATGGGGGTCCGCGGCCAAATACATATTTTTTTGCTGGTCTTTGACATGAGATAGTTTGAGAACCACTGATATAGATTTTTTTTTCTTTTTTTTTCTTCATAAAAATGTATTTAGAAATTGGTAATTAAGGTCTTAATGGGTTAAAAATGGTTAATTGTGTACATGCAATTACTATCCCGTTAAATAAATAAAATATTGTATATTCAGGTCAGTTAATCTGTATTTTTCAGCCATTTTGGACAACATACTGTAATAAATGTCCGATGGTGATATGTACTGTACATCAGTGCATTTATGGCTGAATGTGATATGTACTGTACATCAGTGCATTTCTGGCTTGATCTCAAGAAGTCCAAGGAACAGGTTGTGAGGTCCATTCCATTTTACATAATAAGGTGTCCAGGGGCGTGCAGAGAATGTTAGAGAGGCAACAAAAAATGTGTGAAAATATCGAAAATAGATGACCTCCAAATTCACAACACGCGTTGTGAACTTGGAGGTCAGATATTTTTGGTGCGCTGAACTAAGCAGAATCAAGTCAATACTGCAGATGTGATGTAACGGCATGGATTTCTACACAGAGAGGGCAATTGCTTCCACATAAGGCGCTGCATTCAAGTTCAGGAGATTTTGATCAAGGCAATTCTCTTGAATGCTGACTTCAGGTATGGCATGGAAAGAGGGCGTTTGCGTTTCTTTCACCACTGTAAAAACTGCATTCATGGTCTGAAGAGGGCACTGTTTACAGACGGATAAAAGGGCAGGGGCTCAAGCCTCTTCGATGTCTATGTGTGCACGTGCCTGAAGGTGTCTCCAAGGTACCGGAAAAGTGTGACGCATGATGCTTATCGAGACCTACTGTATGGCTCAGGTTGCATAAATACATTCAAATATCAGTGTTTACAGCACACATACATAATTAACATAGTGCTGATACACATTCACAGCATACCCTCCTCACACATGACATGACCCTCTCTCTCATGCACACTCACAACCTCTCTCTCTCTCTCATGTGAGAATCAAGATAGCAAAGAGCTATGAGTGAGTGTCACTGTGGAATGGACGGAGCTGATCTACATTTGCTGAAAGTATGATAATAACTACAATAGAAAATACTAATACATGTAGGCTAGTAACTATATATTGAAATGTATAATTCAAGGTATGTCACAAGGTGCTATCAAAACTTTGTAACGATAGGCCTACTACATAACCCATACAAGACTCTAGCTGAATAAAGGTGTCATGGTCTAGTGAGATCACTGGAGATCTCTGTTGGTGCAGTGAAAGCTCTGGTGGTCCAGCATGGTCAAAGCCAGCATTCTGTGACTGACAGCAGAGTTACAGACATGGAGGAGAAGCAGTGGTGTCAGTTCAGAAAAAGCTAAGGTATGGCAACATGACTGGTGTCTTGCGTGTAAGACACCAGTCATGTTGCCATACCTTAGCAACAAGGCATGATACATTTATTTTAAGAAGTAAATTTTATTTTCCCCCCGTTTATACGGTTTCTTGGGCTGGATATGGCAGCCTGGAATGGTTATTCAAGTGCAGCTAAACTTGGCATGTTAGTAAACGTGCCACAATTAACAATAATGAGCTGACCTGCGGAACCTGGGGATATACCATTCTGTCAAGATGGGGAGAATACAAGTGTGGAGAATATAATTATAATACCTTGTTAAAGTGACCATTTGTTAAATTTTGCATTTTTAGTTATTTTAATGTAATTTAACAACATAATAACCAGAACAGATAGACAAAAAGACATTCATGGATTTATATTTAAAATTCCCCCCCCCCCGGACCCAGGGTATGGCAGCTGCATACCCCTGCCATACCCAATTGACGCCCCTGAGGAGAAGTAAAGACACTCCATGTTTGTCTCTGGCAGCTTGTTTGTAAAGTTTAAATTGTAGGATATAGGCCATACAGTTGCTCAATCAGGATTAATTTCACATCTTACAACTGCTAGTTTTAAACCCTATCGATATTGGCTTCTTCCATGTGTTGAGCGTGTATTCTTATGGCCGCTCTAGGCCGCAACAAATAAAGGGGAAAAACAGAGGTTAAGCAGAAAATAATTCAGTTTTATTAATTAAGAATGAAAAATAAGTAGTTTCCTTTGACATAACTTTGACTAACTAACTTTGAGGGAAAGAAACTCAACTGATGTCTAATAAATGTGATCAAACAAAAGTGCTCTTCTGCGGTAAAGTGGTAAAGTGCCACGATTATATACATGTGAGTGGTAGATAGAGGTTACTGTATGCTACTGCTCATATCCTGTTAACAAGCTGTCTTTCTTTTTTATTTTTTCCCATTTTAAAATACAGGACATACAGGGGTACTGTACATAAAATCACGAAATAAACCAAGGCAGCAAAACATAACGAACAACAAAATACAAAAAGACAAAAACAGACCCTAACATAAGCTGTCATTTCTGTAATTTCTGCTTTGTCGGCTGTCCTCTGTCACTCTTTCATTTAGCACATGAATGAATGAGAACTTAACTTTAACAAGACAACAGGCTTTATTGATATACAGGAAACATTGTGTTCAAATTCAAAAGATTATATTCGTGTAATTTGTATTCTATAGGTTCCCCTTAAAGATGGGTTGCCGGGATATCCCCCCCAAAGTTCCCCATTTTGCCAATGGATTTAAATGAGAATGGAGTGGTTTCATGCCAGTAGAGGATTTCTGCGTGTCGTGCAGACCTTGCGCTTATGCTGGAGCAGATACATTCTCCAAACAGATTCTGGTTTTCCCAATTTCCCCCTATGTCCAATGGGGTGAGTCAAAAGCGGATATAGGTACAGGGAGGGTCCTCGAATTGAGTGACAGGTGTGTCACAGGCTTTGGGATAGAATGCACTTTCTGCATTTTTAGTCAGCATACTTTGGTAGTATGCAGCCTAAAGCCCTATAGGTAAAAAATATGAATAAAATAAGAACAATCCACACCCATTATGTAGGCTAGCTGTACAGACACACAAGTTAACACATTGTGTAAAGGCAGATTTCAGTTGATAACTCTTTCACAGATGCAGTGGTCATTGTAGCCGTCACATCGTCTGACATTCCATCCCCTGACACGATAAGGCTCTGAGATCTGATGAATAAACTCAACACAGTTTTTTTCTCCACTGTTATCGGGTGGATCAGTGCGCCAGTACCTAAATAAATAGGAACATTTAAGTCATTACGATATCTTTACTCGAATAGTTTTCCACCCACACAAACACTTTTTTTATACAGTATATGTATTTGACCTCAAATTATATTATTATAGATTCAAATTAACTGGATAGTCAAAAACATGTAGCCTATACTTAGTCTACTTTTTTTATTTTATCACCCACCTTATTCGGTGACCGCTTCACACTCATATGTGTAAAGAAATCTGATAGGAATCTGATATGTGACGGTGTGACTTTAATTTAAAGGGATATTCCACTTTCAACAGGGAGCAGTGGAAGGGCCTCTCTCCACATACAGTACACACCCATTGTAACTTCAAACTCCATTTTAACCATGATAGATTCATTAAAAACACCCATTATTTTTTCTCGTGACTCATATTACCCTCCTAATACGTGAGCAGGCCGTGTTTTTTTTAAGTTACAATGGGTGTGTGTGGGGAGAGGCCCTAGGCCTGGAGGGCCTGGTAACATTTACATCAAATATCTAAATATTCAATCAAGCTAATTAAAAACTGTTCAGGGTATTCATAAAAGCCTGATTAGATGATACAATTACCAAAAGTTTTTTTGAAAGTGAAATATCCCTTTAAACATGTATGAGTTTTCACATGCCGTTCAACATACTGTAACTGAAGAGACTAAGTGAATATGGAGGAGTGCCGCATTGACCCTCAGCTTTTAAAAGTCAAAGTCAAAACTATAATAGCAGATAGGCAAAACATCTGAAATGGCCTTCAAGACAGGTGGAGTAAATGTAGCTTTAGGGACAGTGCAGTAGATTAGTATTTTTATAGTATTATTTAAAACCATATAGAAAAAGGTAGCAAATAGGAAATTATGTCCAATGTATTGTTTGTTGAAATGAGAAAGAATGGAGGTAAAAAATACTGCTAAGTCTTACGTTGGTGTGGTCAGTGATGTATTATCCACCCACACAAATGTTCCTTCTTCCTCTGTGTCAGTCAAACCCAGCCACACTCTCTTGTTTAACCTGTTAACAAAGTCCTGGAAAGAAACACTGCTGGTTAATGAAGTACACACTGTACAATAAAGTTGTCTCCACAAACTGTATAGGTTAGAGCGCACACACTCACGCACTCACGCACTCACGCATGTGCGCGTGCACACACACACACACACACACACACACACACACACACACACACACACACACACACACACACACACACACACACACACACACACACACACACACACTACACCTGTTTTTCTTTGCTGTTTATGACCACCAGGTCTCCTTCTCTGTCTTTACAGTATTGTCTGCTCTGCTGCCAGTTTTTCTCCCCAAAAGAGATGTTATAACACCCTCTGGCAAATGGCTTCCATCCCCAAGATTCTAGCAAAAAATGAATAAATTTAGCCACTGTTTCATTTGCTCAGATTAATGACAAATTATGAACAACATGATCATAACAATGAAGAAAAGCAGTGATGCCTCACTGACCACAAATTATCCTTGTCAGGTCCTCTGTCTCTTTAGTTAAGTTGTTGTATCTCATCTCTAATTGGTCAAAACTGGACTGTAACTCGTCTCGCTCTTTGACCAGGTTGTTGTTTTTCTCTTTATCTGTAAGAAGAAGAATCAACAAACTCATGAGCTTTAAATTCAACTTTGGTCTCATAGCAAATCAAGCAACAGTCTTTTATGCCTTAATTGATAGGACAGCAGACTGACAGGAAATGGGGAGAGAGATGGGGGTCAACCATAGAGTATATATATAATAGAGAGCGGACCGGCCCCGCCTCCAGCTATCATTTCAATGTAAGTTGCTCCGTGGCATTTGAAGCACCCGGAAGACTGCCGGAAGCATCTATATATTGCACGCTGATTGGTTGGCCAGACTTAGTGGCCAAAAATTTTATTGGCCGAGGCACTGAGCAGGCGCACTAGGGTAAACATTAGCCTTAGCAGTTAGCATACGCATGCGCAGTAGCGTTAACTCGGCTTAACTGCAGTTCCAGGTTTGACCACAAGGCTAATGGCTGCTTCAATGCTCTACCGTGGTTCTGGGGGCTTGGGGTCAACCTCCATCTCTCTCCTCCATTCCCTGCAGCAAAGGTCGTCGGGATCAGGATTCGAACCTACAATACGCTGTCATGCATCAGAGTCTATGTGGTATATGTCTGGACCGATAGGCCAGGGAGCTCCCAATCAAAGCTATTTCTGACTCACATATAACACGCAAAGATACTGTTTAGTTTATAAAATGACACTCACTGTTTATGATCAGACCAATGATGACAGCCAATAGGAGAAAACACAGCAGCACCAAAAACAATCCAGCCACTCTGGAGTGATTCTTCTTCGACTCATCAGAGTCTGAACAAAACAAGACAAACATGTGAGGTTACATGAGATGTTCAGTGCACATCCACCATTGAGAAAAGTGGCACTACTCTCTTACACATAATAATATGTCTCTGACTGGCACCTGGATAACAACTGAAAAAACACACAGTAGTGTAACAGTTTGTCTGTGCACGTGTGTTACCTGCAGAGACATAGATGTCTACTATCCTCTCTATTCTCTCTCCCCTGTCTTCATTCTCTCCTCTCTCCTCGATCTCCATCTCCCTCTCGCCTCGTCCATGTCTGACCTGCCTTGTCAGTACTGGGCTGGGATTTTCATACACCACGTCCTCAGACATTCTAGTTGATGGTCAAAGTGTTACCGGTATGTGTGATATGTCTTTGTGTGTGAGCTGTGTAGTACAGCCTTTTAAAAGGAAATATTAAAATCCAATGTTTGCATCTTCAGTTACACCACTGACTTATTATCCTCTTTGCAGAAAAGGGAACTTGGTTTTGACCTTTTAACACACTGTAGCAGTATGTCTCTCAGGTGGCAGAGAAGGATGAAGTGCAGAACTACTGCATGTAGTGTAACATAAACATCTATTGGGTTCATAATAGCCACCTCTTGCCGAAATGACATACAAACCAACCATCATCACACCACCTTCTCAATCCTTGACTGACTGACTGACTGACTGACTGACTGACTGGGTACCCTGGAGACAAGCTCGACAAGTTTGTGGATCTGCAACTTTTGTGTGACACTGTAGTGTGATCAAGTAGTAGGGTATTCATTTACAAAAACACACGCAAAGGATACATACCGGTATGGGGATAGTAGGTTTGAGGTTTCTGCCCGACAGCAACAATATGATATTAAAAAGTTGGGACACATGTAGGAAGTGTCTGTGTGGAAGAGGAACAGTGAATGGTCATCTTTCAAAAGGGGGAACTACTAAATATCATTGTCGTATTTGGATACTCTAACAATATGCTGTTTGTCTTTCTTTCAGGTCAGGGCTGGCTAGTGGAGTGTTGATCATGATTTATTTATTTTTTGGGGAATCATCAGCACTCTCGCATCACTGTGGCCTAATGCAGTGTTTCTGTTTCTAATGAGCTTGTATATCTGCTATTTATGAATAGCCAAAGTATAAATGCTACAAGCTCACAGATTACACCCAAGCTCACAGCACAAGGCTAAACATGAACAATGTATTATATTAGTTTTTTAGAGCATAATTTATGTCAAAAAGTGTCTTCATCTTTGTCATATAGCTGCAAAAAAGATAATGACATTTTTTATCATCTCTATGCTCTCATTAAACTGTCCATTCATTTTGTGAATTCTATTAATATAAAGGTAAGTGGTAGATAAGTCATCTCGTGATAGGAAGACAGCTTGATATATTATAGAGGATTATGAACAGTAGCCTCTGTCACCTCATGTTGCAGTAAGATTTGTCATTTATGTTTACTCTTTCACTGAAGTACATGAATGAGAACATAACTTTGACAATACAACATACTTTATTGATATACATGACACATTGTGTTAAAAATAAAATACAACAGATTAGATTCATGTCATTCATATTCTATAGGTTCTCCTTAAACTAAATAATGAAAATGAAATAATGAATATAATTTGTAATTTAATGCCCTATAACGGTATATTGGGATTGGGTAGACCTGCAAGACAAATAAAAACAAACTTCCACAACCATCTCGTAGCTGTACCGACACACAAGCTAATATATTGTGAAAATTATTTCAGTTGATAACTCTTTCACAGATGCATTGGTTATCGCTTTAGTCACATGGTCTGTCATTCCATCCGCTAACACCATCAGCATCAGTAGAAAACTCAACACAGTCTTCTTTTCTGTAGTTATCAGGCTGACCAGGGCGCCAGTACCTGAAGAAATAGTCATTACAATAATAGTACTAGGATGCATTGCATGGTTTTCCATCCTAAATCTTTCAATTTTTAATCATGACTTCAAATTATATTTTAGATATTATTGCGACCGAAGGTCGCAGTTTAGTTGCGACCGAAGGTCGCATTATACCCTGAAAAACCTTGTCGCTTGTCTGGGCGTACACGTCCTCAGACATTGTAGCTCGTCTCCAAACTACACTTGTTGTATGAGTTGTTGGAAAACAAGCCTTAAAAACGGTTAATTGTGTACATGCAATCTATGCACTATCCTTAAGTTAAATAATTAAAATATTGTATATTCAGTTCAGTTCAGTACTGTAAATCAGTGCATTTATGGCTTGATCTCAAGAAGTCCAAGGCGCAGGTTGTGAGGTCCATTCCATTTTACATAATAAGGTGTCCAAGGTACCGGAAAAGGGGGACAGGGAGAAGCATAACGCTTATCGAGACCTACTGTACCCCTGGTTCAGTTTGCATAAATACATTAAAATATCAGTGTTTACAGCATACATACATAATTAACATATAGTGTTGATACTGTACACATTCATACAGCATACCCTCCCACACATGACATGACCCTCGCTCTCTCTCAGGCACACTCACAACCTTTCTTTCTCATGTGAGAATGAGAGTCAAGATAGCAAAGAGCTATACGGAGCACGGGAGTAACTATACCGGTATATTAAGAGGTATAATTCAAAGTATGTCACCATCAATACTATACCTCATACCATGCGCGCAGGGGGTAGGGGGGGGGGACGGGGGGGATTAACACCTCCACTTTTTTTGGGTGGGGGGGGATATCCCCTCCAGTGTTCAGGAGCTCTTTAAATTTTTAAAATCGCTTCATAATTGCCCGATCTATGAGGAATCAATCTGCAGTTTTGCTTTGCTTCATATAGATGCGTGATCGCTGATCGCGATGCGTCATGCCAATTTAGCCAAATAAGAAAAGAAAAAAAGCTCTCGAAGCACTATAGGCTATACATGGCATGTTGACAGCTTTTAAGTCTAAATATGTTTTTTTCGGACACACACATGTACAGTAGGCCTATGTGCTACAGTTCAAGGACATGCAGCAGCCGTCTGGCTGCCATTACCTAGGCGCTGAATTAAGTAATTAAACAGCCCTATTCTTTTACATCTCTGTCATTTTTGGTCTAATTTTACAAATGTAAATTTCTAAATAATAAATGAAATGTATTTATTATTACTGTACTCAATATCAAACTAAATCAGGTGGGATATGTTTTATTTCGTTTAATTAGGCTACTGGTTCCATCAGATTCCCTTTTTTTTTGGCAGGAGGCCGCCGTTCCGTAGCCTATTAATTAATAGGCCACTATGCGTCCATTGTTCACTCAACAAGGCCAGCCTATGTCACACTGACACGCTGGCATGAGATGAGAGAGACAAATAGATATGTGGACGTGACAAGTATTATATTAATATAGCCTTCTCTCTCTCTCTCTCTCTCTCTCTCTCTCTCTCTCTCTCTCTCTTTCTCGCCTTTTTTTCTCTATACGCAAACAATGTCGGTTCTAATAAAACAGACCTTATTGAGTGTGAGATATTTACAAGCATGATATCACTGTGATATGTGAATAAGCATTAGCCCCCCCATCCTCTGGTTTTATGCCAGTTAAATGGAATGACGGACAAGCTTCTGATTGGTGAATGTACCTACAGCGGTCATGCCATCGGTTTCCTCACACGTTTCCATGAAAACACACCCATGAATAATTTTTCACGTGGTGAGCGCACAATTACGATCATCGCAAATCACATAATCAGCTGCTGAGCGTTATTCATGCGTCAAACGCGATCGTTGGCAGTCGGTATCTCCTTAGCACGGGCGTTAATTACCGCCTTCTTAATTGGGCCCTGAGTAGTTCTCATTTCAAGGCGTATTACTGCCCTCTAGAGGCACAGTCCCACCAGTGCAGTGCAGTCAGCTCAGCTCAGCTGTTCTGAATGAGTTTAATTAATGCAACGCGATAGTGACAAGCAGGCAGGCAGTGGCAGAAGGAGACCGTCATTGCAGGTGCTGGACCTGCTGCTGGTGTGTGTAGGCTAGTCTCACATCATTCTCAGTCAAAAAACCAAAAAACGATAACGTCGTTCTTTAAATCAAGCAACAATGTAAGTACCTTTGAACAGATGCATAATGGAAATGCAATTTCGTTTGTCAACACATTTTAAGTTACGTTTCCTCTTGTTACTGTGGGGGGGATACAGTAACAAGAAAAAAAAATGCCTTGAAATCTGCGTAAAACAACTGTGTAATTCAGCTCAAGTGGAGGGGATATGTCCCCCCCTCCTCGGGGCAAAAGTGGGGGGGATATCACCAAAAGTGGGGGGGATACCCCAAAAATTTTCGCGCGCCGCGCACATACCTCCCAGATGTGTCCCCTTCACTTTTAAAATGCCTCCTGCGCCCCTGCCTCATACAAGACTGTACTGTACTTAATAAGTGTGTCATCATGGTCCAGTGAGCTCTCTGGTGGTCCAGCATGCTCAAAGAGCAGCTGTGACTGACAGCAGAGTTCACAGAACCATCAGTCTCAGCAATGCCAGGCTGCTAGGCTAGAATTATGCAGAAATTATTATATTTCATAGGGGCTACATAGCGGCGTGGCGCCCTTGGAGACTTGGCGCTCCAGGCAAGCCTTTGGGGCCGGCGAGATCGCCTATTGTGGCCAGGGTGCATCCCAACAGAAAAGTCCTCTCTGGTTGCATTAAACAACGTTAAACAAAGTTAAACTCACTTTGCCACTCCCTTTGCCACTAGATTTGCCATTAATTTAATGCATGTGCATACCCTCTATTGTAAGGCTGCAGTCACACCAAAGTTCCCCATTCCGCCAATGTATTTCAATGGGAATGGAGTGGTTTCATGCCAGTAGAGGATTTCTGCGTGTCGTGCAGACCGTGCGTTTATGCTGGAGCAGCTAAATTCTCCTCACAGATTCTGGTTTTCCCAATTTCCCCCTCTGTCCAATCGGGTGAGTCAAAAGCGGATAGGTACGGGAGGGTCCTGAAAGTGAGTGACAGGTGCGTCACAGGATAGAATGCGCTTTCTGTGTTTTTAGTCAGCATACTTTGGTAGTACGCAGCCTAAAGCCCTATAGATAAAAAATAAAAATACAAATAAAATAAGAAAAATACACACCCATTATGTAGGATAGCTGTACAGACACACAAGCTAACACATTGTGTCAATGTAGATTTCAGTTGATAACTCTTTCACAGATGCAGTGGTCATTGTAGAAGTCACATGGTTGGACATTCCATCCCCTCACACGATAATTACCTGGATCTGAGATCTGAGAAATAAACTCAACACAGTTTTTTGCTCCGTTGTTATTGGGTGGATCAGTGCACCAGTACCTGAAGAAATAGCAGTACATTTATGTCATTACGATACCTTAATACTAGGATGGTTTTCCACCCTAAATATATATATATTTTTTATCATGACCTCAAATTATATTATTATAGATTCAAATTAACTGGATAGTGACATCGACAACATGTAGCCTAGTCTACTTTTTTATTTTTTATCATCCACCTTATTCGAGGGACGGGTTGAAAAACAGATATTTTCAGTACCGTTTCACACGGTTCACTCGTATGTGTAAAGAAATCTGATAATAATCTGATATGTGACGGTGTGACTTTCATTTAAACATGTAGACCTATATGAGTTTTCATATGCTGTTCAACATAACTGAAGAGACTAAGTGAAATGGAGGAGTGCCGCATTGACCCTAAGCTTTTAAAAGTAAATAGTCAAAACTATAATTGACACTCTTCATAGCAGATAGGCAAAACATCTGAAATGGCCTTCAAGACAGGTGTAGTAAATGTAGCTTTAGGGACAGTTCAGTAGATTAGTATTTTTATAGTATTATTTAAAACCATTTAGAAAAAGGTATCAAATAGAAAATGATGTCCAATGTATTGTTTGTTGAAATGAGGAAGAATGGAGGTAAGAAATACTGATAAGTCTTACGTTGGTGTGGTCAGCGATGTATTATCCACCCACACAAATGTTCCTTCTTCCTCTGTGTCAGTCAAACCCAGCCACACTCTCTTGTTTAACCTGTTAACAAAGTCCTGGAAAGAAACACTGCTGGTTAATGAAGTACACACTGTACAATACATTTGTGTCTCCACAAACTGTATAGGTTAGAGCGCACGCACGCACACGCACGCACGCACGCACGCACGCACGCACGCACGCACGCACGCACGCACGCACGCACGCACGCACGCACGCACGCACGCACGCACGCACGCACGCACACACACACACACACACACACACACACACACACACACACACACACACACAAACTACACCTGTTTTTCTTTGCTGTTTATGACCACCAGGTCTCCTTTTCTGTCTTTACAGTATTGTCTGCTCTGCTGCCAGTTTTTCGCCCCAAAAGAGATGTTATAACACCCTCTGGCAAATGGCTTCCATCCCCAAGATTCTAGCAAAAAATGAATACATTTAGCCACTGTTTCATTTGCTCAGATTAATGACAAAGTATGAACAACATGATCATAACAATGAAGCCTCACTGACCACAAATGATCCTCGTCAGGTCCTCTGTCTCTTTAGTTATGTCGTTGTATCTCATCTCTAATTGGTCAAAACTGGACTGAAACTCGTCTTGCTCTTTGATCAGGTTGTTTTTCTCTTTATCTGCAAGAAGAACAATCAACAAACTCATGAGCTTTAAATTCAACTTTGGTCTCATAGCAAATCAAGCAACAGTCTTTTATGCCTTAATTGATAAGACAGCAGACTGACAGGAAATGAGGTCAACTCCCATCTCTCTCCCCATTTCCTGCAGCAAAGGTTGTCGGGATCGGGATTCGAACCTGCGATACGCTGTCATGCATCAGAGCCTATGTGGTATGCGCCTGGACCGATAGGCCAGCGAGCTCCCAATCGAAGCTATTTCTGACTCACATATAACATGCAAAGATACTGTTTAGTTTATAGAAAGACACTCACTGTTTATGACCAAACCGATGATGACCGCCAATAGGAGAACAAACAGCAGCAGCAGAAACAATCCAGACAGTTTCTTCTTTGTCTCATCAGACACTGAACAACACAAGACAAACGTAGGAGGTTACTTCAAAGTTATATTTCAAAATAAGACATTGACGTTTTAAAAAAAAAGTGTCACTGCTCTTACACAATTATTTGTGAAAATCCAAGTATGCGATTAGGGAATGGTAACTTTAGGGGCTGGTTCATTGATATCAGTAGTTTGCACACTTTAATGTCCTCAATGAGGTATTTTGTTTCACTGCCCAACGATGAAAGCAAAATAAATATATACATAAAATATGTATGTATACTCATGCATAAGATTAAATTAATACATAAAAATAGCATAGAAAGTGGCTGTATACATGATGGATGAGGTACACAGTCAGCAGTGTAACAATTTGTGTATGTGAATGTGTGCATGTGTGTATATTAGGTATGCATGTTACCTCCACACTGATCTTGTGCTGTGTTCCTCTGTACAGCATGCTGCTGTGTTCCAGGGTCAGGGCCGTCTGCAGAGACATTGATGTATACCGTCCTCTCTTCTCTCTCTCCTCTCTCCTCCATCTCTCCTTGGCCATTTCTGACTTCCATTGCCAGGACTGGGAAGATGCGATTGTCATACACGTGCTCAGACATTTTAACTGATGATCATACCATTATGTCTTTGTATGTATGTGCTGTGTATATATAGCATGATAAAGGGAAACAACTCCAACGTTTGCATCTTTAGTTACACCACTGACTGCGTGTCTTGGATTATTCTCCTCTTTGCATAAAAGGGAACAAAAATGGTTTTACCTTCTAACACACTGCAGTAGCATGTCTCTCAGGTGGCAGAGAAGGAGGAAGCATTTTGCATGTAGTTTAACATAAACATCTAAACATTGGAGTCATAATAGCCACCTCTTGCAGAAATAACATATTGATATTGTTTGCACAAGCAAAATATTCATAAAGACTTAATTGTTATTATTATTTTTGTCCAAGTTTTTTCCAGTGTCAAGTGTCTAATGTAATCCTGGGCACTCTGCCAACCTGGGGAGAGCAACTGACTGAACTGAGCTTGAGAGAGTTTATTGTTCTTAAACGTCATGCCAATACTGTTGCAGATGCCCACATCGGTTTATGGGTTGTTCAAGTACTGTGTTCGGTCTGTTTCCTGCTGTATCTGTGTCTCTTTTTTCCTGCCTTGATCCTTTAGCCAATGAGGGACCAGCATTCTTGGTGACGTCACCATCAACAAGTGTGACCTGATATAAATAACAAGGCGCAAGTTGGCACTTCGACAGAGTGCCAACTTGCTCGCAGTACTTGCACACTCTGCTGGTGCACAAGTAGACCATACAGTATGGCCACGAGTGTACAATTTGCCCCCCCTTTTTTTTTAAGCGGTGAAAACCGCTTCCAATGAGTGGCTTTGTGTGTCCCACGCCCATATATGGTCATTTCAGTCCAGAATGAACAGGTTTTCTCAAAAACTAAATGTATGTCACCTCATGTCCATATATGGTCACTCCAGTTCAGAATGAATAGGTTTTATCTGTCCTGTACGTCCAGAATATGTGTGTAGTGTCCCTCTCGGTCTGATGAATGGATACTTTGAGGATTGTCAAGCTTCACATGATAATTTGGCCTTCAGGTATTATCTGTCCTGTACATGTAGTAGGAAATGTCATACCGGCTCTCCAGACAATTCTATACTAAGATTCACCGCTTCACTTCGAACCGAGGTTTTTTTTTTTTTTTTAATTGTAATTTTGTGCTAATCAGTCTAAAAGTGCCAAACTTTGCAAAAATGTAGCACAGGGCATCCTATAATGATTTAGCTAGGCGCCCAAATCTGTTTAAGTAGGATGTGAGGGGTCAAACTAGGGGTTTGCCATGGTTCTGAATCCATTGCAAGCATTTGTTTTGCACAAAAAAAAAAAAAAAAACTTTTTTTATTACTGGTATTGGTGTTTTTTTTTTTTCTTAGGTGAGGGGTGGATAGTGGAGGGTTTGTGTTGATCATGATTTATTCATTTATATTGGGGCAATAAACACTCTTGCATCATTAAGTTGCACCATTGCATGCCCTAATGCAATGGTTCTAAAACCTTTCGTGTCCACCAAAATGGACACGACAATGTAGGTAGCCTATACTTGGCTGTGGGCCACCATCTCAAAAATATGTTGTGGTGAAAATGATTGTGATTAAATTAACTTTGCAGTGGACCCCCTGGTATCCCTGGGGATCCATGGACCCACCCTAGAGAACCAATGGCCAGGTTACAATTAGTGTAGAGACTTTCTTCCATCTTTCCGGATGAACTACTCCTCCCACAGTTCTGGTGGCATGCACTTGGGCCATGTGTTAAATTCACCGGCTTCATCGGGACTCGTCTGATTGCATTTTGCAAAGAGATATGTTATATATTTTAATTCATATTAATGTATTAGTGAATTCATTTTCTCCTTTGACTTGAATGGGAACATGCTAAAATTCAACTTTCCCCAAATAAGGAGATGACTGACATCATTGATGTCTGACGTCATAAACCCCTTGAGACTGACACAGTATGTCCATATAAGGGCATTCCAAATATGGGCTTAATATTGGTGACATCAGGGATCTCCATATATGGGCATAAAGGGGACAAGGGCAGAATTAAGTGTGACTTGTGTCACGGCAACCACTTACAATTTTCCAGACTTGCATCTTTCTAGTGTATACTTTGCGCTCACAGCACAATGTTAAACAAGAACATGTATGATGTTTTTCAAAAAATAGAGCATATTCTGTCACAAAAGGGTTTCCATCTGTCATACTATACATATATTGTACATATATTGTAGCAAAAATGTATTTCTATCATCTTTGTGCTCTCATAAATAAACCATTGATTGTGTGAATTCTAGGAATATAAATGTAAGTGGTCTCATCATGTTAGAGGTTACAGTATGCTACTGCTCACATCCTGTTAACAAGCTGTCTTTCTGTCACCTCATGCAGTAACATCTGTCATTTCTGCTTTGTCATGCTGTCCTCCTGTCACTCTTTCATTTAGCATATATATGAATGAGAACTCAACTTTAACAATACAACACATTTTATTGATATACACGAAACGTGTTAAAATACATGTGACCAGGGCACTTAGGCCCGGAAACAGGAAGCACGACAACGCCACTCTGGGAATTTCACCCAAAGAATACCATATATATTGAATACCAAAATCACAGGTTTTATGAAGAGACGTGCATTTCCAGTTTAAAAGAGAATATTTGTTTTATTTATAATAAGGCAGAATATGAAGGCTTCCAATACGAGCAGGTCATGAGGTTAGAAATATTATCAATTGCAAGATACTATTTAAAATGTACAATACAAACTATATCAATGTCACAAGAGTTAAATCACAATACCGCCCTACAGTACCAGTAGCTAGGGTGCCAAAGATGTGCCACACACAGGAGGAAGGCAGGGAGTGAGGGGGAAGAGGTCAAAGTCTCACTGCCACCAAAAGCACACACAAGCACACTGAATTCACTGCAAAGATACAAAAGTATGTTAGACACAATAAAATGGGAATAAGCATGCAGCAAACATTAGGCCTATCATACACTAAAAGACCCAATGCCGCCTACCACCGTGACCAACCACCTGTTGTAACTTGTGGCTACAAATATGGCCCACTGGTACTACTGGCACAACCTGAGCCAAACAGGCCTACTTCAGTTTATATTATTTTAATTCTGCCACGAGCTGGTTTGCACAAAGTAATAATCAAAATAAACCTAGACCAAAATAAGCCCAAAGAAAATATCTAAATAATCAAAATAATAAGGACAAAAACAGCAGAGGCAAAACAGAGTTCCTCCTCAGAGAGAGCCACACTACAGGCAATGAGAGGCCATGCCGTCGTCACACCCGGTCCATGACAAAGGCCACGAGCCATCAGGGGCTAAACAGCAGCGCCACATGCGAAGCCGCATATGAGGCTTTGGCCTGTTAACAGATGGGGGAAACACCGCTTATCCCACAGAGGGATTCCCACTGTCATGCCTTCAATGAGTCTCTCCAGCACACGACCAAACACACCACCAGGCAACCACAATAAGCCAGCCAACTACTCTAATGGTTAGGTGTGGCTCCCCCTTATATAGCATGTGTCTCAGATGTGCTGAATTGGGGTCATTAGGGGCTGTCACATGACTAAATAAACCCAACCCACTACATACAGATTAGATTAATGTCTTATAGGTCCCCCTTAAACAAAAAATAATGAACATATATGAATATAAATTGTAATTGAATGCCCTACGGAAGAATTGGGTAGACCTGCAAGGCAGACAAACAGAAACAAACTTCCACACCCATCTTGTGTGTACAGTGTACCAACACCCAAGATGTCATTGTGAAAATAATGATTTCAGTTGATAACTTTTTCACAGATCCACTGATTGTTGTGATTACATGATCTGTCATTGATTACATTTGATACTTTTCTGTGACAGATCAAGTCGGGGCATTCATTTCTGCCCAACAGTAACGATATAATATCAAAGAGTTGTGACACGGAAGCGTTTGTGTGGAAGAGGAACAGTAAATGGTCATCTTTCAAAAGGGAGAACTACTAAATATCATTGTTGCGTTTGGTTACTCTAAAAATCTGGTGTTTTGCTGAGCTATGCGCTTTTAGACCAGCTATTTATGAATAGCCAAAGCATAAAAAAATGTGTTAGTGTTTAGGACCCCCTGGTACCCCTCCAAGGGACCCTGAGAGTTCCCGGAACCCACTTTGAGAACCACTGACCTAAGGTATACAAGCTCACAAATGACTCCCGAAAACACAAAATGTTAAACAAGAACATTTATTATCTTTGTCTATCCAAAGATTGAGCATATCATGTCATAAAAGGGTAAAGTGAAAAAAATAAATAAAAAAAAAATCTATCATCTCTGTGCTCTCATAAACAGACCAGATTTTGTGAATTCTGTGAATATAAATGTAAGTTGTCTCATCATGTTAGAAAGATAGCTGGTTATCACAGGATGCAGTAGCCTCTGTCAAGTCATGTTTTAGAAAGATCAAACATTTCTGCTTTCCGTCCTGTCACATTTAGTACATGTATGATAAATTAACTTTAACAATACAACACACTTTATTAATATACATGAAACATTGTGTTAAAATAAGATTAGATGAATGGGTAACACTTAAAAGTTTGGGTCTGTAATGCTTAAACTAAATAATGAAAATATGAAAATAAATAGTAATTGAATGCCTATGGTGTATATCGGGTAGACCTGCAAGGCAGGTCTCTTTCACAGATCCACTGGTTAGTGGCACCACATGATCTGTCATTCCATCCATTCCATTTTTTGGAAACAAAATACTCAACACAGTCTTTTCCTTCTTTGCGGCTGTCAGGCTGACCAGGGCCCCAGAACCTGAAGTAATAGGAACATTTAGGTCAATACAATAACTTTATTACGATGGTTTTCCATCCTAAATGTTTAGTTTTTTAATCATGACCTCAAATTATATTTTAGATATAATTTTTTAATGGATATTCAAATTAACTCGATAGTGAAATAGACCATATAAATAAACTACCTTTAGACTGAGTCTATAAAAACCAGGTCAATGTGATCGAATTCACTATTTATTTTATTTAATCTTTATTTTTTAACGATCCATCTTCAACTGCGATTGGGGATCGTGTTGAAAATCTGCTTTAGGGACAGTGCAGTATGTTTGTATTTTATAATATTATTTAAATCCATATAGAAAAGGGGATCAAAGAGGAAATATGTGTAATGTAATTTTTGTTTTTTGAAATGAACAAGAGAAGAATGAAGGTAAAATGAACATGACGTGTCTTACGTTGGTGTGGTCAATAGTGATTCATCCACCCATTGCCACAGTCCTTCCTGGTGTTTGTCAGTCAGACCCAGCCACACTCTCTGCTTTAAACTCTCAACTAAGACCTGGATAGAAAAGCTGATGGTTACTTATAACTGTACAATAGATTTATGTCTCCAAAAAGTGTAATGGGTTATAGTATTCAGTAACGCACGCACGCACGCACGCACGCACGCACACACACACACACACACACACACACACACACACACACACACACACACACACACACACACACACACACACACACACACACACACACACACACACACACACACACACACACACACACACCCTTACCTGTTTGTCTCTGCTCTTTATGATAATCAGGGAGGAATTTCTTTCTATACAGTCTGCACGGCTCTGCTGCCAGTTTTTACTCTCAGTAGAGATGTAATAACAAACACCAGCATTAAATATAAATCCGGGTGATTCTAACAAAAGAAGAAAGTTATTTTCATTTGTTCATGACAACTGATGAATAACATGACAACACAATGAAGAAAAAAATTGTGTTTCACTGACCACAAATCTCCAACATAATTTGATTATATCTGGTCTCTAAATGGTCAAAACTGGACTGCAACTTGTCTCGCTCTTTGGTCAGGTTGTTTTTCTCTTTATCTGCAAGAAGAAGAATCAACAAATCGATTGGGCACCACATACAACTTTGGACTGATAGCGAATCAAGCAACAGTCATCACTGTTTATGCCCAAGCCAATGATGACAGCCAATAGGAGAACACACAGCAGCACCAGAAACAATCCAGACAGTTTCTTCTTTGTCTCATCAGACACTGAACAACACAAGACAGTAGGAGGTTACTTCAAAATTATATTTTAAAATAAGACATTGACGTTTTAAAAAAAGTGTCACTGCTCTTACACAATTATTTGTGAAAATCCAAGTATGCGATTAGGGAATGGCAACTTTAGGGGCTGGTTCATTGATATCAGTAGTTTGCACACTTTAATGTCCTCAATGAGGTATTTTGTTTCACTGCATAACGATGAAAGCAAAATAAATATATACATAACATATGCATGTATACACATGCATAAGATTAAAGTAATACATAAAAAATTAAAAATAGCATAAAAGGTCAGCAGTGTAACAATTTGTGTATGTGAATGTGTGCATGTGTGTATACGTATGCATGTTACCTCCACACTGCTCTTGTGCTGTGTTCCTCTGTACAGCATGCTGCTGTGTTCCAGGGTCAGGGCCGTCTGCAGACACATAGATGTCTACTATCCTCTCTTGTCTCTCTCCTCTCTCCTCCATCTCTCCTCGGTCATGTCTGACTTCCATTGCTGGGAAGATGGGGTTGTCATACACGTGCTCAGACATTCTAGCGGATGATCATACTGTTATGTCTTTGTATGTATGTGCTCTGTATATATAGCATGATAAAAGGAAACAACTCCAACGTTTGCATCTTTAGTTACTCCACTGACTGCGTGTCTTGGATTATTCTCCTCTTTGCATAAAAGGGAACAAAAATGGGTTTACCTTTTAACACACTGCAGCAGCATGTCTCTCAGGTGGCAGAGAAGGAGGAAGTACAAATCTAAATATTGGAGTCATAATAGCCACCACTTTCAGATTTGTTTGCACAAGTGAAATGTTTTTAAAGAGTTTATTGTTTTTAAATGTCCACCAACACTCCTGTAGAACTTCCCACAGAGTGCATGGGTTGTTTAAACGAACCACACCAGCTTCTGAATCATTGACTAATAATAATTATAATAACTTGTATTTATTTGGCTCTGGGGACTCGTGGGAAGTAATCCTCGAGGAGGTCTGACCGGTACTGTGGAGCCATGACTGTTTGACTGACTGACTAGGTACCCTGTAGACATCCTTCCACCACTGGTACCTTGAGCAGGAAGATTTGGAACTGCCATTTAGTGGCCCAAAAGGTCTGTTTGTAACTGACTAGCCTGGGATCAGTCACCCTGGGCACAACCTGCGCTGGGCGTTGTTCCGGAAGTTGTGTCATAAGTGCTGTGTTTAAGGGAAGTTGCGTCATGCGGAGCGGGAGACGTACAGTAGAACAGATTTCTTTCCCAGTGGGGAACACATTTGCAGGTGTGAAAAAAATACATCTTCCGGGAAAATTCACCCGGCCGAATCCCCACTCCTAGAACACTCTCTGCCTCATATCGTGCCCAGGCTTTCCTCTTCGTAGATGAGTAAGCCTGGCTACCCAAGGTTAGGGACTTACACTTTGGCCGGAACTATCAAACTGGAAACAGAACTGTTTAAAATGGTTTAAATTGGTTTCTTTTTTTAATCGTTTGGTATGTTGATCTTTATTGTAACTCGTACTGCGTCTAGCAAGAATAAATGAATTGATTTGCATTATTAAGAAAATAAAGTCCAGTCATGTTGTCGTTTGTGTAGTTATCAGGTGGCCGGTCTTCCTCTTTCCGGTTTAGGTCACGCTTAGACCGGATCACACAGCCTGTTTAAAACGAACACCTGGCTTTCCTCCAAGGGGGAAAGTCTGGTGACGCGAAGTTAGTAACTGACTATACCCCATTATAACTCATATTGTCTCTGTCAGGTGGAAACCTCTTATGTCTAAAACTGTTTCTTATGTCCAATTGACGACAATCGGATCTGCTACTTTTGATACGATGCAGTATGATCAAGTACAAAAAGTTTAAATATGGGGATAGGTTTCTGCCCAACAGCAACGATATGATATTAAAGAGTTGGGACACATGTAGGAAGCATTTGTGTGGAAGAGGAACAGTGATTCTTTCATAAGGGAGCTAGAACTACTAAATATCATTGCATTTGGTTAATCTAACAATATGGTGGTTGTTTATTTGTTCTTGGGTGAGGGGTGGATAGTGGAGGGATTGTGTTGAATTTATCATGATTTATTTATTTTTGGGGGAATCAATACTCTTGCACCATTAAAGGAGGACGTCACCACTTTTCAACCTGTCTTCATATAATAGGTCCTCACTAATGTTCATAATAAAATAGCACAATTTTTTTTCTAATAGTCTGGGTCTCATAGGAGAGTTGTCAAATCCTTCCACCGGTGACATCATCGTTTGACAGATTTTTTTAAACAATATTTTTGAAAAAAAATATTTAGATTTTTATTATCACGAGAACAATGGCTTCCACTTTAACATTGCAACTTCTCAGGAATAGAAAGCCTGCAGTTTCTATTAGCTTGCATTTCCCATTGATGATGTCACCGGTGGAAGGATTTGACCCACCCACAGCTCTCCTATGAGACCCAAACTGAGTAGAAAAATGTTTTGATATTTTATCATGAACATTAGTGAGGACCTATTATATGAAGATAGGTTGAAAAGTGGTGAAGTCCTCCTTTAAGTTATTGGGGTCCATGGCCTAATGCCATCATTAGCAAACCTTTTCATGTCCGAACGTGTCCACCAAAATCACTTGCAATGTATTTGTATTTGGGCCCCATCTCAAAAATATGTTGTGAAGAGCAAAGATTTGAGTTAAAAATGTTTGCCTTAAAAATATATGTAATACTCAAAAATAGCAGATCTACAAGCTCATAGTGTGGCATGTAGGGATACGCTATGACTTGTATATCTGCGATTGTTAAATAGCCAAAGTATAAAATATTGTTAAAGTGGTGAAAATAATTGTGATACTACTAACATTTGTGGTGACTTCCCTGCTACCCCCCAATGACCCCTGGGGATAGATGGACCCACGCTTGAGAACCAGGCCAGGCCAGGCTCTACTTTGTGTTCACAAAATCACATCAAGAACATGTATTATCTTTGTTTTTCAAAGGATAGAGCATATTCTGTCACAAAAGAGTTTCCTTCTCTGTCATATAGCTGCTCATAAACAGAACATTGATTTTGTGAATTCTATGAATATTTGTAAATGGTAGATAAATCGTCTCATGTTAGAGGCTACTGTATGCTACTGTGCAAATGCTGTTAACAAGCTGTCTTTCTGTCACCTCATGTTGTGAGATCTGTCATTCATGCTTTGTCGGCTGCCCTCTATCACTCTTGAATGAAACATTAATGAATAAATGAACACAACATTAACAATACAACACACTTTATTGATATACATGAAACATTGTGTTAAAATACAACATATTAGATAAATATTATTCATATTCTATAGGTTCCACTTAAACTAAATAATGAAAATATGAATATAAATTGTAATTTAAGGCCCTATATTTGGGTAGACCTGCAAGGCAGACAAACAAAATCTTCCACATTCACACCAACACACAAGCTAACACATTATTATATCAGTTGATAACTTGGAGTAGAACCGCTGCTCCTACACTTGGAAAGGAGTCAGCTTAGGTGGTTCAGGCATCTAGTACGGATGTCCTCGATGCACGTCCCACTGGGAGGAGATCCCGTGGCAGACAAAAGACCATATGGAAGGATTATATCTCCAAACTGGCTTGGGAACGCCTCGGTATACTCCCTGAGGGAGTGGTGGAAGTTGCTCGGGATAAGGAAATCTGGAAGTCTCAATTGGAACTGTTACCCCCGCTACCCGATTCCGGATAATCGGTTGAAGATGGATGGATGGATGGATGGCTAACTCTTTCACAGATCCACTGGTTGTTGTCATTACATGATCTGTCATTCCAACCTCTAGACTGTGACACAACACACTGTTGGCCTCCTCCTATATTATTAGGCTCATTACCGTACCAGTACCTGGAAAAAATAGGAATGTTGAAGTCATTACAATACCTTAGAATGGTTTCCCACCTTTAGGTTTTTATTTTCACAAGCTCAATGTTATGCAAAATCCCTGAAAATCTACTGTCTTGTCAATGACAGTACGTTTTGTGGCACATCTGTATAGTTGTCTTAGACGATGTCTAGACTGCATCTAACAGACCAGATAGTCTAAAGTGTAGACTTTCTATCAGGTAGGAAGGGGCCAAACACAAAGGGTGATTTTATGGGTAATTTTGTTTCATAACCATTGAAAAAGGTAGCACTATGTACATGTACTTAAAATGTGTATTGAAATGCACTATAGAAGATGGAGGTCAAATTAAGATAATCAGTCTTACGTTGGTGTGGTCAGTGTTGTACCATCCACCCACACAAATGTTCCTTCTTCCTCTCTCAAACCCAGCCACACTCTCTGGTTTTTACTTTTAACAAGGTCCTGAAAAGAAACACAGCTGATTATACAAACTGTACACACGCACACGCACACGCACACGCACACGCACACGCACACACACACACACACACACACACACACACACACACACACACACACACACACACACACACTACCTGTTTTTCTGTGCTGTTTATGACCATTAAATCTGATTTTTTGTTTCTACACCACTGTCTGCTCTTCTCCCAGTTTTTCTTCTTAGTTCTTGATGATGGTGATATGTAATAACACAGATCATGATCAAATTTAAATCCATCAGATTCTATCAACAAAAGAAGAAAGTTAGACAGTGTTTCATTTGCTCAGATTAATGACAAATGATGAACAACATGATGAACAATAAAAAATGAACAATACAGCAAAGTGCTGATGTCTCACTGACCACAAAGAACCCTCTTGATGTCATCTTGTTCAATCAGGTTGTTATACGTGGTCCGTAGCTCATCCAAACTGGACTGTAAATGTTCTTTCTCTTCAGTTACACTGAAACATGTGGTTTCTAACTGGTCTTGCTTTGCAGTCATGTTGTTATACATGGTCTTTAAATGGCCAAAACTGGACTGTATCTTGTCTCGCTCTTTGGCCAGGTTGTTTTTCTCTTTATCTACAAGAAGAAGAATCAACAAATCGATTGGGCACCACATACAACTTTGGACTGATAGCGAATCAAGCAACAGTCATCAACACTATTTCTGACTCAGATATAGAATGACACTCACTATTTATGCCCAAGCCAATGATGACAGCCAATAGGAGAACACACAGCAGCACCAGAAACAATCCAGCCAGTTTCTTCTTTGTCTCATCAGACACTGAACAACACAAGACAAACATAGGAGGTTACTTTAAAATTCAATTCTAAAATAAGAAAAAAAGATTTGTAAGAATCCAAGTATGCGTTTGGTAGTTTGCATGTAACATTCAATAAGGTATGTTGTTTTGCTGCTTAATAATGAAAGCAAAAACATAATATACATATGCATTTACTGTATACACACACACATAAGATTAAAATAGGCTACATGAAAACAGCATGTCAAAATAAACAATACAAAAAGGTAAAACAGACTTTAGAATACATGAGGGTTGAGGTACACAGTCAACAGTGTAACAATGTGTGTGTGTGTGTGTGTGTGTGTGTGTGTGTGTGTGTGTGCGTGCGTGCGTGCGTGCGTGAGTGCGTGCGTGCCGTGCGTGTGTGTGTGTGTGTGTGTGTTACCTCCATACTGCTCTTGTGCTGTGTTCCTCTGTACAGCATGCTGCTGTGTTCCAGGGTCAGGGCCGTCTGCAGACACATAGATGTCTACTATCCTCTCTTGTCTCTCTCCTCTCTCCTCCATCTCTCCTCGGTCATGTCTGACTTCCATTGCTGGGAAGATGGGGTTGTCATACACGTGCTCAGACATTCTAACTGATGATCATACCGTTATGTCTTTGTATGTACGTATGTGCTGTGTATATATAGCATGATAAAAGGAAACAACTCCAACGTTTGCATCTTTAATTACACCACTGACTGCGTGTCTTGGATTATTCTCCTCTTTGCATAAAAGGGAACAAAAATGGTTTTACCTTCTAACACACTGCAGCAGCATGTCTCTCAGGTGGCAGAGATGGAGGAAGTACCGTATTTTGCATGTTTAACATAAACATCTAAATATTGGAGTCATAATAGCCACCTCTTGATCACCACCAAGGGGGGTCCAGGGACCACAGATGAAAATTAGCCTACGGCTGGCTAACTCTGGCTCATTTACATTGAAGTGAAAACTGACATGTCCATTAATGAGTACGGTCCCTGTCAAATAAACAAAACTTTCAACTTTCTTGCAGAAATAACATATTGTTTGCACAAGCAAAATAATCATAAAGAGTTCATTGTTATTATTCTTTTTTCTTCAAGTGTGACCTGATATAAATAACAAGGAGCAAGTTGGCACTTCGACAGAGTGCCAACTTGCTCACTCACATACATACATACAGACAGCACCGCTCGCAGTACTTGCACACTCTGCTGGTGCACAAGTAGACCATTATACAGTATGGCCACGAGTGCACAAGTTGCAAGTTGGGACTGAGACGCAGCAAAGTTTGTTGGGATTGGGAGTAAGACCCGCAACATGCTGTCGTGCCTGGACCACTGCACCAGGGTGCTTGTGTTGTTTAAACAAATGGTATGAACCAACCGATCGTCGTGACTGGGTACCCAGGATAGTCTGGGGCCTTATAGGGATAAAGCACAGGGCATCCTATAATGATTTAGCTAGGTGCCCAAATCTACTTTAAGTATGATGTGAGGGGTCAAACAAGGGGCTTGCCATGGTTCTGAATCCATTGCAAGCATTTGTTTTGCAAAAACAAAAAACAAAACAAAAAAAAGAATCTTCCTTGGGCTAAAAACGGACCCACAAAACAATGGTTTAGTGATGAGTCATCACTTTTCACAGGCCATTTTTAGCCCAAGGAATGTTTTTTGTGCAAAAGAAAATGCTTGCAATGGATTCAGAATAATTGCAAACACTGGCCTAGTTAGACCCCTCACATCCTACTTAAAGAAGTTTTTTTTTCTGGGGATTTTCTTCCTGTGTCAATGGGAGCCAAAATGTATTTGCCCGCTGTGGCGACCCCGAAAGGTCACCGACTCGGGCGCCCTAGCTAAATCGTTAGAGCATGCCCTGGGATATACATCTGTGCAAAATTTGGCACTTTTAGACTGATTGGCCCGAAATCCCCCTAAGGCCACTGCGGGGGTCCAGTTGTCCGGATTTAACCGTTTTAGTGCCAGCCCCTAGAGGGCGCCAAAGAATGCCAGGGTTTGTCCCATAGGCGAGCGTATTAGCATCCGGGGACTCACGTTGCAGTGACGCGCGTGCTCACGTTCGTGCACGTCATGGAAAGGTCCCGGATGAAAATGGCTACAGAATAGCTATTAGCATTTTGTCATTTAAAAGATCCTTTTTAGGCGATTTCGCCGTAAATAAACCTCGCGCCACATCCCTAAAAACACAATCCAGAGATATGGGCCTCCAAAGATGTGGTTTTTCATTGGATTCGGCGGCGATTCGCGGCAACGTTCGCGGCTAACGGCCGGCCGGGGGGCGCCCGGATTTCGAACACTGGCTTGAAAATTTAGGCCCAGGCTTCAGAAGGCCTCGGATCATTTTATTCATTTCATTAAAAAAGCCGAACATGTTCGGGATAGGCACACTGGACGTCGTTCCGGATGCGGCGCTGAACATTCAGTGAACATTGGGGGGCTCAAAAATGTATTTTAAACCATTTTTAATGGAATATATCGTCGGACCATGTAAAATGGCTAGCTGGCTAGTGTAGGACGAGCCAGGACCACCCACGACTCTACAAGCAGCTCAGGGTAAGTCAATTAATAAAAAAAAAATTGTATTGGATTGAAATAAAGCCGAACATGTTCGGGATAGGCACAGAATGAGTTAAAATGAAGCAAACACGGAACTAAAAGTTCTTATGATTGGCCTCTAGTTGCGCTGTTCTGGTACCAAAAGCAACAAGTTCTCCATAGGATTCCATTAATTTCCCCCAAATCTTACCTTAAAGAGGTGGTGCCATGATTAAACAATGATGGCGGTAGGGTTGCCAACTCCCAGAGTTTCAAATACGGGACACCTCCTTATACCTCTGATGAAACTTGCGGTAATCGGGTATTTTCGGTTATAAAGTTGGCTAAAACTGGTATTTTCCTATATTAAATCATATTTTTCCTTTCACAATATTAATTCGGGTGTCTTTGGGCCACGTCCTATTACCTTAAAATCATGTAGTGTAGGCCTATATTTTATTTCTCTCAATTTTCCAAAACATATAGGTCTACCTGGTTCTCATGTGCCCACTCTCTGGTTACCCAACACTAGTTTAATCATATTGGCATACAGTAATAACCATTGGTTTTAAAAACAAAATCAACGCATGCTTATATGTTATTCACATACCAGCCAGTCTTGGGTTGCTTTAGTTGGCAGACAAGACTACTGTAGTGCTCCCATCCCATGGCTTATCCCATGCTTTTTTTTCACCTTGTTGTTTAGGCTATCACCCTTCATGGATTCATGTCTAATCTGTTTGTACACAATCTTCTGTCACACGTTTTTTTAAAGACATTAAACAATGTTCTGAGCCGAGTACACACTCTCACAGTCAAGGTTCAAGGTTCAAGGTTCAAGGTTGTACTTTATTGTTACGTCTTTTGTACAGGTACGTAAGAGTAACATTTGTTTTTGTTTGGCATCCTTCAGACAATGCAGTCGTATATCAAAAAACAATATAATAACAGCAAACCACATCTAAAAAAAAAATAATAATAATCTAAAAAGGTGTAAATAATAGTAAGACGTAAAAATGAAAAAATAAAGGAGTGCAAAAGGCAAAAAGAGCAACAGGAAAATAAAATAAAAAAAAGTTTGGCATATTCTATATGCCAACAGCATATTTTTCCAGTAGTTGCTACTGTACTGTACTTAACTTTTGTAAACATCTTCACAGTTGTTCTATGTGCAACAGATTAATATATTCAACTTCACAGTATGCATGTATGTACAGTAGGTGCAATTCAACTTCACATTATTCATTTATGTGAGGTAGGTTCACAAGGAGGGATAAGGGGTTGGGGGCTGGGGGGGGGGGGGGGGGGATGTGCTAGCGATTCCTTTTTCCCTGGATCTTTCTCGTTTTTGACAGTCAACTTGTGGACTGAAACTACAGCCCATGGGATTGGTGTAGGCAGGGGGCAGAGACTGTGTCTTAGCAACACTGTGTTAATGAGCCAATGAGCTGCCTACAAACAGCGCAGCGCCTCACACATGGGATTCAGCACTTATCTCAGAGGAGAGCAGAGTGGAAGCTCACTGACAGGCAGAATCACTGTCATTTCTCAATTAAATCATCCCGTCATTCATATTTATCACCCAACCTTAAAATACGGGACAAAGAGTGTCCCGTATCAGTTCAATACGGGGTGGGTAAGAGGGTGCTGTTGAGACTAGCCTGGGGGGGGGGGGGGGGGGGGGGACAGAATTCATAGATCTAGAACACATAGAATTCATAGATATAGAACACAGAATATGTACAGTACAGTACAGTTAGGTACAGTAGAGTACAGTAAACCACCGCTCAGTTCACACGGGTGTGATTTTTACAGTCTATGGGCCCCATATGGAACTGCCATTTAGTGGCCCACAAGGTCTGTTTGTAACTGACCATACACCATTATAACTCATATTGTCTGTCTTGAGGAAACCTCATATTATGTCCAAAACTGTTACTTTTCAGGATTCAAAAAAAAGAAAATGGCAAGCTTGTGGATCTGCTACTTTTGATACTTTAGTATAGGCATTAATTTCCGAAAACACACAAAAAGTTTAAATATGGGGATAAAAGGTTTCTGCCCGACAGCAACAATATTAAATAGTTGGGACAGGAAGTGGTGTGGAAGCGGAACAGTGAATCTTTCAAAAGAGAGAACTACTAAATATCATTTGCATTTGGTTACTCTATTAAACAATTTGGTGTTTTTTTTTTCTTTTTTTCTTGGGTGAGGGGTGGATAGTGGAGGGTTTGTGTTGATCATGATTTATTCATTTATATTGGGGGCAATAAACACTCTTGCATCATTAAGTGAGATGCACCATTGCATGGCCTAATGCAATGGTTCTAAAACCTTTTGTGTCCACCAAAATGACTTGGCTGTTGTAGGTAGCCTACTTGGCTGCGGGCCACCATCTCAAAAATATGTTGTGGTGAGAATGATTGTGACTATATTATCTTTGTAGTGGACCCCCTGGTACCCCCCACAGATCCCTGTGGATCCGTGGACCCACCCTAAAGGGGCGGCATAGCTCAGGGGTATTAGAGCACGAAGGGTTCCCGAAGGGTTCCCAGTTCGAATCCGAGCTCCCCCTGAGTTAATGTCGAAGGGTCCTTGAGCAAGATTCTGAACCCCTAATTGCTCCCGGTGAGTAGGTTGGTGCCTTGCATGGTTTCCTCCGCCACCGGTGTATGAATGTGTGTGTGAATGGGTGAATGTAATGCACAATCTAGGCTATGTAAAGCGCCTTGGATAAAAGCGCTATATAAATGCACCATTTACCATTTTTTTAGTTTTTTAGTTTAGTTTTTTAGTTTATGATGAACTACTCCTCCCACAGTTCTGGTGGCACACACTTGGGCCATTTGTCAAATTCACCGGCTGACTTGTGTCACGGCAACCACTTGCAATTTTCCAGAATTGCATCTTTCTAGTGTATACTTTGCGCTTCACAGCACAATGTTAAACAAGAACATGTATAATGTTTTTCAAAAAGGTATTTCTATCATCTCTGTGCTCTCATAAATAAACCATTGATTGTGTGAATTCTAGGAATATAAATGTAAGTGGTTAAGTGGTCTCATCATGTTAGAGGTTACAGTATGCTACTGCTCACATCCAAGCTGTCTTTCTGTCACCTCATGCAGTAACATCTGTCATTTCTGCTTTGTCATGCTGTCCTCTGTCAAGGAAAATACAGTTTGCCATGTATTTAACTCATATCACATACAGTACATGTTGTTTACTTGATCATACATAAATCGCTGATATCTCTTATATGAGGTTTATATGAAAGGGGTCTCTTTCAAGAGTTCACATATAAGACTCATATAGTTATCATACACTTCACATACAAAAACCTATTTATAGTCATAGATAAAAAGTATATGTTTTTATACTTATAAGGTAATATTAATGGGCTTCCATATAACAATCTTCTATGCATCATATAAAAGAATGCATCCTTTTCTTGTAAATTAAATGCATACAAACATACACTATACTTGTGTATAATGGCATTTATATTCATATAAGAAAGGGATAGATCTCATATAATTAAAAACAACAAACATTATATGGAACATGTAAGGAAAAGACAGTTTGCCATGTACTTACCTCATACATGTTGTTTACTTGATTCATACATAAATCACTTTATTCTCTTATATGAGAATAATATGAAAGGTGCCACTTTCAAGAGTTCGCATATAAGACTTACATATAAAATGTAATGTGTACATTATATGACATGCATGTAAAGGCAACAGGACATCATATATGTTTCTTATACTTCTACTACTTTTTTCCCATATGGGCTCCACACTGCTCTTGTGCCGTGTTCTCCTGTATAGCATGCTGTATTCCAGGGTTAGGTTCATCTGCAGAGACACAGATGTCTACTATCCTCTCTTCTCTCGCTCCTCTCTCCTCCACCTCACTCTCTCCTTGGCCATGTCTGACCTTCCTTGTCAGCTCTGGGCTGTAACTTTCATACACCACGTCCTCAGACATTCTAGTTGTTTTTCAAAGTGTCATGTGTTATAATGTCTTTGTGTGTGTGTGTGTGTGTGTGTGTGTGTGTGTGTGTGTGTGTGTGTGTGTGTGTGTGTGTGTGTGTGTGTGTGTGTGTGTGTGTGTGTGTGTACTGTATCTATATAGCATGATAAAAGGAAACAACTCCAACATTTGCATCTTCAGTTATACCACTGACTCGTACGTGCCTTGGATTATTCTCCTCTTTGCAGAAAAGGGAACAAGTTGGGTTTACCTTTTAACACACTGCAGCATGTCTCTCAGGTGGCAGAGATAGAGGAAGTATACTGTCTACTGCATGTAGTATCACAAAAAATATTGAAATATTGGAGTCATAATAGCCTAGATTTCTTTTATAAAGAGTTTATTGTTCTTAGAAATCACACCAACACTGCTGTATAGAACTTCCCACATGGGTGTATGGGTTGTTTAAACAAACCAACCATCATCACATCACCTTCTGACTCCTTGACTGACTGACTGACTGACTGACTGACTGACTGCGTGGACTGGAGACATCCTTACCCTGCTTCACCACTGGTAAGGAAGATTTGTAACGTCCATGTAGTGGCCCGTTTGTAACTGACCATACCCCATTATAACTCAATATCGTCTCTGTCGGGTGGAAACCCCATACCCCGAAACTGTTACTTTTCAGGGGGGGAAAGAAAATCGAATAAAAATAAACAAATAGCAAAAGTAGCAGATCGACAAGGATCTGCTACATTTGATACTTTTGTGTGACGCTCTAGTATGATCAAGTAAGGCATTCATTTCTGCCCGACAGTAACAATATAATATTAAAGAGTTGGGACATGTGTAGGGAGTGTCTGTGTGGAAGAGGAACAGTAAATGGTTACCTTTCAAAAGGGAGAACTACTAAATATAATTTTGGTTACTCTAACAATGTGGTGTTTGATTTTCTTTTGGGTGCGAGGTGGATCGTGGATCATGATTTATTTATTTTTGGGGGAATCAGCACCCTTACATCGCACCACTGAGTTATTTGGGTCCATGACCTAATGCAGTGGTTCTCAAACAATGTTTTGTTCCAGGTACCTCCAGAGAGTTAAAATGTCTGCATATCCTATTCATATACTATAAACTACTGACATGGTTGGTTCTACATTAATAAGCTGTTTAATACCGAATAAGAAGAAGTCCTTTAGTAAGCTTTTTTCCACAAGACCAACTTCTCTACCTTTACCTATTACATTTGCAGATGGCACTCCACTTGAGTGGATGAATTCAAATATTTAGGCATCTGGCTTGATCCTCAACTTTCATTAAAGTCCCATGTTACTTTATAGTGCCTGAGAGTACTGTATTGTTCGATCCCTTCAGGTCAGTAAAATAACCATCACACAGTTAATATTATACCAATTTTAGACTATGCTGACATTGTTTATCAAAATACCTCTGAAACAATCTCTATCCACTTCATGTAATTTACGACAGATTTATCCTGAGGTGTCCTTATAGAACCTCATTGTGCTATGATTCATTTAACTGGTTAACTACCAATTCTAGAAGACACACTCAAACTAACAAATGACACCCAAATTCACAAAACAAGATTTGACAGGAACATGTATTATTTTAGTTTTTCAGAATACCGTATATATATTGTCACAAAAGTGTTTTCATCTTTGTCAAATATAGCTGCAAAAATGTATTTCTTTCATATCTGTGCTCACATAAACAGACCATTGATGTTGTGAATTCTATGAATATAAATGTAAGTGGTAGGTAGATTTAACTCATCTCATCATGTTAGAAAGACAGCTGGTTAACAGGATATGAGTAGTAGCCTCTGTCACCTCATGTTACAGTAAGATCTGTCATCTTTGTTTGCTGTCACTCTTTCATTTAGCACATGAATGAGAACATAACTTTAACAATAAACACAAACAATACAACACACTTTATTGATATACAAAACATTTTGTTAAAATACAACAGATTAGATTAATGTTATTCGTATTCAATAGGTTCCCCTTAAACTAAATAATGAACATATGAATATGAATTGCAATGTAATGCCCTATATTGAGTAGACCTGCAAGGCAAACAAAAACAAACTTCCATATGTACTGTGTAACACAGTAAGACACCCATCATGTAGCTGTACACACAAGCTAATACATTGTGAAAATTATGATTTCAGTTGATGTCTCTTTCACAGATCCACTGGTAATTCTCACGACATGGTGTGACATTCCATTCTCTTGACTGAGAAGTAAACTTAACACAGTTTACTTCTCTGCTATCGGGCGAATGAGTGCTTCTGTACCTGAAGAAATAGGAACATTATTACCATCCCTTTACTAGGATTGTTATCCGTGCAAAATCTTTAGTTTTTTTTATCATGACCTCAAATTATATTTTATTATTATTATTATTATTATTATTATAAAATATAATATTATGAATACAAAATATTATATTCTTTATTATTCTTTATTATTATAAATTCAAATTAACTGGATAGTGAAATGTATTACTTGTCTTAGACTACATTTAGACTGCGTCTAGAGACCAGAGTTTAGACTTTCTATCAGGTAGGAAGGGGCCCAACATTGTTGAATTTTTCATGTGGTTTTGTTTACTTTCACACTGCTCTTTGTTAAGCACACCAAACATTGTAAACAAATGTCACACAGTTGAAACTGTTGCTTGGACAGAATTTTCTAGGGAAAGAAATTCTCATTTTCACATACAGCATGTACAGTATGTGAATTGAATTGAAGCTGGTGATTTGTGTTTAAAGGTTAGGCTGAAGTTTGAATTAGGTTTATTCATGTGGGTTTTGCTGAAGTGTAAACACAGGATGACAGATTCCTGTCATCCTGATTGGCTGGCTATGTGACCAAAACATTGCTTAAATATTATATGTGTTCCTATTGTGCAAGTGCAGACAGGGTGCTGTTCATTTTGTTTTATTATAGTTATAAAAAAGCACTGTGTACAATGTACTTAAAATGTTTGTTATAATGAACAAAAGAAGAATGGAGGACACATTAAGATGATTAGGCTTACATTGGTGAGGCCAGTGGTTTTCCATGCACCCACACATCCTGCTTTAATCTGATAACGAGGTCCTGAACAGAAACACTGCTGGTTATACAAAGTGTACAATACATCTGTGTCTCCACAAAGTGAAATATGTAGGTTAGAGCACACACACACACACACACACACACACACACACACACACACACACACACACACACACACACACACACACACACACACACACACACACACACACACAGGTGCCTGCACACACACACACACACACGCACGCACGCACGCACGCACGCACGCACGCACGCACGCACGCACACACACACACACACACACACACACACACACACACAGCTACCTTTTTTTCTTCGCTGTTTATGACCATCAGGGCTGTTGCTTTGTTTCTACACCACAGTCTGCTCTCCCCCCAGGTTTTCTTCCAAGTAGATGGAGATATGTAATAACACAGGCCATCATCAAATGTAAATCCATGAGGCGATTCTAACAACAAAAGAATAAAGTCAGCCACTGTTTCATTTGCTCAGATTGAACAACATGATACAACAATGAAGAAAAGTAGTGATGTGTCACTGACCACAAAGAATCCTCTTGAAGTCATCTCGTGACTGGTTAATTAAGCTGTTCTCTAACTGGTGAAAATTGGACTGTAACTGATCTCGCTGTACAGTTAAGCTGTTCTCTAACTGGTGAAAATTGGACTGTAACTGTTTTCGCTGTTCAGTTAAGTTGATCTCTAACTTGTCAAAACTGAACTGTATCTCTTCTCTGTCTTTGGCCAGGTTGTTGTCTTTCTCTTTAATTAATTCAGAATCTGTAAGAATAAGAAGCAACACATCGATGAGCTTCACAGTGAATCAAGCAACAGTCATCAACATTATTTCTGACTCAAATATAACACTCACTGTTTTTGACCAGACCAATGATGACAGCCAATAGGAGAACACACAGCAGCACCAGAAATAATCCAGCCAGTTTCTTCTTTGTCTCATTAGACACTGAACAACACAAGACAATATAGGAAGTTACTTCAAGTTATATTTTAAAATAAGACATTGACGTTTTGTGTCAATGCTCTTACACAATTATGTGATTAGGGAAAGGCAACTTGAGGTTCATTGATAGGCCTATCAGTAGTCTGCATGTAAAATGTCTTTAACACTTTAATCAATGAGGTATTGTGTTTCGCTGCATAGCGATGAAAGCTAAATAAATATATACATATGCATGTATACACATGCATAAGATTAAAATAATAAATACAAATAAATAGCATAATAATTGTGTGAGTGGTTAGAAATAATGTAAAAAAAAAAGAAATACAAAAAAGTTAAACACTACGTGAGGAGTTTAGAATACATGAGGGATGTGGTACACAGTGTGTGTGTGTGTGTGTGTGTGTGTGTGTGTGTGTGTGTGTGTGTGTGTGTGTGTGTGTGTGTGTGTGTGTGTGTGTGTGTGTATGTTACCTCCACACTGCTCTTGTGCTGTGTTCCTCTGTACAGCATGCTGCTGTGTTCCAGGGTCAGGGCCGTCTGCAGAGACATAGATGTCTACTACCCTCTCTTCTCTCTCTCCTCTCTCCTCCATCTCTCCTCGGTCATGTCTAACTTCCATTGCCTGGTCTGGGAAGATGGGGTTGTCATACACGTGCTCAGACATTCAAGCGGATGATCAAACTGTATGTATTTATGTGTGTGCTGCCTGTATATATGTAGAGAGATGAAACAATAACACCGACATTTGCATCTTTTGTTGTGGGATCAACTTTCATACATCACTTCCTCAGACATTCTAGTTGTTGTTCAAAGTGTTAAATGTCTTTGTGTGTGTGCTGTGTATATTATATAGCATGATAAAAGGAAACATCTCCAACATTTGCATCTTCAGTTACACCACTGAATCTGCGTGTCTTGGATTATTATCCTCTTTGCAGAAAAGGGAACATGTTGGTTTTATCTTTGAACACAATGCAGCAGCATGTCTCTCAGGTGGCAGAGAAGGAGGAAGTATACTACTGCATGTAGTGTGTACCAAAAAAAAAACAAAAAAAAACAACTAAATATTGGGGTCATAATAGTCACCCTTTTTGCAGATTTCTTGTTTCTGTTATTTATTTATTTTTGCAAATGTTTCTAAAGAGTTTATTGTTCTTATCACAGCAACACTGCTGTAGAACTTCCCCCATGGGTTGTTTAAACGAACCAACCATCTCTGAATCCTTGACTGACTGACTGACTGACTGACTGAATGACTGACTGACTGGCTGGCTGGCTGGCTGACTGACTGACTGGGTGGGTGAGACGGGTCCAACTGCAGTACGCGGAAACCAAGTAGGAGGCGGGCATTGGAGGAGGCGGGCATTGGAGGAGCCAAGTAGGAGGCGGGCATTGGAGGAGGCGGGCATTGGAGGAGCCAAGTAGGAGGCGGGCATTGGAGGAGGCGGGCATTGGAGGAGCTGTATTCAAAAGCGGGAGGCGGATTAGAAAGGTTCATAGTATCCAATAGAATCATGGCAATAATGTCACGTCCTCTTCAAACCTTTATTGAACACAGAAACTAACATTCCCAAAAAATAAAACGTTTTTTAATAATGAAAAGTAACTTTTAATAATAAATAACTGTATTGCATTCATTCTTATTGCCGAAAATGCCTTTTCAATATTCAACACTGGAAAATAATAAGAAAACGTTTATTAATAATGAAAAATAACGTAATAATAAATATTAGCGGCGATACCCCCCCAGTGGTCCGCGAGAGACCCCAGTGTGAGTCAGCCGTCCTGCGGGGGTTTCTTTCTCGCCACCGACCACGGGGTGACCGCAGCGGAGGTCTGTGAGTGGTGGTCTCCCGGTGGAGGGTCGACGGATCCCCGCACGTGTCGACCCTCCACCGTGTCGACCCTCCACCGGGAGACCCGATGGTCACCTCGCCGATGACCGTCACCTCGCCTCGCGTAGCCGTGTGGCTACCGTGTCGACCCTCCACCGGGAGACCCGATGGTCACCTCGCCTCGCCGATGACCGTCACCTCGCCGCGCCGGTGACGGTCAACGGCTCCGCCGGGGCTATAGCGGCGGGGGCCTCGCTGCTGACCACCGGGGTGTCTCTCACCGCTGATTTATTATTAAAAGAAACGTACTATATTATTAATATAGAAACTATTTACTGTATTATTATTATTAACTATTTACTATATTATTAATATAGTAAATAGTTTCTTTTAATAATATTCTTAAAGAAACGTGTTATTTTCCTGTGTTCAATAAGAATTAATAATCCATGTCGTTGTAGTATTCTAAAAACGACTGGGCACCGGTGGCTGTGTTGGGTGGCGAAAACAGCCGATCTACAAGCCCACAAAGCGCTGCGCTTGCTTGCGTTGTGAGCTTGTAGGTCTGCTGTTTTCAGCACCTCCAAGGCCCGCCTCCTCCATGATTCTATTGGATACTATGAACCTTTCTAATCCGCCTCCAGCTCCTCCAATGCCCGCCTCCTACTGAGTACTGCAGTTGGACTCTATTGGGGTGGGTGGGTGGGCTGGAGATATCCTTACCCTGCTTCACCACTGGTACAGTACCTTCAGAAGGAAGATTTGGAACTTCCATTTCATCAGGGCCGGTTCCTGGCATAGGCAACATAAGCGGTCGCTTAGGGCCACAACCATAAGGGGGCCACATCACAGGGAGAAGACTGCAACGAGTTTTGAGCTTGTAGATTAGCTATTTTTCACTATATGCATTGTGGAGTGAGTGTGAAGCGGCCCTCTCGACATGTGGCCAAGACCCACAGGTTAATATCGGAATACTGATATATTATTGATTTCAGCTGTTACCCACTTTAATTACTTCAGTCTATAGTAGTAGCATAATGACCAGTGCTATAGTCTTTTTTGTCAATGTATTTGCATTTCATAAGGTTAACATACGAACATATAAATGTATTTGAAATTAAATAATAATGTTACTTTTCAGGATTCCAGTTAAAAAGAAATAGCTAAAAAGAATACAGGATTCCAATTTAAAACAATTTGAAAATAATGGATCACCGCAATGCTTGTAGATCTTTTTTTTTTACAATATGCATTGTGGCCCTCTGGAGTGATTGTGAAATATAGTGGCCCTCTCCATCATCTAAGTTGCCCACTCCTACCCTATCCAAATGCTACTTATTATTTTAATGCGCAATAAAATTTAGATCTCACACAAGACAACAGAACTGAAAATATGCCACATACTGTAGAGTTGAATAGGCCTACAAGTTGCAATTTGAGACCAAAAGAACACAGGATGAAGGTGTGTGATGTTTTGTATGAATCTGATTCAAATCAATTGTTGTTTTTTCTTGTTATAACATTACACTCATGTTTTTGGACAAATTAAACAGTGTCTAGAAATAGATAATGTATTATAATAGTTATATTTTGGTTTTGAAATGTTTTTCATTAGGGCATAGGCCTACATGTTTCTGTTTTAACTCATTGACTGCGCCGCCACGAGTTTCCCGAGTTATTTCCATTGTCTGAGGCTGCGTCGCCCGAGTTTCACGAGTTGGGGCTGTTTTCAAGGTTTATGCAAAAGTACACTTTCCCCTAGCCTGTTACAAAATGTCATGTTTCTATGATAAAAGGGTGGTTAAAAATCACACATCAAAGTCAGCTTGTTTGAAAACAAAGGAGAAATCGACCTCCCCAGTCCCCATGACCCAAAGTGAACTCATTTATCAGGACACGGCTTCAGTTCTGCCGACACAGTGCGGCGCGGCCGCAGCAGTGGTGAAACAAAACTAGCAGATCTTCAAGCAGACCATTCTGCATGAATCAAAAACATTTTCACTTGAAAAGCTGTGACCTGCTGCACTGGGTCACCCTAACTCTAACCCACACACAGCTCCATACCCACACAAAAAAGTTCAAAGTTTCTACAACAAAAGTTTACCAAAACGGTAAGACCCAGCAAGAAAACAATGGCTACATCAGAGCCTCGTAGCAACCGCCCGGCCTCTCAGGCCTCTCTATACCAAAACAAGCCAACACAAACACATCAACAACACAGCAACACCTCCCAGATGAAAGCATTGACAAATCAACACTCAAAGTGTTATAAAAGTTTCAACATAAACTTACCTCAGTGTGATGAGGAGAGCGTTGGTGTAACACACACACACACAGAGAGAGACAGATAAGTCCAGTGCCGTTTAGTGTCAGTAGATCAGTAATCCTATAGTTTCATTCGTGTAGTTTTCTTTTTCTGTTTGTGAGCGGGTTTCATGCCCTCACCACGGCACAGCAAGCGCCCGACGGCTAGCCATGGTTCGCCGGTCGCCTCTGATTCTGGTTCCCGTCGCGAACCAGCCCGATCCCTGGACACGGGCGAGGGGCTAGAGGGCCTCCATCGAACCCCGGTCCTGGTCAGATCACCATGGATGCCTTTCTAATCGCCAATTTGCCCCGTCCGGAGACGGATACGGAGTACGAGACGGATGAGGCGGCGCCGCCGTCCCAACAACACACACCGCGGGCAGACATGGCTCCACTGCCCGCACTCCTCACGCCGGAATCGGTGGCTTGCGTGAGGCCACGCGAAGAACGCTCTGCCATGCCCATGTCGCCGAGAGATAACATCGAGACGCTCTCCCAGTCCCAGAGTGAGATGTATGTATTATCCATATCATTGATCCATTCAAAAACAGCAGATAGCAGTCAGTGCAAGTTCACAGCGCATCACTTTGTAGCCTACTTTCCTGACTAACTAACTTTCGCTAAATTATTCACTCGATCAAATGATGTGTACTGTACAGGTCCGTGTCCGATGCAGATGATGTCATCGGCAGCACTGATGATTGTCAGAGCAGTATAATCAGAGAGTGGTGTCACCGCGGGGTCAGAAACAGCGCTGGTCACGTGGTTCATTGTCACTTTACACCTCATAGACTTCAATGCATTTTGTAAACTTCCGGTTGGCCGTTTATCACTATACGCCAATAGATGTGTGCGTAGAAGACCTGGCCCCATGAAGTGAACGGGAGTGACGCAACTCTCCATTCTAGGGCTCTGATGATTGTGAGTGGCACCCCCGGAGAGCAACACGCAACCGCAAAGACGACCCTTTCTATGCGCGTAAGTTGTGCACATGCAGCACACATTGCGCGCGCGTGCACACACACACACACACACACACACACACACACACACACACACACACACACACACACACACACACACACACAGTATATTCTGTATAATGTATTTATTTATTTAGATGAGTAACTAATCGCTCTGGGTCTACTAAATGCCTAAAACATTTCCCATGTCAATATGTTCAAAATAAAACAGCATAATGGCAAATATAAATGTATTTTTCTGTTCAAGTTATTCTAGTCAAGGTATTGATGTTTTGTCATTACCCATAACAGTAAAATACATATTCCCATTTTCACCATGCAGTACCCCTGCATACCCATAGTACACATACACCCACAGCAAACCTTTATGTATCTCATATAGCATTGATGCTTTTCTCACACACACACACACACACACACACACACACACACACACACACACACACACACACACATGGAAACAGAACTTTTCATTCAATTTGAGGAGTAAATAATGTATTTTATTTTGGTATGCGTTTTCAGAAGCTGATCAAGGAAGTGCTTCTCTGTCAGGCACTGGGACACAGAGACCTTCAAGCAAAGGAACAGGCAAAGGTAAGATAAAAATAATGATATTTATATATATATATATATATATATATATATATATATATATATGTGTGTATATATGTGTATATAAATATATATATATATATATATATATATATATATATATATATATATATATATATGTGTGTGTGTGTGTGTGTGTGTGTGTGTGTGTGTGTGTGTGTGTGTGTGTGTGTGTGTGTATATATATATATATATATATATGTGTGTGTGTGTGTGTGTGTGTGTGTGTGTGTGTGTGTGTGTATATAGGAGCTCCTGAGCTTCACCGAAGCCATTGTCGAAGCCTGGTGCACCCCGCGACCCACCCAACCCCTCTGGCCCGATCCTCGGAGTGTGAGGAGGTCAGCCCATGTCCCTGAGAAGATACCGCCCAGACCACGAAGGAGAAACCCTACAAGGGTCTGCTACATCTGCAGCAAAATACATAAGAAAAGGAGTGAGACCTCATTCTACTGCCCTCTGTGTCTTGTGCCTTTGCACAGGAGGCTTTGTTTCGAACGGTACCACGCAGAGATTGACTATGAGCATGCAAGCGGTGCTCGACGTCGACGATAGACAGACACATTTTGATGACATGAGTGTAGACATACTGTGTACCGATTTGTGTGATTTTAGGGCAAATTCTGTAGGAGCAGTGTCCAAAAATGTGTTTGAAAAAATTGGCCTGATGGTGGCGCTATATGGGACAGATCCATTTTGATGACATGAGTGTAGACATACTGTGTAGCGATTTGCGTGATTTTAGGGCAAAATCTGTAGGAGTAGTGTCCAAAAATGTGTTTTGAAAAATCGGCCTGAAGGTGGCGCTAAATGGGACATATCCATGTTGATGAGATGAGTGTAGACATACTGTGTACCGATTTGCGTGATTTGAGGGCAAATATTGTAGGAGCAGTGTCCAAAAATGTGTTTTGCAAGAATCGGCCTCATGGTGGCGCTAGAAGAGGGGCATGTGAGAATTGATGGGTGGAGGTTGTAGGTTGGCAGGCAAGGAGTGTGTGTGCGAAATTTGGCATGGATCGGGGCAACGGTTGCGGAGATACGATGTGACGTGCAAAAGTGTGACGTGTGACGGACGGACAGACAATGTGCCCATTACACTGTAAGAAAATATTGTTTTTGTTTCAAATCATAAAGTAAGCATCTGATGTAATAAATAAAGAGCTGTGAGTAAAAAAAAATGAGTTGTTTGCTTGAAAAGAGACCATTCACAAAAACTTCTTTTTCTCCAGTTGTTATTCTGAGAGGGCTTGGTTTTGGTGAAACAAGGGTTTTCAAATGGCTATAACTAAAGAAGTGTACATGATAAAAACATAGTTTTTTTTTCTGTGGAAACTAGAAGTTATCCTCTTTCATCTGGGCCATGGCATGACATAGTCATCATTAGACAGAATTAAAAAAAAAATGGTAAACATGGTAAAAAATCAAGAAATGCTTGGCAACCTAGCTTGATAGTTCACTTTTAATGGTGGCAGTCAATGAGTTAATAGCTTTTAACCAGAGAGAATGATCTAATAATGTTTTACCTCCATTGTAAACTTTATTGTGTGTTATAGGTAGAACTGTCTGATCTGTGCCAAAATGCAGATTTCTATGCATTTCTGGGGTTTTGACCGCCCCTCAAAACCCCAAATATTTTTGGCCGCCCGCCTTGCGGGCGGCCAGGATGTATCCCTAATTTGAATCTCTGGGAGTTGGCAACCCTATGTGTAGTTAGTAGATACATGCTTGAGTGCTAACAACAGACACCACATGTTCTACTAGATAGAAGAAGACATTATTATTTATAACTTTGGTTTTGGCGATTCAAAGACAGTTAATAAGTGCGCGCGTCCGTCAGTGGGGGGCCACCTAAAATAATCTTGCTTAGGGCCACCTGAACCCTAGAACCGGCCCTGCATTTCATGGCCCACGCGGTCTGTTTGTAACTGACCACACTCCATTATAACTAATATCGTCTGATTCGTCTCTGTCGGGTATTGTGGAAACCCCATATGTCCAAAACTGGGAAAACAAACGGATAAAAAATAGCAAAAGTAGCAGATCGACAAGACTTTGGATCGGCTACTGTACATGTGATACTTTTGTGTAACGCTGTAGTATGATCAAGTAATTAATTTCTGCCCAACAGTAACAATATAATATTAAGGAGTTGGGACATATCTAAGCGTTTGTGTGGAAGAGGAACAGTAAAAGTCATCTTTCAAAAGGGAGAGCTACTAAATAGCATTGTTTCATTTGACAATATGGTGTTTGCTTTTCTTTTGGGTGAGGGGTTGATCATGATTTATTTAGTTTTGGGGGAATCAGCACCCTCGCATCACACCACTGACTGAGTTATTGTTCAATGTTTTGTGAAGAAGCAAATATTTGAATTACAAAAATGTTCAGGATTTTTCAAAATTAATGCAGATCTACAAGTTCATATAACCTGGCATGAAATGACGCGCTATGAGCTTTCAGATCTGCTATTTTTGAAAAGCCAAAGCATAAAAATGTATTAAAGTGGTTATTTATTTATGTGGTGGTACCCCCCCAAGGAACCCCGGGAGAACCATGACCCCACTTTGAGACCCACATGGCCAATGTATACAAGCTCACAAATTACACCCAAACTCATAGCACAAAATGTTAAACAAGAACATTTATTATCTTTGTTTTTCAAAAGATCGCGCATATCATGTCACAAAAGGGTAAAGTGAAAAGAATGCATTTCTATCAGCTCTGTAGTGAATTCTATGAATATAAATATAAGCGGTAGCTACAAGTTGTGTGTTAGATAGATAGCTGGTTGTGGCATCAGTTGGCCTACTGGTCTAGGCGCATACCGGATAGATATTGTACCGGCATCGCCAGTTCGATTCCCGATCTGGATGACCTACATGTATAATAACTTAACTTAAACAATACAACATCAGACTATATTAATATACATGAAACATTGTTAAAATACAACAGATTAGATTGTGAGAGTCTGCTAAATGCCTAAATTGTAAATTGTAATTGGTTTAAGAAGTATTATAATCAAAATGCATTATAAGCTCAGCGGAACAGCATACAAGTACCAGGTAACACTTTATTATAAGGTCTGAACAAGCATTCTGTTAAACCCTGATGAAGACTGGCAACAGTCGAAACGTTGGTAAATAAATCATTTGCATCGTGGCTGAAGAGTGTGCGGCCTCTTTCCTCTCATTCATTGTTATTTGCGTGGTCAGCACCTCACTTACTTAGGTGTGCGCTCCTCCTTATGTGCTTTCCTGAACAAGCATGCTAACATTTATAATGCATAATAAATCCATAATGCCAACACTAATACAAGACCTGTCATGTTCACAAATGCAGCAGCATGTCTCTCAGGTGTAAAAGAAGAGGAGGTACAGTATACTACTGAATGTAGTGTGTATCACAAAAATACAAATCTAAACATTGGAGTCATAGTAGCCACTTCTTGCAATTGTTTTGCACAAGGGAATTGTTTCTAAAGAGTTTATTGTTCTTAAATGCGACACCAACACTGCTGTAGAACTTCCCACAGAGTGCATGGGTGGTTTAAACGAACCAACACGCCACTGGGTACCCTGGAGCTACCCTTACACTGCTTCACCACTGGTATGCCTATTGCCATTTAAAGACCCACAAGGTCTGTTTGTAACTCATATCGTCTCTGTCAGGTGGAAGCCTCATTATGTCCAAAACTGTTACTTTTCAGGATTATAGCAAGCTTGCAAATCTGGATCAAAATTTCGATCATCTCTATGCTCTCATAAACAGTCCATTCATTTTGTGAATTCTATGAATATAAATGTAAATGGTCATCTCATCATGATAGAAAGACAGCTTGTTATTTAGAGGATTATGAGTAGTAGCCTCTGTCACCTCATGTTGCAGTAAGATCTGCCATTTACGGTATGTTTTGTTTGCTGTTCTCTGTCAAATGAGAACTCAACTTTGTTTAACACACTTTATTAATATACATGAAACATTGTGTTAAAATAGAACAGATTATATTCATGTCATTAGGTTCTCCTTAAACTAAATACCGGTAATGAAAATGAAATAATGAATATAATTTGTAATTTAATGGGAAAATTATGATTTCACTTGATAACTCTTTCACAGATCCAAAAAGAGTTATCGTTGTTGTTACATGGTCTGACATTCCATCCTCTAACACCATCAGCAGTAGAAATCTCAACACAGTCTTCTTTTCCGCTGTGGTTATTAGGTTGACCATCGAGCCAGTGCCTGAAGAAATAGTCATTACAATAACTTTACTAGGATGCATGGTTTTCCATCCTAAATCTTTAGTTTTGTAATCATGACTTCAAATTATATTTTAGATGTTATAATAAATTATAACAAAAAGCGTAAAATAATGATAAAATAGTCATTTTGGCCATTGTCAGACCGACACTTTGTTTACATTCTAGTCTATAGACTATAGGATGTAAACAAAGTGTCGGCCCTACAATGAAAAAAGTTGACTATAGCTTGACAGTGTGGCCATTGGTGTTCCATCCACCCACACAAATGTTCCTTCTTGCGCTATGTCAGTCAAACCCAGCCACACCCTCTTTTCTTTTAATTTGGCAACAAGCTCCTGAACAGAAACACTGTTGGTTAGTGGTTATAAAAACTGAAAAATACATCTGTTTCCAAAACGTTTAATAGGTTAAAACACACACGCACGCCCGCCCGCACGTTTAATAGGTTAAAACACACACGCCCGCACGCACGCACGCACGCACGCACACACACACACACACACACACACACACACACACACACACACACACACACACACAGAGTATACCTGTTTTTCATTGCTGTTTATGACCATCAGATCAGCATATCTGTCTTTACAGTATTGTCTGCTCTTCCACCAGGTTTTCCTACCAGAATAGATGTAATAACACCCCCCGGCAATTGTCTTCCATCCCGATAATTCTAACAACAAATGAATAAAGTTAGCCACTGATTCATTTGCTCAGATGACAAATTATGAACAGCATGACATTACAATGGGGGAAAAAAAAGAAAAAACATACCACAAAGCATCGTCTTCAGGCCCTCTCGCTTGTATCTTGTCTCTAATTGGTCAACAATTGACTTTAGTTGTTCTTTTCTTTCCTGTTCATTCAGCTGACTATAACTAGTGCCAAACTGGTCAATATTATCTATCTGTTCAGTCAGGTTGTTAAGTCTGCTGTCTAAGTGGTCAAAACTGGACTGTAACCCGTCTCGCTCTTTGGCCAGGTTGTTGCTTTTCTGTTTATCTGCAAGAAGAAGAATCAACAAACTCATGAGCTTCACATTCAACTTCGTTCTGATAGCAAATCAAGCAACAGTCAATACTAAACACAATAATCAAAACAATTTCTGACTCACATATAACATGCAAAGATACTGTTTAGTTTATAGAATGACACTCACTGTTTTTGACCAGACCAATGATGACAGCCAATAGGAGTACACACAGCAGCACCAGAAACAATCCAGACAGATTCTTCTTTGTCTCATCAGACACTGAACAACACAAGACAAACAGTAACAGGAGGCTACTTTGAAATTCTATTCCTGAGTACACTCACATTTTGAAAAACAATATTACTCTTAAACAATTATTTTTGAGAATCAAAATAAATGGCAACTTGAGAGTCTGCTTCATTGATATTGGTAATTTGCAGGTATAACACGCTTAGCTCAGAAAACATTAATGTACTCAAAGAGGCATTGCATGAGTCATGACAATAAAAGCAAAACAAATATGTAATAAATGCATAAATACACATGCATAATATAAATTAATAAAAACAAAATAGCATAACAAGTGTTGATTGTATGTATGGAAATACAGTGTAGAAATAAATAATACAAAAAGTAAAACACTATAAGCAAGGACTTTAGAAACATTACATGAGGGGTGAGGTACGTGTGTGTGTGTGTGTGTGTGTGTGTGTGTGTGCGTGCGTGCGTGCGTGCGTGTGTGTGTGTGTGTGTGTGTGTGTGTGTGTGTGTGTGTGTGTGTGTGTGTGTGTATGTGTATGTGTATGTGTCTGTACGTGTGTGTGTACGTGTGCCTGGTCAGGGAAGATGGGGTTGTCATACACATGCTCAGACATTCTGCTGGATGATCAAACTGTTCTTTTTTGTGTGTGTGCTGTGTATATATAGCATGATAAAAGGAAACAACTCACATCTTTTGTTCTGGGATTATTCTCCTTTCAATTTAATTTGTGTTAAAGGGAAGAAGGTGGATTGAACAACATGTCTGTCAGGTGGCAGAAAAGAGGAATTATATGAAACACAAAAAAAAAAAAAAAAATCTAAATATTTGAGTCATAATAGCCACCACTTGCAGTGTCGTTCTTTGCATGAGTGAAATGCTTCTAAACAGTTTATTGTTCTCAAAGTTCACACAGACAGAACTAGAACCTCCCAAATGCATGGGTTCGGTTGTTAAAGCTAAGACACCATAGCCTGGAAACCAGACAAATCTGCTAGTGGAAAATAAAATAATAAAACAATAAAATCATAAAAGCCCCTGGCATAGTGAGATTAGCCTGGCCATCCCAGGCTAAGCCACCCTCACACCACCTCCCAAATGCTTTACTGACTACTAGGTATCCTGGAGCCATCCTTACAGTAGTTCAGAGACGCACAATAAAAATATAAAGAAAAACATTTAGAAGGAACCAAAGATGTGGAAGTTCTATTGACCTCAGTGTCTATTTTCAATTGACGACCATACCCCACATAATATGAAACGGTCGGGACCCATGTAGGAAGTGTTTGAGTGGAAGAGGAACATAGACATAATGGTCAGCTTTCAAAAGGGAGAACTACTAAATCATATTAAGAATACAATGTTTGTGTTGTGTCTGGTGAGGGATAGTGGTCGGGTTGGGTTAATTTAATTAGAAAAAACAAAAAAAAACAGTGGTGGAAAAAGTACTCACATTTCTTACTCAGGTAAAAGTACCAGTACTGCAACGCAAACATACCCTGTTAGGGCACTTTTATTCTACATATGCATTTCAATGGGAATGGAGCGGTTTGCTGCCATTTACGGATTTCTGCAAAAAACACACTCCCATTCCCATTGATTATCAGAATCCGCCCTCATAGGTAGAATAAAAGTGCGGTGTGAACGTGCCATTAAAAAGGTACTTTCGTAAAGTGCAAAAGTTTTGGTAAACTAAAGTATGTTTTCAAATAAAATAATAAGATAATACAATTAAAGTATTTGTCTCTGAGATGGAACGGAGTAGAAGTTAAAGTATTGAAAATTGGACATCCTATAGTAAATTGAAAGTACCTCAAAATTCTCAAGTACAGAACCTGTGTACTGTAAATGTACTTCACACCAGTGACACCACTGGTAAAAACTAATATACTAGACTCTTCTGCTATGCAGTGTTTTCATTGGCTTGTATGTAGAATGTACCGGTATAAGTAGTAGACGTGTGAAATGAACATTACCGACAGCTTCCAAAAGAAGACATTTATTGATTATCAGACGGTAGAAATGTCTTCAAAACAACACATTAAAGACATTCCTTTTGTTTTCTTTATACAGAGTGAGTGTCGTGAATCCATTTTCTGGATGTTAGTGTGAAGGCAGCATCTCAGCTCTGGCTGTTACAAAATGTTCCAACACAAACAAACATAATCATCATTTTAGATTTGAGCAATATATAGCAACATAGGTTCAAAGAATTAGGATTTAGAACAGAGGTTCTCAAAAATAGCAGATATATAAGCTTGTACAAAACAAAAATCAACCAATCAGATATGAATAATTTAAATTTACATCATCAAGCACATACTTGAGAACATAACTTTAACAATAAACAATAAACACAAACAATACAACACACTTTATTGATATACAAAACATTTTGTTAAAATACAACAGATTAGATTAATGTCATTCGTATTTAATTGGTTCCCCTTAAACTAAATAATGAAAATATGAATATGAATTGCAATTTAATGCCCTATATTGAGTAGACCTGCAAGGCAAACAAAAACAAACTTCCATATGTACTGTGTAACACAGTAACACACCCATCATGTAGCTGTACACACAAGCTAATACATTGTGAAAATTATGATTTCAGTTGATGTCTCTTTCACAGATCCACTGGTAATTCTCACGACATGGTGTGACATTCCATTCTCTTGACTGAGAAGTAAACTTAACACAGTTTTCTTCTCTGCTGTTATCGGACGAATCAGAGCTTCTGTACCTGAATAAATGGGAACATTATTACAATCCCTTTACTAGGATTGTTATCCATGCAAAATCTTTAGTTTTTTTATCATGACCTCAAATTACATTTTATTATTATTATTATTATTATTACCCCTATTATAAAATATAATATTATGAATCAGGTAGGATTCTATCACACCAAACATTCTAAACAAATGTCACACAGATGAAACTGTTGCTTGGACAGAATTTTCTAGGGAAAGAAATTCTCATTCTCACATACAGCATGTACAGTATGTGAATTGAATTGAAGCTGGTGATTTGTGTTTAAAGGTTAGGCTGAAGTTTGAATTAAGTTTATTCATGTGGGTTTTGCTGAAGTGTAAACACAGGATGACAGATTCCTGTCATCCTGATTGGCTGGCTATGTGACCAAAACATTGCTTAAATAATACATGTGTTCCTATTGTGCAAGTGCAGACAGGGTGCTGGTCATTTTGTTTTATTATAGTATGATTTAAAACCATTGAAAAAGGTAACACTTTGTACAATGTACTTAAAATGTTTGTTATAATGAACAAAAGAAGAATGGAGGACACATTAAGATGATCAGGCTTACGTTGGTGAGGCCAGTGGTTTTCCACGCACCCACACGTCCTGGTTTAATGTGATAACGAGGTCCTGAACAGAAACACTGCTGGTTATAACAAGGTGTACAATACATCTGTGTCACCACAAAGTGAAATATGTAGGAGCACACACACACGCACATGTGTATGCACGCACACATGCACGCACACGCACACGCAGACGCACACGCACGCGCGCGCACGCACGCACGCACGCACGCACGCACGCACGCACGCACGCACGCACGCACGACACACACACACACACACACACACACACACACACACACACACACGCACTACCTGTTTTTCTGTGCTGTTTATGACCATCAGGGCTGATACTCTGTTTCTACACCAATTTCTGCTCTTCTCCCAGTTTCTTTTCCCCTTAGATATGTAATAACACAGGCCATCATCAAATGTAAATCCATGAGGCGATTCTAACAACAAAAGAATAAAGTCAGCCACTGTTTCATTTGCTCAGATTGAACAACATGATACAACGATGAAGAAAAGCAGTGATGTGTCACTGACCACAAACAATCCTCTTGACGTCATCTCGTGTCTGTTTAATTAAGTTGATCTCTAACTGGTCAAAACTGAGCAGTATCTCTCCTCGGTCTTTGGCCAGGTTGTTGTCTTTCTCTTTAATTAATTCAGAATCTGTAAGAATAAGAAGCAACACATCGATGAGCTTCACAGTGAATCAAGCAACAGTCATCAACATTATTTCTGACTCAAATATAACACTCACTGTTTTTGACCAGACCAATGATGACAGCCAATAGGAGAACACACAGCAGCACCAGAAACAATCCAGACAGTTTCTTCTTTGTCTCATCAGACACTGAACAACACAAGATAAACATAGGAGGTTACTTTAAAGTTATATTCTAAAATAAGACATTCACATTTTGAAAACAAGTGTCACTGCTTTTACAAAATTATTTAAGAATCCTAATACGTTATTAGGGAATGACAACTTGATCCTGCTTCATTGACGTCAGTCATGTAACACAAAAACATGTAACACAAAAACTTTAAAGTCCTTAATGAGGCATTTCGTTTTGCATGATGATAAAGCAAAACAAACATGTAATAAATGCATAAATACACAAGTCATGCATAATATAAATTAATAATTACAACATAGCATAAAAAGTGTTGAGTGTATGACTGTATGTATGGAAATACAATGTGTAAAAATAAATTATACAAAAAAGTGAAACACTCAAGTGAGTGAAACATTATACATGAGGGATGAGGTACACGTGTACTGTGTGTGTGTGTGTGTGTGTGTGTGTGTGTGTGTGTGTGTGTGTGTGTGTGTGTGCGTGTGCGTGCGTGTGTGTGTTACCTCCATGTTGCTCTTGTGCTGTGTTCCTCTGTACAGCATGCTGCTGTGATCCAGGGTCAGGGCCGTCTGCAGAGACATAGATGTCTACTACCCTCTCTTGTCGCTCTCCTCTCTCCTCCATCTCTCCTCGGTCATGTCTGACTTCCATTGCCTGGTCTGGGAAGATGGGGTTGTCATACACGTGCTCAGACATTCAGCTGGATGATCAACCTGTTCTTTTTTGTGTGTTTGCTGTGTATATATAGCCTGATAAAAGGAAACAACTCACATCTTTTGTTCTGGGATTATTTACTTTACTTTATTTGTTTATTTAGACGGGACAATGCATATTAATGAACACTACATGAAAGCAATGTAAATAAGCCGGAATTAGCAAGAATGCTAAATTTCATCCGTAGTCCCCACATGAAGACAAAACAATACATACCAACAAACAGTAACCCTACATTAGGAGAGGGCGCCTACGAACATACATACAAATACTATTTTTCCTCAACCAAGAGAAAACAACAAAAACAACACATATTACTAACAGTACCCTACATTAGAAAAGAAAGGTTTAAAAATATACGTACATGACATGGGCTGTACTCTTAAAACTATACATGGTCACAGGTTTGATTGTCAACTAACCATTTTTTTAGATTGAACTTGAAGGATGGAAATGACAAACAGTCTCTTATTGTTAGAGGTAGGTCATTCCAGATTGAGCATCCCTGCACTGAAAGGGTGTTTTTTCCAAAAGCGGTTACCCGGTACGGTACTTCGCAATCCCCTCTAGTGATTGCTCTAGTATTGAGTCCTCTATCGGGCTTCCTTTTTATGAATTCCTTTAGGGGAGGTGGGCATAGACCATTTAGGGTCTTATATATGATACTGACCTGTTTAAATACCTTAAAATTAGCGAAACTCAAAAAACGGTACCTCTGAAGAATATTACAATGGTGATATGAGCGGGGTTTCCTATCGAATACCTTAAGCGCACTCTTATATAGCTGTTCAATGGGTTTGAGAATCGTTATACCTGTGCAAGACCAGTTTGTGAAACAGTACTCAATGTGTGATTGGATCATGCATTGGAGGTAAGATTTAGCAGCACTAACTGCCAAACAAGGTCTGATTTGTTTAAAGTTCTGAAGGTTGAACTTGATTGTGTTTGTAACCTTTTTTACATGTTTTTTAAAGGTTAGGGTTGAGTCTAACATGACCCCGAGGTACTTGAACTCTGGCACAAGTTCAAGTTCCTCTCCACCCAGAAACACATTTGATGACTCCATCACAACTGGTCTTTTGGAAAAAGCCATGCAGACCGTCTTTTTTGCATTCAGGAGCAGGCATGAGTCTGTAAGCCAGTCCTGAACGCTGGTCAGAACAGAAGTTAAAACCGTTGACACCTCTGCATAGCTCTTTCCATGAGTCAGTATAACCGCATCATCTGCGTACATCTGGATATGTACATCTTTACATACATCAGGTAGGTCGTTTATGAACAGAGAAAACAGAATTGGTCCTACTATTGATCCCTGGGGGACACCAACCGAGCAAGTGTGATAAGGAGACTTGATGCCATTTATGCTTACACACTGTTCTCTATTTGATAGGTATGATGTAAACCATTTGATGGCCTCTGGGGACAAGTTGAAATGTGTTAGTTTGGACAAGAGGACCTGATGGCTGACAGAGTCAAATGCTTTCTTGAAATCTAAAAATACTGCCATTGCGCAGGGGGCCTTGTTCAAAGCACACTTTAGCTTTTCAATGAATAAGCAATTTGCTGACTCAGTGGAGTGGAAGGCTCGAAACCCAAACTGCATAGGATGCAGAGGGGTGTAGCCTTTGTCTAGATGTTTAACAATAGACTTTACAATCCACTTTTCAGCCACTTTTGATATAACAGGTAAGATGCTTATGGGTCTATAGTTTGATATGTCCGTTTTTGAGCCAGATTTGAATATAGGTGTTATAACAGCAGCTTTCCACTGAGTTGGGACAGTGCATTTTCTTATGGACAGATTTACCAGATGTGTGATTGGTGCCACCAGAGATACAATATTTGTTTTAAGAAAGTTTGTGTCAAGCCCGTGTGCATCTTTAGCTTTGGATGCTTTCAGTGATCTGACAATGTTTGTCACCTCGTTTTCTGTGACTTCCTCCAAATTAAAAATGGGGAGATCATTTTGAACAGGGCGTGAAACAAACTTAGAGGGTCTGAACAACTGTGTGATTTCATACACAGAGTTTAGAAAAAACAGCATTAGATTGCTAGCAAGCGTGTGGGGATCTTTCACCAGGACATTATCTATTTTAAGTTCTAAGTTGTTATTATCCTGCTTATAGTATTTCCCTGTCAGTTTATTTATGTATTCCCACACTTTTTTTCCATTTCCTCTGGCACTCTCTATGATGGAGATATAAAATCCAGCTTTAGCCCTCCTTAAGAAATTTGTGACTTTGTTTCTAGCATGTGTGAATAGCTGTCTGTCCGTTGTCAGGCCAGATTTTAATGCCTTTTTAAGCAGTAAATCTCTGGTTTTCATTTGATCTCTACATTTTTTATCGACCCAAGGTAGAGTAATTTTTCTCACTTTCCTCTGGTTACCACCTCTGGTGAAAGATTCCATTACCCTGCCAATTTTGGAAAGCAGGATATTACAACCTTTCAATTTAATTTGTGTTAAAGGGAAGAAGTTGGATTGAACAACATGTCTGTCAGGTGGCAGAAAAAGAGGAATTATATGAAACACAAAAAGAAAAATCTAAATATTGGAGTCATAATAGCCCCCACTTGCAGTGTCGTTCTTTGCATGAGTGAAATGCTTCTAAAGAGTTTATTGTTCTCAAAGTTCACACAGAACTAGAACTTCCCAAAAGCATGGGTTGTTAAAACTAAGACACCATAGCCTGGAAACCAGACAAATCTGCCAGTGGAAAATAAAATAATAAAACAACTAGAAGCAGTGCTCTTCCGAGCACAGGTCTCCACCAGGCCGTGCGTCCTGGTGGTGCTACTGTATTATAGGCCAATGTAAAAAGGGTGGCATGTGTTCTTCACCTTAGATCTTTCATGGCAATCGGACGCTGCATGCATGATTTGAAGCATTGTTCCAAAAATATGTTTTGCTAAAGTCTACCTGCTGGTGGCGCTATAACAAGCCAATGTGAAAAAGGTAGCATTTGTTCCTTGACCTAGTGGGAATATGTGTGGCAAATTTCACGGTAATCGCAAGCATGGTTGATGATTTGAGGCATTTTGTTCAAAAACGGAGCAATCCTGCAAACTTTGGAAGCTAATATTAGCCAATCAGGATGGAATATGAAATATCAGACGGATCGTACTTGATCACATGACTATAGAGATACTGTGTACCGATTTGCGTGATTTTTGGATAAAATCTCAAGGAGTAATATCCAAAAATGCGTTTTACATAAGTCGGCCCAAAGGTGGCGCTATAAAAGGCTGATGTGAAAAATGCAGGGCAAAGGTTTATCCTTAGCCTCTAGGGAGTGCGCTTACAAAGTTTGAAACTGATCGGTGGAGTTATAGGTAAAAGCACAAATCGGCCTGTTATAGCGCCACCATGAGGCTGATTTAAAAAAAATGAAGTGGCATTTCTTCCTCGGCCTAGTGGGAATGTGTGTGTGCGCGATTTCATGATAATTGCACTTTGCGTTTGTGATTTGAGGCATTTTGTTCAAAACGGCTCAATCCTACAAACTTTGGAAGCCAATTTTAGCCAATCAGGATGGAATATGCAAATTCGGATAGATCCGTGTCGATCACATGACTGTCGAGATACTGCCTACCGATTTGTAGGATTTTTGGACAAAATCTGTAAGAGTAGTGCACAGAAATGTGTTTTGCGAACATCGGCCACTAGGTGGCGCTAGAAAAGGGCCATTTGAAAGATTTAGGGCAGAGGTTCTAGATTGGCATCCAGGGAATGTGTGTGCTCACTTTGGCAGCAACCGGGCCAACGGCAACTGAGATTAGGTGCTCACAAACTGCGAGGACGCACGGACGGACGGACGGACGCACGCACGGACGGACGGACGGACGGACGGACGGACGGACGGACGGACGGAGGGGAAAACATACTCTCCCCCATGCCTTCGGCTGGTGGAGACAATAAAATGAAAAAAGACCCTGGCATAGTGATATTTGTCTGGGCATCCCAGGCCAGGCTAAGCCACCATCACACTAGCCTGACACTTCAGTCCGCACATCACCACCCCCTGCTGGTGGGTGGAAGTGAAACGTAGTGTGAGATGTCTGGCGCTGGCAGTCAGGCAACCATCACACCACCTCTCAAATGCTTTACTGACTATAATAGGTATCCTGGAGCCATCCTTACAGTAGTTCAGAGACACAAAATACAAATATGAAGAAAACATTTATGAGGAACCAAAGATGTAAAAGTTCTATTTAATGACCTCAAGGTCTATTTTCAACTGACCACCATACCCCACATGACATGAAACGGTCGGGGACCATGTAGGAAGTGTTTATGTGGAAGAGGAACATAGAAAGAATGGTCAGCTTTCAAAAGGGAGAACTACTAAATATCATATTAAGAATAGTGTTTGTGTTGTGTCTGGTGAGGGATAGTGGTCAGGTTGGGTTCATTAGTAAAAAACAATGGTGGAAAAAGTACTGAGATTTCTTACTTATAGGTAAAAGTATCAATACTGCAACGTAGAAATACTCTCTTAGGGCACGATCACACCGCACTTCTACCTATGAGGTTGAATTCAGCCAATGCATTTCAATGGGAAACGAGGGGTTTGCTGCCATTTACGTATTTCTGCAAAAAAAATAATAATAATAATAATACTCTATTCCCATTGAATTGTAAAAGGTACTTGTGTAAAAGTGTTTTCACACATTTTTATATAGTATAAAAAATCTTTTTGAAAATAGCTGATCTACAAGCTCGATTCGACACATTGTGAGCTTGTAGATCAGCTATTTTCAAATTGCTGAAATGTAGGGCTGAAGAGGTTAGTGTATGTTTAGTAATAATAATAAAAATCAATAAAGTAAGTAAAGTTTAAAAATAATCTTAGTGGAGCAAAAGTACAATATTTGTCTCCAAGATGTAACGGTATAGAAGTGAAAGCATTGAAAATTGGAGATAGGCCTACTATAGTAAATTAAAAGTTCTTCAAAATTGTACTTAAGTACAGTACTTGAGTTAATGTAATTTACACCACTGGTATAAACAAATATAGACACTCTTCTGTTCCTGCAGTGGTTTCATTGGCTTGTGTGCAGAATGTATGAAACACTTTATTTAGTAGTAGTACACATTACCAAAGAAGACATTTATTGATTATCAGACAGTACAAATGTCATTTACAACATTTCTTTTCTTTTTTTTTTTTCTTTTTTTTTTTTACGGAGCGAGCGTTGTGACTCCATTTTCTGGATGTTTATTTGAAGGCAGCATCTCGGCTTTGGCTGTTACAAAATCTTCTAACACATAACCTTACAAACAACATTATAATTTTAGCTTTTAGCTGTATATATAGCAACATACTAGGTGTGGGGGGTTAATGGTGAAAAACATTTTCAGATGGGGGGTACCTCGACCAAATACATATCATTTTGGGGGTCCTTGCCTCCTTGGCATGAAAATTCTTAATGGGTTAGGCCAATACAGCATTACAGATGCATCTGGGTCTGCATAGAAGATGTATCTAGTTCAGAGTTCAAATTACCAATGTTGGCGATGTGACAATAAAAAACTAATAATTAGCAAAATACTTAATGACGGTTCTATGGAGGCAATGACTCAGCATTAAATCTCCCTTTACAGCCAGGCCTCTAGTTTGAAGGTCAGTGTTCATGTTTACAGAGAGCACAACTGACATACAGTAGGAGTACATTCGGCACTAACAGACTAACATGTTGGTCCTAATGAAGAGCAAATCAAAGAACACATTTATTATCGGATTTTATATTGACATTGTATCACCTGTGTGTCAAATCGAGTCTATGTGGTTCCCCAAATTAAAGAGGGGTGTGATAAATTGATTACAAGTGTTTATTACACTTTGTGGTCATCCCGGGTTATAATTTATATTGTTGAAACTTGTATTTATTTTGCCAAAACAAAAATCTATCAGATATGATATAATAACCTAAACTTACATATCAAAAGATTACACACCCACATCAGGAACATGGACTCGTAAAAAAGATAGATTTAAGTTAAAGGAGTAGTTCACACACCGTTTATTTTCTATCAATTACACACCACATGAAGCCTTGAATTCATGGAGATTATTTAGTTTTTTGTCACATTCCTGAGCCAATCATTAATGACTCATTAAACTCTCTGAAGCAGTCAAGAGACCAAGATGCATAAGGCCACATTAATAATAAAGTGTCAATGTAAGACATCTACACAAGACAATGTACGACATTAGTAAACACAAAAGAAAAGAAGCTTTCACAAGCTAAAGGAAAGTATTTAAAAATGGTAATAATGGAACATCAAAATGATACAAATCTAGCTTGGAATCAAAACGGCTAGCTTTGATAATCGATACTTGGTCATGAAAAGCCATTTCTTGTTTGTCATCCTTTCAATGGCTGTAATGTGAGAAATGCCACCACAAGAGGAAGTGGCGAGCAGAAGTCCTTTTGTGTCAGAAAGGGCAATTATAATAATAATAACTAGACACAATCCACATAGCAGGAACATGTTGAAGCCAGCTGGAACAGGTCAACAAGAATAATTAAACTGTTAATAAAAAAAACTGCCTGCTGTCATCCATTGACAGATTAATATCAACATTCAGTTGATGTCTCTTTAACAAATAGCTGTAAAATACGAAGAAGTATTTCACATAACATTTTGCAACTGCTGCTTTGTACTGCAGTGCAGTCGTAGCATCAAGAACGCTTGAATACCTGTGTACAACCTGTGTACAAACTACATCAGTGACTGCTTAGCACTGGTTACCATACCATTAACATATATCTCAGCCATACATTCAGAGAGAATTCACACACTATTAGTGGTGAAACTGAAATTAAAATATTTTAAACAAAAACAATTACTATAGAAACTTAAATGAACTCTGGTATCTGTTCAGTGCGCTCGCCCCTGGTTGAAAACGCTGTTTTAATCAGTCTGGTGCCCATATTTTGGGCATTTATGTATCAAAAGAGTCAAAACATTTTTTTCATAATAACAACGTAACCTGTATCATAACATAACTACATGTCTAATAGTTGTACAGTAACAAACCAAACCAATTTGCGAGTTATGATTTTCATTGTGGAGAGATCTCCTGCTTCAGTCTACAAACAGTACATGCAATAGGAGGCGCAGCATTGACCAATATGGCGTCCACATCGATACACAGATGCAATCAATACGGTATCTGACGGGTGTATTTAACTACAAGATCTTAAGTGAACCGTGCTGTGCAACGGATTTCACAGGATTCAGGATATGTTTTCATATGCTATGGCTTCATCTTCAGTTATGGTCCTCTGAACCAAATCTTGGGCCCTACTTAAAAGTTGGCAAGTAACCCTGAGCTTGAAAATGATTTGCACAAAAGTAAAACAAACAAACAAACAAACAAACAACCAAATCTTGGGCCCTACTTAAAAGTTGGCAAGTAACCCTGAGCTTGAAAATGATTTGCACAAAAGTAAAACAAACAAACAAACAAACAGAAACGTGTTGCTGCGTGTAGATCAGCTATTTTCTTTTCTTATTTGTGAGTTAATTTTTAAGGACGACTTCAGGGGTGGTTGTGATTATAATAATGGAAACCAAAAAAACTAACATCACAGAAGTTCCATGTTTGGGAAAGTTTCGGGTTATGGAAAATTCTGTTATCCTTCACAGTGGCAACGAGCCACATGCGTAATACAGTATCTATATATTTGTGTGTTGGACGTTTTGCCGTCACTGTGGGGGTGGAGGAGGTGGCGGGGGAGGGGGGGGAGGAGGAGGCAGATGAGCGAAGGCCATATGAGGAGGAGGGGGAGGAGGCATGTTGTGGGGGGGCCAGGGAGGAGAGGAGAAGGAAGGGTGGTAGAAGGGCGGAGGGTGTGGAGGGTAGAGAGAGAACGACGGAGGTGGTGGAGGAGGGAAAGGTAGATGCTGCTGGTTATGGTTATGATGGGGAGGAGGGGGGTAAGGGCAGGGAGGGGGGAGATAGGTGGGAGGCCCGTGCTGGGAGTGGGGGTGTCTGTGGGGTGTGTGAGAGCGCGGGAACGCTTGGTGGTGGTGGTGTTGGGGATGGGGGTGTCCGGCGTTCTGGTGCCTGAAGGGCGGCGCTCTCGCCTGCCTGGGTGAGAACGGCGTCCTGTTGGTGTCCTGCTGCTGCTGCTGGTGTGAGGCATTGTGGGTAGTCTGGGCCGGGTTACCTTGAAGGAGAGGGAAGGATATTTAACCCATTAAGACCTGAGGGCAAGTCTACGAATGCCTTCTAAAATCTGTTAGTTCTCACACTTTAGTGTAACAGGACACACAAATTGATTTATTTGACCCCCATCTAAAAATGTTTTGTGCCAGGGACCCTCAGAAGAGAAGATTTGTGAAGGAAAAAACAGGACAAAGACAAAGACTAAGGAATACAATCGATATAAACTGTGGAATGGTGAGATAGGGCAGTTAGCTGGGGAAAGACATATTGAAGAGGTAGGTTTTGTTAGCAGTTTTGAAGGATTGGAGGGCTTTTTTTTCATGCTTTAAGGCAATAAAGTTAATCCCTTTTTAACACGACCGCCTGTCCAACAGATTGCTCTAAGATATATTCAAACCAATGATGATTACCGAGGGCTCATCCCATCCTATAATGGAATTGCTTTTGTGATATATGGGCATATCGGTCAGAGTGGTGAGTCTAACACTAGATGTGAGGCACGAACATCAAGTAAGTAATAAAGCCTAATATAGACTATACCCAGCAAGCATGTGTTTTCAGCATCATCCTTAAAATGCCTTTCTCCAACGAAATAAGGAAGGCTGTGCAGATTCCTATTTGTAATCTGCAATTTGGTACTTTTTTAGTAAATAAAATGCTATCTTGCAAATCTGTAATGATAGAGTATGTTAATACAATATAACTGACACATCTGCAGTGGTTGGAGGTGGTCTAACCGCTCTTCTCTGGTTGAGTAGGACACCTACTGGTTGACAAGTAGTACTGCATGAAGGTCAAACAGGCTTTGTGTATTAACTCTGCAGTAGAAATTGTGGCTGGTGTCTTGGCTTTGTAGCCTGGCATTGTTCAATCCTTTATTGAACAGCAGGCAACCCCAAGTCTACTCGTACCGGTCTGTTTCACGAGGAAAACTTGAGAGAATATCCATTTCCATTATAGGACAGGTTGAAAATAACGTTTAACCAAACCAGTGTAGATAGACAGAGGGAGAGCCCAGCCAGCTTGCAATTGGCACTGGGTGAAAAATAGGTTACAAAATCGTGGGATAAAAAAAAGGAAAAAATATTGAAAAAGAAAACGGACAGTGCAACAGGTACGTTTTACTCAGTATAGAGGGACTAAGTGGTTACACTGAAGGGATATCGTTACATTTCAAATATATAAGCATTCTGCGGCACCCCTGGACTTTGCTTATTTATAGAAAAAAACAAAAAAACAAACAAAAAAAAAACAGGTAGGACTTCGGGCTTCGGCGCTCTACAGACACATGAGGGTGGCAGTGGGTCAGGGGTCAGAGTGGCCACTTGGCAACCGGAGAGTTCCCAGTTTGATGCCAGGCTCCCCCAGAGTTAGTGTCGAAGTGTCCTTGAGCAATACTCTGAACCCCTAATTGCTCGCGATGAGCAGGTTGGTGACTTGCATTGTTTCCTCCGCCAACGGTGTAAGAATGTGTGCGTGAATGGGTGAATGTAACGCACAATCTCTGTAAAGTGCCATGGGTAAAGGCACTATATAAATGCACCATTAACCATTTACACATGTCCAAGCTGGATGCCCCAGTGGATTTGAACCGCCGCAGTCAGCGGTGAACAGGTGGTACATTCAGGTATTTCAGAATTGCCTTCCCTATCTACCTGTGTTTTTATATCGTGTTGAAAGGCCTACCTGTGCTGCTGCTAAGGTCTCTCTTCTTCTTAGCGCTTTGTCTCTTCTTCCTCTTTGCTTCCTGCTCCAATTCATCATCGCTGAAATCTACAGCCTTGAGACAGTCACACACAGAGATATAGACATTATATCATCCATTCATCCATTCTCAGAATTATGATGTTCCCCCCACACCAGATATCATATGCTTCCATCTCCCACCAAAAAGGCCTTTTGGATACAGTGGAAACCATAGACCTGGCAGTTGAGCCAGTATGTTTATTAGCAGCATAAGGACTTAATTGGGAGAACATCACGTTAACACTACTGCATGGATTACCAGTATTCATGGCATTTATACACATTTAATCCTATTCAATGAAAATAACAGTCCAGAGCAGAATAAATGGCTTTCCCAGGCTAACATTAATTGTGGTGGACACTAATATTAATTATCAAACTACAATAAACAGATGGAAGTCAACACTAAATAATTTACATTGTACAAATACAAATTGTTTTGAGAGCAAATAAGTGTGTGTGTGTGTGTGTGTGTGTGTGTGTGCGTACCTCTGGTGGTGGTTCTTGGTCGTTCTTCCAGGATGCATCGGATCCTTTCAACCTGAAAACAAATCACTTTCACTGAAAACAAACCAACTTTGAACCAACTCAGAAAAGAATGGATAGTTCATGTTTTATATCGATTCTAACTCAACACCACATTCAAGTGTTTCTTCAAACAGTAACTATCCAGAATTTGACTGGAGTCACCAGTGCCCCATCCTTGGTCTCACCAAATCTAGTATGTGGTGTGAGCCTGGAAAACTCAAACTAATTCCATTTCCAGAAAAAAAGTGAATGAAAACAAAATAAAAAATACTCAACTTCCTAAAACTACTAAAACTAAATTGAAATAAAAAATGACATTGATTAAAACATATATAAACTATAAACTATAACTCTGGTCTATATGAATCTGTGTGTGTGTGTGTGTGTGTGTGTGTGTGTGTGTGTGTGGACAGGTTTATATTACTTTGTGAGGACCAAATGTCCCCACATGTATAGTAGAATTGGAGAAATAGACATTGTGGGGACCAAATAGTAGGTCCCCACAATGGTTAGGGTTAGGTTTAGGGTTAGGGATAGAGGTTAGGGTAAGGGTAATGTCCCCACAACCTATGAAAACTAAGCGCGCGTGTGTGTGTGTGTGTGTGTGTGTGTGTGTGTGTGTGTAGCAACACGGAGGTGAAGCACCGGTGAACGCCAATGTTGTTTTTATAAACTAATAACAACCGCACCCGTTGTAACTACCACCGTTAATGTAGTTGGTGCAGAGCTGAGATGCATTTGCAACTTTTGTGGATTATGTGCCTGATCACGGCGATCAGGCTCGTGTACAAGGAGGCACTACTCACCGGTAGAATCTACAAGCAGTCGCGGCCCCCTGACGGCGCCCCCCCCCGCGAATATTTACCCGGGGAGAGAGGCACCAAGCCCGGATGACTTCCAGCAGTACGTCCGTCCGCTGTCGGAACAGCAATGGCTTGATTTCCAGGTCCATGAAAAGATCTACAGGGACCGGTTGAACACCAAGCGACAGTGCGAGAGCGAGACCTTCGTTTCCTCTGGTGATCCGGGAAAGTGGAAAAAGCTCGCTAAACTACTGATAGGAATATTCTTCAAGAATGGAGTTTTCACAGCTCAGAGCCACAGTGGAACACACTTCGGAATACAACTTCTGAAATATGTGGCTAGAGTCCTGAAGAAGTTCCCGCGTTTACATCCACAACCTGATGTTTTGACAGCTATTTCAACAGCTGACTGGATTAGCCTCCAGCTGTGCTTCCTGCGCGACACCGTCCTGCCGTCTCTGGAGACAGCAGCAGCAGCAGCGCGCCCCAATTCCAACAGGGGGCGCAAAGTCAGCAGGAAAAAACTAGCTGATCTCTGGCAGAACAGGAGATCAAAGGCAATCCAGGTAATACTGAACAACAGCGAGCATCCCGACCCTCCCTCATGCCCCAGTGACATTGCAGTCATACAATCTTATTATGATAATAAGTGTAAAGACCCCAGGCATAATGGAGAGCTCCCACCTCCACCTTGGCACAGTGATGTGCCACCACCTGAACCAGCATTCCTCCCCAGTACTGAGCACTTTACAGTAGATGAGGTACAGGCTGTTCTACATGGTCTCCCTAACTGTAAAGCCAGCGGCATAGACGGGGTGACATATGAGTCCCTTAAAGCCACGCAGTCATGCCATATATTAACATCTATTTTTAACATCTGCTTAGAGAATAAGAGAGTACCAGATTCATGGAAGGGAGCTTTAATCCACCGCATCCCCAAAAAAGACAATATCCCTGAGGACTTGACAACCTGGAGAGACATATCTCTTCTACCCACCATCTACAAGGTTTTCATGAAATGCATACTTGCTAGAGTCCTCCCCTGGTTGGTGGATGCTGACATCCTGTCCACTAAACAGAAGGCCTATATCAACAGGCAGGGTATGAATGAGCATGTTTTCTGTCTTAAAACAGGGATTGATGACTTTAAACATGAATCATGCAAACTGTATTCAGTCTTCCTTGATTTCAGGGATGCATTTGGAACATTAACCCACAATGTTATGATTAAATCTTTGGAGGAAATACAGCTACCCCAACTATTTATTGACATTGTGAAAGATGTTTATAAAGGCTCCTTTATCCAAGTAATCTGTGGAAAACAATTTACTCAACCAACACCTCTGCAGATAGGCATTAAAACCGGCTGCCCTTGGAGTGCGGTTAATTTCATAATTGCTACTAACCAATGGATTAAGTGGATGTGTCAGTGTGCCCCCCATGGTGTAATCTCCCCCAACCCTGTACAGGGGTATGCCGACGATATTGTGTTAGTCTCTAGGGAGGAGAGTACTATTAAAAATATGCTCTCCAGGACAGATCATTTTTTAGAATGGTCAGGCCTAGAAGTGAAGAACACAAAATGTGCCGTCCTGTATGAGAGGAGGAGTGGAGGGAACCGGTGGTATCATTCAACAACAGACTCACCCCCAGCATTTACAATAGCATCGGAACCCATACGTGTGTACTCTCTTCACGAGACATACAACTATTTAGGACATAAAGTTAACATCGCAGGTGAATGGAAAGAGCAGGTTAACAACATCCTGTCTGAATACACAGCTAGGCTGGGCCTGATTGACAGGTGTCCACTACCACTCTCCATGAAGCTGGAGGCTGTCAGACAGGTGGCGCTCTCCAGAGTCCAACACCTGTTTGCTAATGTCCACATACAACAAAAGGTACTGTGTGAAATGAACGACAAAACTGTTAGCCTGGTGCGTAAATGGTTTGGCCTCAATACACATAGTACCCGTGACATTATATTTCATCCACAGTGGGAGGGAGGGTTAGGCCTGCCAAACGTGGAATGGATCTACACCAGCATGCGGATTTCCCACCTTCTAAAAATGCTGAATAACGATGACAAGGATGTTAGGGAGCTGGCTCGATCCTCCCTGTTCCTGGACCTGAGGAGGCGTAAGGTCCCATTGGCCAGGGATTCAGAGCCCCATTTCCTTGGGTTCAGGAGGAAACCAAGCGGGAAACTGGACACCCGTTCCGCTGGTTTCGGGGTCTGGTCAGATTGGCCAGACCTTAATGACCTCTGCGTCCGTACTGGAGTGTCCCTACAATGGGTGCGGTCTGACTCTGGGACTGTGAGGGTTTCAGAGGACTTTATAACTGACCCCCTCGTCCAGGTCAGGGCAACAGCCACCTATGCTGGTCACAGTCACCTGCTAACAGCTACAGGTGCCAGACGCGTCCTCATGGACCTACACCAACACCAACAGCAACAACACTGGACTGGACTGAAACTCCAGGGGAAACTTGCATGTCTCCCCTATGCTGACCACTCTGTCTCACATTCATTCCTAAAGAACACTGCACTCAATGAGGACATTATCACATTCACAGTTAAAGCCAGATTACAAGTCCTTCCCACCAGACTCAATCTTTCCATCTGGTTCCCCAGCACTCAGGTTCCTCATTGCTTGCATCACACCACAGAACAGATCACTGAAACACTGTCACATATCTTGAATGGCTGCTATGCATACAAAGGGATGTACATAGCACGCCATGATAGAATAGTGGAACTCATAGCAAAGGACATATCAAAATACCATGCACCCTCAGTGAGAATGTACAAACATTCCCGTGTCATTCCATCCATGTTTCATCTCTGTGATAACTTGGACATTTTTGCATCTTTGACAGCTAATACACCAGATGTTGTTGTGGTTGATGAAGAGTCCAGGGAAGTGTCTGTATTGGAGATGGCCTGCACCTTTGACCCTAGCCTAGAGGAAGCTTTCATGACCAAGGTCATTAAATACCAACCTCTCCTAAATACGATCTCAGAGCTGGGGTACAGGTGCAGACTATTTGTTTTCATATTTGGCAGCCTAGGACATACCCACAGGCTGGTTGTTAGAGGGTTTCAACAACTTGGAGTGCCTAAAAAAGAGGCAAAAAGGCTGGCAAAGTATTGTTCCGTCTCCGCTATAATCGGCAGCCGCCACATATGGCGGAGACGCTGTTACTTATACCCGTAGAGTAAAGTGCCTTGCTATTGTATCATGAAGACATAATGCCATGATTTTGTAAATGTTACTCTACTGCACCTATACTATTTGTGTCCTTGTATGCATCTCCTTTGTGTGGACATAAATAAATGGTTAAAATGTGTGTGTGTGTGTGTGTGTGTGTGTGTGTGTGTGTGTGTGTGTGTGTGTGTGTGTGTGTGAATGCGCGCGCTCATGCTTACTGTCTCAGCTGCTGAGTCAGAATGTATCCGGTGTATTCTTTGATAGCAGGGGCGTAATAGAGGCTCTGCCCCAAGGTCAGCCCTTTGTCACTGATCTGTTCCATGCTGTTGAAACGCATCACGTAGAAGGGACTCGACACTGGACCAAACACCTCAAACACCTGACACATAACACAAACAGTTAATGGATGAAACAGGATCATCTGGAGACAAATCCATCCATTATATACGCAAGTGGAGCTGCTTAAACACTTTAACTTCAACCATTTTCAGTAATCTTCATATAATTGGTCCTCACTAATGCTCATTATACTATGGTAACATTTAGTCGTTAAGAGGAGGGCTTCAGAAACTTGCCTACCAGTGACACCATCGGCAGGCGTAAAGGTTTGTTCATTTTTGTATTAATACGAGAACAATGGTTTCCACTATAGCATGCTAACCTTCCAAGAATAGCAAGCCTGCAGTTTCTATTCGCTAGTTTGCATTATTTTAATGACATGCCCAAACTGCCATAAAAATGGTGCCATGGCATTGGTCCGCAGTCCCCATAAAAATAAGGATACCAGATTTAAAGGAGCTATAGTCAACTTTTTGTCAGGCTGACACTTTGCTTACATTCTAGTCTATTCTTTATAAGTGTTAGACTAGGATGTAAACAAAGTGTCAGCCCGACAATGGCCAAAATGATTATTTTATCATTATTTTACGCTTTTTGTGGTCATTTTTTAATAGAAACAAATATGTGAAGCTTATTTTTTTATAAAATATTTTCGAAACATTCTTTTTATTTTAGCATCCGTTTTTCAAGAAAAAGTTGACTATAGCTCCTTTAAAGTGGTTGAGTCGTTCTCTGGGTCTTATAAACGTTTATCCAATGATAAGTGAAGTATAAACAAGAGCTTGTGACTAAATAATAACGACATTGGATCGACTGGAACACAGGTTCTTTGTTTTTCTCATTTCCATCCCACGATTTTTGTAACCCCCTTCTTTCACACGGCATCAATTGTCTAATGAAATCCTGGGCCTTACTCTCCCTCTGCCAACCTGGGGAGACTAACTGAGAGGCAGCATGTACAGTAGTTCCTGGATAAATGTAGTCTCGCGTAGCCAGACAACTATTCCACAATCTCCGAATGCTATATAGTCTGGAACTGCACCTCCTGAACAGTAATGGAAGCTGGTATTTCCATTCATGAAAATAGATTTTAAAATGTCATTTCTGCTAAGCAGCAAGCTAAATATGCTTAGATGATTTTTATTTATATAAGGATAAATGTGCGCAATGTTAAAACAAAATGGGAGTGGGGGCGATGCTTCACTTCCGCTTTAATCGGGCACTCATCATAAGAACTTCCGTCCCCCAGACTGTATGACGGGAGCATTTGCAAATCGCGGGAGTCAACAGTCTGGCCACGCGAGACTAGGGTAAACTAGGATCACAAGTAAACCAAGAACCTAGCATCAGTCTAAAACACGTGTACTGTACCTTCCCCACAGCCTGCCTCTCAGAGTTGAAGATCATGGTGTCTTCCGACAACGGGGGCATGTCCTTCAGCGACTGGACGATGACTGGGGACGGGGACAGACAAGAGACACAATTCAGTTGTTCCATCAAAAGGACCTGACAAGAAGGGCTAAATGTGACCTGTTCTGCTTGCTACACTGAACTCAACTGTCCCAAGTAATAGTGCTTAAGATAGGACTTATTGTCATTGTGGTCCTCATACACATAACAAATACTGTACATCTCATAACATGGCAGTTATGAACAATGAACAGTAAATTATATATATTTCAGACATGATAAATTACATTTACACTATTCTAAAACCCACTGCAGCTAGCAAACCCAGAATCAACTCTGGAACCAAGCCCTTGTTAAACGTTTGTACGTATCTATTTCGATGGCATTCCACTGTGTTTCCAATGTCCTGTGTGCATGTGTGTGCGTGTGTGTTACTAACCAAGTGTCTGTATGATACTGGAGACCGCTCCCATTGGTAGCATCTCTGTGTCATCGGTTAAGAACGCACACACATCCTCCACGGCAGGAAGCTCCTAAAACACACACACAATGACACAACACACACCATGACACGTTAAAAAAAACATAAACAATACACATAATAAAAGAGGTGGTGCCATATCTTTGATCTTTTTCTGGTTTCCATGTGTCTATGGAAGTTGACAGTACTTCATTAGACCCCCTGGTGTGGTTGTTATGAGCAATTATGTATTCCCTTTGAATTTGGGGTTTCTTCCTGGAGGCTGAAACCTTGGGAGGTCAAAAGTGCCAATTAAAAAAACAGCGATTTAATGACGCAATAAAATCACATGCACCCACACTCCTCCCCTCATTATCATTTCATTATATTAGTACAACCTTTGTGGGCGGAGCTGGCCCCAACACACATGTGAACATGGCAGCGCCAGGTTGCTCTGTGCCCAGATGCTGCTGACAGCTGTCAAACAGTCAAAAGTTTTTTTTTCCCGTTTTATACATTTTTGAAAACATTTGAAACATTTAAATGAAATGGGGCTGTGATCACATGAGATTTCACGTCCAAAAGGCTGCTCAGGACTGCGGCAGCGAACAACGCTACGTTGGCAGCCTGCTCCTTCAGTCCCTGTGGACAGCTGTTCATAACAGGGTCCGCGTACGGGGACCTCCGCCTGTGGGACCTTGACGCGAACCAGCTGCACGCAGAGAAGGACGCGCACGACCTGGGTGTCGCCTGCTGTGCATTCGCTCCCAGAATCCTGGGCAGTGGTCACTGGTCATGCAGTGAGGTTCAATCTAGCGTCCTGTGGGCAGGACAGCAACGTGAAGATCTGGGCCATAGATATAACCGACACGGGGGGCTGTGAGATGAAGCTCCTACATACTCTAACCGGCCATTCGGCTCCCGTCCTCTCCTGCGCCTTCTCCCCAGGCGGACGGCTGCTGGCATCTGCCTCTGTGGATAAGACTGTTGCGATTTACGATGCCGATAACGCCGTTGTGCTTCACACGCTGAACGAACACGCACGGTACGTGACGGCGTGTGCGTTCTCTCCCGCGTCGCAGCTGATCGCTACCGGCTCCATGGACAAGACCGTAAACGTCTGGAGGTTAGAGGAAAGCCGCAGTGGCCGAGGAGGGGAGTCGTCGCCACCCGAGGAAGGGTCACTCATCTCGAGCAAAGGGAGAACCCCGCCGGGGCACTCCAAGAAGCTGCTCGTCGGCGATTGGTCAGAGGAGGACGTTTCGGCCTGGGCGAGGGCCTGAAGGAACTGGTGAAGACATTCCGCAGCAACAACATCGACGGAGCGGAGCTGCTCCTTCTGACCAAAGACATGCTGGCCTCGGAGCTGCGCGTTGAGTCGGCGGGGCTACGCAGCAAGGTCTTGAGGAAGGTGGAGGAGTTGAAAGGTGCGTCGTCATCATCAGACGACGTCCCCGGCGAGTTCCTCTGTCCCGTCACCAGAGAGCTCATGAGAGAACCGGTCATAGCCGCCGACGGGTATTCGTACGAGAGAGAGGCCATCGAGAGCTGGATGGCCACCAAGAGCCGCACCAGCCCCATGACCAACCTCCCTCTGCTGAGCACCTCACTCACCCCAAACCGCACCCTGAAGATGGCCATCGCACGCTGGAGGACCAGCCATTAGCATTCACTAACACTATCTAGACACTATATACCATTTTTGTTGTTTTTGTAGCTAATTTAGCCGTCAAGTACAGTGGTTCCCAAACTGGGGATCCCCATATTATTTTGGGAGGTCCCAGATTATTAGCTTGATATTCAACATTGTTTTCTCACTCAATAACAGTAAACATACCAACGTCAGGGTATCTGCACATTTCCAAAGTTTCATTTTAATTAATTGTGAAATATGACGTAGAAAGAGGCAAACATTATGAATAGCCAATCTAAAAGCTCACACCGCCTTGCCGTGCGAGGCGTTGTAAGCTTGTAGATCGGCTATTTTTACAACGGTTATCTGTGGAACCGAGTCAAACTAAATAAATGTAAATTCCAAGTGCTTGTCAGGGTGGATGGTCCCCAGTTCAAATATGATTATTGTGGGGGTTGCAGCCTGAAAGGTTTGAGAACTCTTGAGTGGTTTTCAAACCATTTCAAGGACCCCCACTTTTACTATATAATTATGCAAGAGGCCACCAACACCCATTGATTTGGTACAATTTTCGAACTCTGGGACGACAATCTACAGTATGAAATCCTAACACAGAGAGAGTACAAATGGGTCCATTTGTTACAGGACCCCTGGGTGTATGATGGAAATTGTAAGACTATTATTTTTCTTTATGTCTTTATAGGACATACAGCATTAGGCCATACGTTTAGGCCATTCTTTCACGCATAATTTTGATATTTTCACTTAGGCCAAAGTCATATTTAATGTATAAATTGTTTTGTTATATTTTAGAAGAAAAGTTAGATTGAATGCAGTGTGACCAATTGTGGTTCCTGGGTCAACTGCGACACCAAGTGGTGAAATTCGGTATTGTCAGAGGGTTTTTGCAACAGCCCATTTGCTGAACAATTATATCATTCATGGAGCATTAGTAACTGCTGAAGTTCTCACAGGACCAAAAGTAAAACAATGTTTAACTTAACAGTCCAACACTACTTTACCAAGTTGACCTTATATTACAATGATTTGGGAAAGTTGATTCAAAAAACGTTTAAGCTTGTAGAGCTGCTATTTTCACTGGTTTGGGTACCGGGTGAATGTGTCATTTCTCTTTTGGGTCACGGGTTAAAACGTTTGGGAACCAGTGAACTACAGACAGATCAACAGACAAACAGACAAGACAGACAGAGAGTCTGACCTCCAGTAAGACTTCATCCTGTGTCTTGATGGGGGCCGGCTGGCTGAAACCTTCATCGTCTTCGTCGTCTTCTCCTGCTAACACAGCACGGAGGAGAGGGCTGGGCGAGGAAGAGGAGGAGGAGCTATCGCTGGAGAGGAGAGAAAACGGGAGAGAAAGCCATCACACTGTGATCCTCATGGAAAACAACTCAACTCATGTTTTCTTCACACAGTCACACACTGTAGCAGCCATTATTAATTACTACTACTTCTAATACAAATAATAAGCATTAATTAATTGGCATGTTTAATCACTTAAAGCACTGTATACTTTCTACGATGAAGCTCCCAGAGCGTCACTTTGTGCCACGCTGCGATCTTGCACAAATCCTCTCTTCTCGAGGTCCGTGGCACAAATGCATTCCACCGCCACATATATATGAATTTGGAGGTCCTTGGCACGAAAACATTTGAGAACTACCGATTTAAAAAGCATTTGTAGAATTGGCCTCAGGTCTCAGGTCTTAACGACACATTCCACTCTACTCCTCCTGTCTACACAAAATCGTTTTAATGTTGTGCGTGTGTGCGTGCGATAATGGCACGTAGGTTTGAGTACCTGTCTGAATCCTCTGACGTCTCTGCCTCGCACTTGATGACTTGCATCGCCGTGGCAGGCTCCCCGTCCGTCGTGGTGGCGGGGGGTGTGGACCCGGGGGTGGGCTGCACCTCTGGGGGTGTGGTGGTACCGTCCGGGAGGGTGGCTGTCGTCTCCCCGGGGGTGACGTTAAGGCTCTCCAGCTGTGTGGTCACGGTAACCTCCATCCTTCATAAACGAAAATGGTAAACAAACGAGACACATGAGCGTGAGTCACCGTCAGACATGGGCTGGACGTTTTCATACTAACTGCAACCTGACGGTCGCGATGACACAGAGGTGTACCCAGCTTGAAAGGTATAACAATGTATAGGTGATAGCACATTTAAAGCAGCAGTGATAACACATTTAAAGCAGCGATGTTGAGAAGTTTTTAATGTAAGGGGAACCGGGAGGGACCCACAGGTGGTCGTTCAAATGCGTCCCAGGGACATTTCTTAATATCTCTCTTTGATCTCAGAGGGTTATTATAATTACTTGCGCCAGCGTAGCGCGCAAGAACTACTTCCGGTGCCGTCCGTTTCTGGTCGACAGTACAAAGGCAGGGTCTTTAGCCAATAAGGGAGCACTGTTATTGGTGACATCACCACCAAGTGCCACCTGATCTAAATAACAAGACGCGTTGGCACCTCGACAGAGTACAGTCTAGTTATATTCATGCATGCTGTAGTTCAGAGCAGAAGACATAACAGAAGTAGAAGCAGAGGGAGATACAGGCAATGTAAACACACCCCTAGTAGGCTGAGCATAGACTGAGGCAGGTAGGGGGCACTTGATGAATTGAATACATACACAATGGAAACAGTCCCTCAGGGTGTTTTGTATTATCCTTTTAACATTATTGTATAACTGTACCTCTGTACCTTTTGCAAGCTGTTAATAAAGTATTCAATCAATCAAAGGTACATTTAGTTGTAGAAAATATACCCGTCTTAATACCTGCAACTGTTTTTTGCAGTACTAAAACACAAATAAATAATTACGATTAACCTACCTACCTAAGAGCAAGATTAAGTCCCATATTGTTTCTAAATGTCAATTTCAATATATGTCCGGTTAATTGACCAGCCCTAGTGTGTATGTAGTATGTACGAACGTACGTGCGGGCTTGCGCACGCGTGTGTTAGCACAAATGCGTGCGTACCTCTCTGCATCCTCTGTGTTGCTGCCATCTTCTCTGTCCTCTGACACACAGCCAGGGTCTGTCACACCGACGCTGCCAACACTCCCTTCAGGGACACACGCGCTCTCTGCCTCGCCAGCGCTCTCCGTGGGGGGCTCGCCGTCCGTCACAGTGGCGGGGGGTGTGCGCCCGGCGGTCAGCTGTCCCTCTGGGCTAGGCTGTGACAATCATGAGATGTGTTAGTTGACGATTAATTGCCTCACAAAAAAAAGATTCATGATCTAATTGTGTTTTTGCCATTGAATATTGGAACATAAATAAAATATCTCATTATTGAACGTTTGCCTTTTAGAATGTCTAAAGAACCAATGAACAGGGCAGTTATGACAAATAAGTAAGCCTATTAGTGAGAAATTACTGACAATGACTGGTACGGATAATCAAAACAAATTATGTGCTACATTCTGCAATAGTACATTTTGATACTAACATGTTCGTGCTCTTACTTAAGTAAAGTTAGAATTCCGGACTTTAGCAAGAGTATCTCTACATTAGCCTCGCAACAGCCAGACTCGAGAAAGGAAGCACATTGGTGATGACGTCGCTCGGGATGCCAGGCTATCTCTACATTGCAGTATGGACGCTTTTACTTTAAAGTTTAACATTTAGGTACCTGTTCCAGCACTGCATTCAGTGGTGCCTCTGGCGGTGTGGTGCTAGTAGGGTCAGAGAGGAGGGCTACGGCCTCCATGGGGGTGACGTTCAGGCTCTCCAGCTGTGCGGTCACCGTCACCTCCATGGCCTCCTGCTCCCCCTGCACTGTGTCCTCCTCCTCCACTGTGGAGGACATGGGTCCATTCTCTTCCACCGGCTTGCAGGCCATCACCACACCTGGAAACGCACACGGTCATATGCCAATGGTGATCCTCAAAGTTTTCCATTTGCGGAACCTCGTGACTCAAGAGTGTACAAGACCTTCTGTTTGTGGGCTTCCACCAAATTGGTTCTAGAACTGGTTTCCTTTCTAGATTCTTTGAACCATGGTGCTTACACGGAAACGGGGTTCAGAACCAATCCATTTTCAGACCAGAAAGTAAACTAATTAGGCAGAGAGGAACCCCCAAATCAATAGGCATTAGGCCTTAGGTGGATCATTTGAAATATTTTTGCCAGGAACCCCCATTGAAGAAGAGTTTCTTTTTTTGTTATACATTGTATACATTGTACAGAATTCTATAATTAACTATAGAGAGAGAAAGTGAACCCAATGATTGGAATATACATTATTATTTAATTTTGTTGTCATTGGTTAGGTTTTTAATAAATACGCATGAAGTATTTTCTAACTTTTAGCGTGACCGTGAAATAATCGTGAGATTAAACTGTTGCTCATCTCTCTGGGGTGAGAACCCAAGAAGGGGGTCCCCCAAGGACTCCTGAGACATGGGGTCCCTCCCTGGACTTTGAGCCACTCTACATAAATATAGAGTTGCAGAAAGAGATTTCTTGATGATTGAACTGGTTTTAGATAGATTATATTATTTGAGTAAATTGTAGGATATTATGTAGTACTGTAGGGTTAGGTAGCTAGCTATATGCTAGCTATTTCCATCTTGTCTGTCTGTATTTTCTGTCTTTTTAAATGCTGGCCATGGGAGCTGCTGAGCGCCAAGATCTCCAACGCATTTGTGCAAAACTGCAAATGGCAAATAAAGTTGATTGATTGATTGATTGATTGAAGACTTTATTAGAAGTTTGCATAGGAAAAGTTACAGTTTCATGACGGTACAGTTCACTGGTACAAGGTCTACTAAAAGGAGATCCTAGAAAAGACTAAGCTTATTTCCATAGGAAACCATTGAAGTATCTCATATAAAAGTATATTCCAATGAAGTCTATTCCATTCTATTTCCATCAATCGCTCACTTATAAAACAGGGCTTAAAGAGGTTAACGTCGTGGTTGTTACAAAAGACGGATTCGCCTTCTCAAGAGAATTAAGCGAAGTTGTGGTGATAGTAGGCTACTGTACAACACTACACAAGCTGTGTAGTGTTGTACAGTACTGAGCAGCCAACTATCACAACACAACACAAAACATGAACACAACACAGATTAAAACAACAGTAGAAGTAATCTGGGAAGTGGGAACCCATCGTCTGGACTCCGGAGAGATTACAGTAGTAGATAGAAGTGATAGAAGTGATAAACCCTGTATTTTCAAGCCAGCTAAACATGCTAATGCTAATCAAGTTAATCACGTTAGTCGCAGGTTGTGATCTGACACCACCTTTTAACCCGCAACAAACGTTATTTTTTCACGTGCGTTAGTTTGTTTTCATACCTGTCCTGGGTGGATGTATTTATGTTCAATAAGATTGTTTCGTCCCACTCTGTTCAGGTCTTCCTTCCATACAACCATGCATCCAACTATGTGCACAACACGTGGGGATTGTTTTTCCTGGTTAACGCTGCGCGCATGCGCATTACTCAATCATAACCGTCGGCTAACTAGCCGCTAGACGGCGACAAAGCTTTTCTTTTAAATAGTCTATGAGCCAGTGCATTTATTTTCTTTCTTTCTTTCTTTCTTTCTTTCTTTCTTTCTTTCTTTCTTTCTTTCTTGACTACGTTGCAGGATTATCTTATGCAAGTGTAAAAATGAAATTTAGATAGCATGTTATGCAGACATGGCATCATATAGTAATAGTATGTAGTCGCAATGTATGTATTTATATATGTATTTATGTATATATGTATGTATGTATTTATTTATTTATTTATAATAGTTGTTTCCTTCCCCACTTCATAGCCGACTTGTTATGCATTCATATCCATGCAAAGTTGCAAACACTATTTAAACCATTATTTTTGGGTTAGGGTGTCATCTTTCAATATAGCTCGTTTTCAATTATAACTATGTTAAATTCACTCATTACATGTCCTATAATGAATGGAGGCACTGACATGTCTTCAGTCAACCAGAGTCTGCCATAAAGCAACTCTTTCGGGCACTTTTTGTTGCATATCTTTTGTCTGACACGGACACCACACCTGTGCCTCTGACGTCCACCAAAGCCTTGGTTCTGACTCACAGGGAATGTGGTGTTGACTGGTTTCCGGCCTAAACTGGACTTTAAAGCGAGTTATAGGCAAGATGACAAGGCAAGTTATTGCCTTGTCATCTGAAGGCACCTTCTGTAGGGGCCTCCAGACTGAGATGGTCTGGTTTCAGGCCCCTACAGCTATCAAGGGCTTCAGCTCATAATGACTGTCTATTGTAAATACAGAAAACTTGTACTTGTACCTTTTTATAATTTGTATATAATAAACATAAAACTTAAAGTTCTGAAATTTGTATTTGGTGGAATTTTTCTATCTCTGAGATAATAGTACATTTGCAGAATGACAAAGGAAGAGGAGTTCAGCCACCAGAGGGTACCACCACACCACCTCTATTTGATCATAATATACTGACAACCCAGTCAAAATTGTATCAACTGGAAATACACAGATTGAACATAAGTCTAGACATCAAATATATAGCGTACTCTAATTCAAAGGCTATTCAGTGACAGGAATATATTCAAAACAGAATACCTATATGAGATACAGGTGATAACATAGATAGATGTTTATATATATTTTTATACAGTAGCCTATGTTGAATTTAGAGTTGCCACATCAAGCGCATTGCATCCAAACAGAGAAGTCCTATCTGATTATATTAAACAAAGTTAAACTCACACAAAGTGTTGATAAAAATCCACCGTTGACATGTTATGAGCTACTTTCTGTAAAGAAATTCTTTGTAAGGTGATTACTTTTTTAAGTGTTGGAGTTTGGAAGTGCTTGTGGGAAATCACTCAACAGTCCAGTCTTTAGTTCTCAGCCCCACTGGCCTGAAAAGGCTGGACACAGGGCTTCATAATAGGTCACTCACTGACTGATGAGTCAACTTGTATTTAAGTGTACCTTCCATGCAATGGCAAAACACTTATTGTAATCCGCCATACTTAAGTATGTATGTATATAATGTCGCCACAAATTTCGGCACGTAATAACTGCCGCATAATTTACGCCACCCCGCAATATATACATCAAAACGTGCCACATAACTCTGGCATACTTTTGCCTAGCAACGTGATTTAAACTTCAAAACGCTCACAAGACTTTGGACTTTTTCCGGCCAATAGACCGGTTTCTTGTTTACAAACATTGAGACTAAATGCACAGCTGAATGTATCATGTAATCAATTCCCACCAATCCCCAAACCTGTTGTTTTGGGGAGCACTGCGTGGTTTCTATTTATTGGCTAATTTTGGTACCGACCCATCAGTGTGACGTGGACCAGAAACCCGTCTATAGGGACGAGCTGTAATTGTTTAAGCCCTGCCCCCTCTGTATCCTATTGGCTGGGTTTAAACTAGCCTGACTGCAAGCGTCAGACTATCACACACTTAGTTTTGGGAAGAGAGTCTGAGATTTCGGGCAGACATTCCACTTCTGGGGGGGCGGGCAGGGGGTGGATTAAAAAAATGTTATGTTGACTTGCTCTTAATTGCTCCCTCTGAACTTCAAAGGGCTTGTGAGCTGCTGTAATTGATTGAGCCATACAAGTGTCAATAGCTCGTTAGTCACTGAAAGCATCAAAGACTACAATCTGTTTGATGTCTGTAATAAGAGTGGAGGGGGGAATGTGTTTGAATACACACAGACTCACCTGATTGGCTGAATGGTTTTGAACCAGGCCACCACCCACCACGTGCCCCCTACAGCCCTGATTGGCTCGCCCTCTCTGAGGGCTGGTGGAAAAAGCTTATTTAATGTGAAGGGCCAGATTATGTTTAAACAGCCATAACTCTTGAAACTTGGTGTCTGGACTTAAATGACCAATAGGAACGTATTATTTAAGCCCCGCCCCCTCTTAAGCCCTGCTTAAGTTATTGGCAGAAACTTTATTTGGCTATAACTCATCAACCGTTTGTCGTACAAACTTGTGGGTGGTGTCTTACTCTATTGACTCGTTTCAGAGTTCTTCAACTTAATTGGTTTAACTTAGCCTTGCCCCCTCTTCTGACTGGCGAAACTTAATTTGGCTGTAATTCATCAACCGTTTGTCATACGAGCTTGTGGGTTGTCATTTGACTCGTTTCAGAGTTCTTCACATAAATTGGTTTAACTTAGCTCCGCCCCCTCTTCTGATTGGCCAGAACTTTATTTGGCTATAACTCATCAACCGTTGGTCGTACAAACTTGTGGGTGGTGTCATTTGGCTTGTTTCAGAGTTCTTCACCTTAAATGGTTTAACTTAGCTCCGCCCCCTCTTCTGATTGGCCGAAACTTTATTTGGCTATAACTCATCAACCGTTTGTCGTACAAACTTGTGGGTGGTGTCATTTGGCTTGTTTCAGAGTTCTTCACCTTAAATGGTTTAACTTAGCTCCGCTAAAGTTAAACTGACCGTTGGTCGTACAAACTTGTGGGTGGTGTCATTTGGCTTGTTTCAGAGTTCTTCACCTTAAATGGTTTAACTTAGCTCCGCCCCCTCTTCTGATTGACCGAAACTTAATTTGGCTCTAACTCATCAACCGTTTGTTGTACAAACTTGTGGGTGGTGTCTTTTGAGTCGTTTCAGAGTTCTTCACCTTAATTGGTTTAGCTTAGCCTTGCCCCCTCTTCTGATTGGCCGAAACTTAATTTGGCTATAATCCATCAACCGTTTGTCATACAAGCTTGTGGGTTGTGTCATTTGACTCGTTTCAGAGTTCTTCACCTTAATTGGTTTAACTTAGCTCCGCCCCTCTTCTGATTGGCCTGAACTTTATTTGGCTATAACTCATCAACCGTTTGTCGTACAAACTTGTGGGTGGTGTCATTTGACTTTTCTCAGAGTTTTTCACCCTAATTGATTTAACTTAGCACCGCCCCCTCTTCTGATTGGCCGAAACTTTATTTGGCTATAACTCATTAACCGCTTGTCGTACAAACTTGTGGGTGGTGTCATTTGACATGTTTCAGAGTTCTTCACCCTAAATGGTTTAACTTAGCCCCGCCCCCTCTTCTAATTAGCCGAAACTTAATTTGGCTCTAACTCATCAACCATTTGTCGTACAAACTTGTGGGTGGTGTCATTTGACTTGTTTCAGAGTTCTTCACCTTAATTGGTTTAACTAAGCTCCGCCCCCTCTTCTGATTGGCCGACACCTTATTTGGCTATAACTCATCAACCATTTGTCGTACTAACTTGTGGTTGGTGTCATTTGACTTGTTTCAGAGTTCTTCACCTTAATTGGTTTAACTTCACCCCGCCCCCCCTTCTGATTGGCCAAAACTTTATTTGGCTATAACTCATCAACCGTTTGTCGTACAAGCTTGTGGGTGGTGTCATTTGACTTGTTTCAGAGTTCTTCACCTAAATTAGTTTGACTAAGCCCCGCCCCTCTTAAGCCCCTCCCCTTTCTTCCTATTTCCTGAGATTTAAACAGCTATAACTCCAGTTTGCAGCATGGTACCGTCTCGAAACTTGGCGTGAGTACTAAATGGCTAATAGGGACGAGCTGTAATGATAAGCCCCACCCCCTCTTTCTTCCTATTGGCTGGGCTTTAAACATCCATAACTGTTCACTGTTCTCAAACTCGATGGGTGGTCCAACAGACCTAACGGCTAACCGCTAATGCTAACCTTTACTTCCGTTAATGCTTATGCTAAAAATGCTAATGCTAACGTTAAAATGCTAATGCCTATGTTAAAAAATGTTACTGCTAATGCTTCAAATGCTAATATTAAAATGCTAATGCTTACACGTAGCGAGCTGCAGGCACACTTAAAATGTCTTAGGAATTTTCTTTTCTAATTATCTTTCCTGGTGCAAGAGTCTGTGTTGATTACATTAAAATGAGTTTTTCAAAGAATTGATAATGCTATACTGCTGCTATATCTTGGTGGTTCATCGACCCATTATGGACTTCTTAGTGTTTCGCTCAGGTCTCAGCAGGATGGTATAACACTTTGGGCCAAATAGTGCCATCAATAGACCAAAACTAGATGCCAATATGGCAAATATCTCCACCACATCAGCATATTTGCCTGGAGAGCTGATATATGCTGGGACGAAGGCTATCCACACGGCACAGAAGATCAACATGCTGAAAGTGATTAACTTTGCTTCGTTGAAGTTGTCTGGAAGATTCCTGGCCATGAATGCCAGGAGGAAGCTCAGGAGTGCCAGTAAACCAATATAACCCAGCAGCACTGCAAACCCAACTGTTGATCCCACTGCACATTCATAGACTATCTTATCACTGTGGTATTGTGTGTTTTTATGAGGAGCTGGTGAGGCAGACACAAGCCAAACTGTGCAAATTATTCCCTGGATGAAAGTAAGAACCAGAACCGTTCCTCTCTGCTGCATGGCACCAAACCACTTCATAATGTCTGCTCCTCCAGGCTTGGAGGCCTTGAACACGGCCAACACCACCATAGTCTTTACCAGAATAGAGCTGACACACATTACAAAACTGATCCCAAACGCTGCATGTCTCAACTGACAAGTCCAGAGCCGAGGACGACCGATGAACAGAAGAGAACACAAGAAACACAGTTTGAGTGACACCAAGAGAAGGAAGCTGAGTTCTGAGTTGTTGGCGCGCACCATGGGTGTGCTTCGATGATAGATGAAGATTCCCAGGACAATGGCACAGGTAAGTGTGCCTAGCAATGAGATGGTGGTCAAGGAGATCCCCAGGGCCTCGTGGTAGGAGAGGAACTCCATGCTCTTGGGGAGACAGTGGTCACGCTGGGGACTGGACCAGAAGTCCTCTGGACAGCTGGTGCACTCTGTAGAGTCTAACAAAGAGGGCAAGATTAAAGGGACATACAAGTATAGTAAGATAAGCTACTCTAGCTATAGCTCTGGTCCATCGCGTCACCTCCCGGTGACGCTCTGACAGACCCGTCGGGAAATGGCTGGACTCCAGTATCTCAGCCCCTCCGAGCGCTCAACATCAGTCAAAATAAACTAAACTACTTCACTACTCACCAAACCAAAGGTAGTTTTGCGTTGTTGAAAGTCTATTCTCCGCGGTGGTAAACCTCTCAGCACCCCACCTACTCTGTAAAATACATTATTTTTGTAATGAAATAAAACGCACCCACCTCGAGCCACCTAGAGGCCACCGCAGATACAATGGTTCACAACCCGGAAATAAGCGGTGGTCGAGTTGGATGCACTTTATTTCATGCCAAAAAGAATGTATTTTACAGAGTAGGTGGGGTGCTGAGGGGTTCACCACCGCGGAGAATAGACTTTTAACAACGCAAAACTACCTTTGGTTTGGTGAGCAGTGAAATAGTTTTGTTTATTTTGACTGATGTTGAGCGCTCGGAGGGGCTGATATACTGGAGTCCAGCCATTTCCCGACGGGTCTGTCAGAGCGTCACCGGGAGGTGACGCGATGGACCAGAGCTACTCTAGCTATATGCAAACCTACCAGTCTCGTTGCTGATCTCTCCCTCAGAACAAGCAATGCAGTCAAAGCAGCAGACAGGTTCTCCTTTCCTTCTGGCCACTCGGGTTCCAGGGGAACAGCTCTCACTGCACACTGACTGCGGTGCCTACAGAGAAGAATAACCTAATGATCAATATCAGTTTCAACTACATTACATTTGCACCCCGAGCTTGACATTAGCTATTCTAGAAAGCCACAGTGACCTTTGTGGATTCAAAGTTCCAGAAGATTCTGCCTTCATGGACGATAAGCTCTTCATCTCCGGAGGCCGTCTTCTTGACCACACCCACATTTTGAACCTGTGTGTTTCCATCAGGGAGCCACGCCCAGTTCATGACATCATAGATTGGTATAGGATCACCATTCTCATCAAATGACACATGATCACCAAATGATGTGGTGAAGTTGATCTTCTCCAGGTAATACATCAGCTGGTGATGCACAAATGGATATGAGGAGCAACAGACTTCTAAATATTATGTTTATACAATATACAGTACATAATACTTACATTGACAGTCTGTTGTTGTACTTACACCCCTGCAGTATTTGCAACACATAAACATGAACTGCGTTTTGTATTTAATTATAAATATAACTGGTGAATACAAGAACACTTTCCCCAAAACACACTCGGTTACCAATCTGTCCATTAGAAAAGGCCTTTTTTAAGCATGACAATCTTAAAATCTTGATCTGCTGTGTCCCTGCATTATACACAGGCTTCTGTGTAACTTTGTGACTGCTTCAAACACGGATAAACCTTTACTGCCACACAATAATGTTGTAGGCCTACTATACATCATTGTAAGAAAATGTATAATCCTTTTTTAATCCAACAATGTCAATTTTAAATGATTTATTCTTTTAACCAATATATTTACATATACATTATTATTCTAAATTTGTATCTAACTATCCATTGATATTAAGTAAAATGTAAATTGTTATCACACCTGCCACGGCTGTATTGTCTGCAAACTGGCACAGCTGTGCCCAGTGAAAGGCCCTCTTCCTGGCACACACTGCAACATGTCATGGAGGGCGTGGGCCAGAGCATAAACAGCCTTGTACACATTATACTCTAGCCTGAGCTCAGACACATCCAAAAGTGTAGTTTCTGCTTTTTCAAGGTCCTCTTGTCCAGTACACACCCCTCCACCAGCATCCACCCACCCTGCCGGAAGGGGTGCAAATTTACAGCCAAAAGTGTTCTCCCAAAACTGCCTCACCTGAACAAACACAATGAAGATTTAAGCATATAAGAATCCACGGTGGTGCATCCAGCATTGCTGAGCGCCAATAGTACTATAGACACTCGACAAAGCCAGACTTATTAACCCCCTCAAACACGCAATTGGCCTGTGTTCGGGGGAGGGAAGTCGGGCAGAGAGGGTTTTATTTATCACTGCACTTATTCCTACAGGCTGTTAGCAGGGAGGGTTTGGCGGGAGGAGTAGGACAAAGGCCCTACGTCCTCCCGGTGTGGGCTCCTCACTGGCAGGTTAGTCAGTAGAATACGACAGGCTGCAGTGACAACACACAAATGATTGTGGGGAGGAATTAATTGGCATGGGGTTAAAATCTTAAAATATAAACATACATACCAACAGACATCAATTAGAAATGACAGCCGAAGTACTAGTTTAAACAAAAGACTCACTATGGTATTTTCATGTCTGTTGTCAGGGTCGCTGTCAGGATGTATTTTTAACAAGAAGTCCTCGAGACCTGCTATCTCTCCACGACGGACAGCAACACCCAGGGTGCCTGCCAGGTACGGCATGAGGCGAGGAATCTGGAAATTAGGGTCTGTCACCCAGCCCAAATCAGCTATCCACTGCACACCTGTCACATTCTGCTTTGCCACCTGTTGATTGTTTTATATATTATTGTATATTAAGGGTGTAATGGTAGATTTGTAATGTCCCAGTTCAATATACCATATTTTGGTTCAGTGCGGTCATGCAGGAGTAAAATCTTCGCTTCCAAACTTGGAAACGGTATGCACCATATTAATGCGAATTAATGCTGAAAACCATCAGGTTGTCAGTGGCAATAATTGTATGCAAATGTGAACTGTGCGTTTTTGTTTTTCACAAATTATTATATGTTGACATGGGAAAGTGTCAATTCAATGGCTCTAATTAGACCTCTGTGAGGAATGGTCAGTTCTTTAAAAATATGTTTTGGTTAACACATTTTATTATTATTTTGTTTTGTTTGCAGGGAATTATATATTATATATAAGCATGTCCCCCCTTCCCCTTTACTGTACAATAAAGCAATAAAACAATAAAAAAGGAACTGTGCCAACAAAACCCTAACCCTAACCTTATTATATCAACGTTGTTGGGTGGAAACCTTGTACATCCTAAATGTCATTGTTTGTTATTATTAAAAAATATATATATTTAAGATAGTGAGCCGATCTACAAGATTTTAACTACTTTGTGCAGGGCTGATGTAGGGATTTAACTTAAAAAACAATACAATAATTTGAAACTTGGAGATACAAGGTTTCTGCCTGACAGTGATGCTATGAAATACTGTAATACCTATTTATGAACTGTATACAGTATGAAAGCATGTCTTAACTTTATATATATTTTCAGATTCCAGATACTTGTGAATCTAGATCAACGTGAATCTTAACCCCAACCTCCTCCATGAGATGAACCATATATCTCCCATATACGAAGGCAATGACCACACGCGCTGTGGAGGTCTTCATCACGGCGACAATCCTCTGCAGTTCAGCTGGGTCATTGTTCCAGGGCAGGACCTCCACATAGGCCAGACAGCCCAGACCAGACTGGGCCAGCTCAGACTGGAAGGTCCTGGCTGCATCGCGGCCATAGGCGTCATCAGTGAACAGCATTCCTATCCACGTCCATCCAAACCGCCTCAGAATCTGGAGCATAGCTTGCACCTGGTTGGATAAAGCAGTGTTTCACAAACCATTACATTTAAAGGTCTCCCCTTAACTCTGACAGTATACAAATGGAATCAAATCGACCCATCAGGGTCTATTTGGTTCCACTTGGTTCCATTTGTATACTGTCAGAGTTACATACTTGTATGGGTCAATGTAGACCCCCATAAAGGAACCCACAAAGTTCCTGGAAACCATTTTGAGAATAGAGAGAAGAATGGAGGGACACATGTTTAGGCTACTAGGCTATTATAAAAGAACAGTAAAAAGTGACCCTCTGTACTTTGTACTATGCACTTTCATTGGTTAATATTCTTGCCCTGTATTTTATTGTTTGTGTGTTTTAGATAGTTTTATCATGTTTTTATCATTTTGGAGCCTCCAAGCGTACATTTTTCACTTGTATGTACCTAACCAGTGCAACCAAGTGACAATAAATCTAATCTGAATTTGACCACATCACCCATTTTCAAATGGTCTTCATTAATGCTACATTATAAGATGGCACTATTTCTGTCTACTTGCTCTGCGTCTCATAGAAGGGCTGTGGACAGCTTCGAAACTTGCCTACCATTGACATCATCGTCGGCAGGTTTGGCAATTTCAACTGTCAATTTAAAAATGCTTTTGTTATTAATGCAAGAACAATGGCTTCTACCACTTTTTCGAGTCACGTGTTCAAATACTGGATTCTGATTGGCTAAATTCCGGAGGTTATCAGAGGACAACTGCCGCAAAGTTGTGTGTCCGAGATCAATGCGCCTCAGTGTACATCCGGGGACTTCCCCCAACCAACAAATGACGGTGGCAACGGTCCTATGTTTACTAACGTGCATGCTATAGTCGCCGATTTATTTGGATCCAATGCAATCCGCCAACTTTAAAGCCCCTTTTCTCTGAACCTATGCCTTTCTGGAAGCGAACAGCCTCTATTTACGGCCGGAACGGTACTTCTAACTGACGTTAGCTTAGCTGTAAGCTAGACGCATGGATTAGTATGGAGTTGGCGCCATCTGTTGGTGAGTAGAAGATGTTGTTTGTGGAACTATCTGCTGTCTCGCGGAAGTTTTATAGGCAATAATGATTGTAACTTAAGATCCTTGCAAGTTACAACTATGTGTTTTCTTTCATGTATACGGGAAAAAGTGGTAGAAAAGCTATTTACCACTCGGGGTCGGACATTATGCTCTCATAATGTCCTGAGTGAGGTTGTTATTGGACTCGGCTGCGCCTCGTCCGATAACAACCTCACTGCGGACATTATGAGAGCATAATGTCCTCTCACTCGGGGTAAATTGCTTACTTCTATTTCAGTATGCCAACTTTACAAGAAGAGAAAGGTTGTAGTTTATTTTAGCATGGAATCCCTGTTGATGATGTAATTGAGGCAGGCCATAGCCCACCAACGATACGCAGAGAGTGAGTATATATATGGAAATTGTGCCATCTCATAACAATCATTAGTGAAGACCACGATGATGTTGGAAAATGGGTGTTCCTTTAACTTAATGGTAAATCAGTGAATTTCCTAAACAGATTCCACAATAAAAAGGTCTCATTCTAATTACATTTTTGAGGCACTCAACAGAGACATTCAGCCCCAGCAACAGGCACGTGCACACATAGACATCAAAGGGGGCTTGAGCCCCTGCCCTTTTATTCGTCTGTAAAAAGTGCCCTCTCCAGACGTGAATGTAGATTTACTATGGTGAAAGAAATGCAAATGCTCTCTTTCCATGCCATAGCTGAAAGCCTTGTCCAAACTCTCCTGAACAACATCTTATGTTGAGAGATAGTCGAAAGTAGTTGACCTCCAAGCTCACACTTTGTGAGCTTGTAGATCTGCTCAACATTTGTTTTCTACTTTATAGAATTTCTTCAATTGTTCTTTTATTTATTCAAGAAAATAGGCTTACTTAAGAATAAAATCATTGCATTTTATATAGATTTCTTTTGCCTTTTAGAAATGTTTTTTAAAATATTTTTTAAATAATAATAAAAAATAAATAAAAATGAAATGTAGACAACATAAAATTAAGGGACCCATAAACATGTGTCTGCGACCCACAAATGGGTCCCAACCCAGTGCTTGGGAAACAGTGCACTAGAGGGATGCTTTTGTCAAGAGTGTGGAACATGTGCTACTTGATACCAGCTGTTTGTAGAAGTTCACCTGGAAAGCACCACTTGGAACTGTTCTAAAGAAGGATGGAAACTTATTCCGGTCACTCAGACACGAGCAGGTGGCGTAGTAACTAACCTGCAAAAAGCACAAAACATTTGTTCCTTAATATAGGCTACTACATTTATAATTTAGCTGACAATCTTAACCAGAGTGACTTATGCTAAACAATAAGGTAAATAATTACAATTTAGAGAGAACTGTTTAGTGCCTGAATAAACTAGGATCTAGTATCTAGTATCTCTCTAAATAACAAGCTTTCTACCGTAATTCACATTCTTTACATTTCAAGGGCTTGGACGCAAAGGGCGTAAGTAACATTTACAGAGTGCTTTTTCATTGATTTTAAAACAACATATTTAAGGGGTGCCCGCTGGTGCCCGCCTGGTGGCGTTGACAGCGCGCACGCACGCACGCACGCACGCACGCACGCACGCACACACGCACACACACACACACACACACATACACACACACACACCCACACACACACACACAGTGGCAGCCCTTACAATTTGCAGGCCTTTGTCATAAACCAGTTGGAGCTCAATGTATTCTTTCAATGTTGTAAGCATGTAATCACAGTGTACATTATACACTCTATAGACTACCCCTATAGACTATATTTTTAAGCACCATGGATGTAACCTGATGTAATCTGGAAACATACAGGAATAAACCATCAGACTTAAAAGATTACATAGAAAGTTTAGAAATCTGTTCAGAACTGAAATGTACAAGACCCGAGATGTATTGTTTGTGTGCATGTTGCTATACTTTAGTATTATGATACGGTTGAAACCTTATTATGTATTACTTGAGCATATTATGATTATAAGTACTTGACCCCCAGCATCCATAATCTGGGGGAACATCAGCCAAAAAGTGATTGACAACATGACGTGTTGTGACACGATGTTGATCTGTGATTTTGGGAAAGAGGTTTGGTTTAAGTGGTTATACATGATATACAATGTTCCAACATTCTGAATACCACACCAAACAGCTTAAGCTTCTCCCCAATTACAAAATAGTAGGATTCCTACTCTTTGATTCAGGCAGAGAATCAAACCTGTAACACAGATCCAATGCACTCTCCCTTTTTGAAAACCTGTTCCATTCTAAATCTGCCCTCAACACTCCCATGCTCTGCCTGCAAGTACATTATGCTCTGTCTTTAAAGCTGAGGGGAAAAAAGATGACAAACAGTTATTCAATAAACAAAACTTGGTTTTGTCCCCTGAATCATAAGAATAAGTTGTTGTGTCTTTCTGTTGGCTTTTCTCTTTCTTGTTTTTTATGAGCTGGAGTGGGGAGGGGGGACATCGGGGTTGTAATGTGTTGCATGGTTTTGGATGTAAACAATCTGACACTGTGAAAAAAGAAAAAAAAGGATAAAGCTCAATACAAAATATACAAAATAAAATAAACATAACATAACATAACATAACATAACATAACATAACATAACATAACACTACATTGTTTATCATATTGTGTAAATCACAAAATAAGCATGATTAAACTTGGCGATGGTAAAAGTGGCTTCACGTGGGACACTTACCATGGGAACTCTGTACAAACCTAATATACTGGAGATGTCAATAGAAAGTGCTGAGGAAACGTCGCCGACTATTCCGAGCACTGGAGGAGACCCGACACAGCTCTCCTCCAGTGTGAACTGCTCCTCTCTCCCACTGACCATTGACAACGCTGCATGGAACCCAATTCCAAGCGAGTAACAAGTATCATAGAGACTGTATCCCAGAGTCACGTTGGGCAGCAGGCTGGGGTTTCTGTTGATCTCTGCAATGGCAAAAGCCATGGTCTGGGCCCATCTGAACGCTTCAATGTTAAAACTAACACACAGAACTCCACTGTAAAATTTAATAGGCTATTCATCATTGTAGGAATATACAACATAATCAACAAATCCTAGCAAGACTGCAGCAGTTGTTCTGAAAGTTGTTGAACCACCCTTAATGGAGTTCCAGAGGCCCCCAGGCAAAACTTGTTAACATAGCATAAAAGACCCATATTTTATGCTTCAGCTATTTAAAGAATTACACATTGCAACGTGTTGTTAGCTTGTTAGTACCGGTAGATCTGCTATTTTAAAAAGAAAATAGTCTGATCTTTGTGGAATAATGTGAATACTTCTTTTAACACAACTCTTCTCTTATGAGGGTCCCCTGGCACCAAATCTTTTCAAATGGGTGTCTGTGGCCAAATACATGAAAACGCTTGAGAACCAACTGAACTACAGCATCTTGCTTGCTACTTTATTGTTGATATACTCACCCATAGCAAGTGGGGTCCTTTTGCCTGGAGGTGAAAGACAACTCAGTGACCACAGACAATGAATGGATGTCAAACAAGCCACCCAGAATGAAGTCCCCGGCCTTGTAGATTCTGTTGAGATTGAACTGTGCCTGCAACTCACAAGAAGAGGAAGGCGAGGAAGACAAAGGAGAGGAGAACAATAGCAAGTACAAGTACAGGTATGAAAGCAGGTGTATGTCTAGAGAAGCTCTCATCATGACTGTCCTCGTCTGTCTAACCCCCCCTCTCCCCAGGTTGTTTGTCCAGTTGCTATGTTTTATACACAGTGCTGTGCCGTCCCCTGTGTCAACGTAGGTCATTACGTAATTGTTTACTCTTCCCACAGTCTCTACAGCTAAGAGTAGGTGGTTGAGTAGGTGGGTTTATGGGGGGGGTGGGTAGGGGAGCAAATGAATCCCGGTCCAGAAATGCTAATGGGAATGAATCAAATTAATGCTATTGGCTGCAACCACAGCGAGGGCGGGACTTCACTTTGTAGAACCAGGAAAAAGCCTAGAAACATAGCCTACTTTATCATTAATTTTAAAATGAATGTGACCATAATTTACTGAATCCATATCATGATGATTTAACAAAGTAAAACTAGCGATTGAAAACTTTTATGAAAAGGTTTACTAAGGTAATAAAATCAAGTGTAAAGTTCACTCCAAACCTCATTGACTCATATTGAGATTGTAATGTCTTGCCACCAATAGAAGGTGAAATAGTGACATCTGCTGAGCCATTAATAGGAACAGCAGGCTCAACGAGAACTTGGAAATGGGCTTAAATTCCAATGAACGAAGCTACACTCTTCGTCCACTCCAAACATCATGCAAATCTGTAAACAGAATATCTCTATAGTCATGTGATCAAGACGGATCTGTCCAATTGTCCATATTCTATCCTAAATGTCTATGATTGTCTTCTAAAGCTAGCAGGAGTGTTCCATTTGAAATAAACGCCTCAAATCATGAACGCAGCGTGCGATTGCTGTGAAAATCTGCACATACATTCACACTAGGCCAAGGACAAAATGCCACCCTTTCCACATTGGCTTGTAGCACCACCAGGAGCCCACAATAACATACCTGACCTGGCGGAGACCCGTGCTTTTTCTAGTCTCTATTTTTTAACAGCTGACCAACCAGCTCACCACAAATCCAAAAGCAACAATGTGTTGTGAGCTTGTAGGTGGGCTAGTTTAGCTATTTGTCAGGAAAAAAATGGGCCTTGCTCAGAATGTAGACATGATTTGTGTACTCACCAGGTTAGCATTCACCAGCGTTAGTTAGGGTTAGGATTAAGGTTAGGTTTAGGTGGTCCAACCAAAGAGAGGTCTAACCTTAATTTAGGCCTTTTTCCTTTGTTTAATTGTCTGACCACACCACATGCACTCTGTGAATCCGTTGTCTTGCTGTTTTTTTTTAGTAAATTAAATTAGTAGTACATTTTGAATTCCAGACTTTTGCTTGTAACAGAGTATTTCTACATTACAGTATTGACACTTTTACATACAAAATGTTTGTACTTTTTCCACCACCACTAACAACTATAACACTCCACAATCATAATCCATGCAACCCTCCATCCATATCCTAGTACCTCTTCCAACCTAAAAGTTAGCTCGCCTAGTCTGATCAAAGTTATTTGCTTTCACATTAAACTATTTGTGACACTGTATTCAATTAAAACCTGTCATGCCCTTCATTAATCACTCATCAAGTACATATCTTTTGTTCTCTCTCAAGTTTCCTTGTTCCAGTATTCCATTGGCATTCATCCTTGACGTTTCCGTGAGAAGCATTTATCATGTAAATCGAGGGTAGCTTGCGTGTGTCTTTAATGGAAACTATTTAAGCTACCTCGCCAAACCTGGTTTAGCTGGTAGAACTAGATCTCCTTCTGTCCTCAAGAAACACTGTCCTTTGAAAAGGATAACAGGTATATGATGCATAATATGCACCCACTCACCTTTGCAGCTTGTGTTCCTTTTGCAATGGAAGCACTGTCTGTACTGATGAGACTCAAATATTATTATCATCCAAAATAATTATTACCCATTTTAATTGTTGTTTTTGTGAAGTTGCTCAGTGGTTTATGCAGACATTGTTTTAAAATGGGCAGCGCTTTGGAGTAGACCCTACATTAGGAGTCCATTATACATTTAAGGCAGGCCAATGTGTTTTTGGTCAAATTATTGTGTCCATGTCCATGGCAAAAGTGAATATTCACAAGCTGCCATGGTGATGACCTCACACTGTACGACTGCATGGCTAGTTCAGATGTGTTCAGATTAGACATCTACAATGCGTCACTACAACAAAATGTAAACCAGGATTCCGTGTTGGATTGCGCAGACTGAGACGCATGTTTTGAAATCCGACTTTTAATCACATTTCAAACCATCAAGGAATGTGGTTCAAATCTGATTCACAAAAATCTGATTTGGACACTTTCCAATCTGATTACGATGCGGAAAGGCCAACAATCTGACCTGGACTGCCTGTGTGAACAGTGGCTGAGGGGGACTTCCCACCATGCCTCAGCATGTTCTGTGTGTTTTTTGTTTATTATTTACTGATTATATAGTTAGTATGTGCACAATAATGTGTTTATTAGGTTTAATTTGTCATGGGGTTTGTGTGTTGTGTGTAATAAAATTTAGTTTATATGTATGAGTCACATGTGTGTGTGACATAGTATTTGGTGTCACAAAAACTGATCCTTTGATCCGAATCCCACCGGTCAATACAATATTATAGTTAGCTATAGCTACATTTGACGTATTTTGTTTACCACACAGATGTATTGTTGCACATCCCTGTCTTCTGTTATGACACTGTACATTAGACATAGCTGCTGCCAATTAATGTTATGGAAATGATCCCTGGTGACTCAATCCCCTCATTAATTATGTTCCAATATTGCACCTGTTCAGTCATTATTTCATAGCCCCGGGCACCGGTGTCATCACTGACAATTACAAACACATACAGTACCTGTCCTGCTTGCCCAGTTCATGTGTAACCTATAGCATTGTGTTGCCAGACGATCAGAGATCTTCTCTGCCGAACCAATACATCTGGGAACTTCTAAATGCAATTAAGCTGGTTGAGAACAATGGCAAGAGAGAACAAAGCAGCAGATGTGCTATTTCAAAACTTCACACTTAGGCTATTGCCATTGGCATTGACCAAAAAGGAAGAAATGGCCCAAAAGAGTGGGGACTAACCATAAGACCTCTGACCTCCAACCTAAATGTTTTCTCACCTCGGAATCGGATCAAAGTTATGCACCTTTGCATCACACTAGTTGTGACACTGCATTCCTTTAAGTCCTGTCACGCCCTTCATTAATCACTCATCGTATACGTATCTGTTTCGACTCTCACCTCAACTCATAGAATGCATGTTCACGAAGCCGTACAGCTGCCTACCGTGCAAAAAAAAAAAAAAAAAATGTTTCGCTGGAAGAACTTGATCTCCTCCTGTCCTCCTGTAACTCATGTCCGTGTGTTACTGCATTGCGTTTGACAGGAAGTAAGTAGATTGCACTTTAAAGGAGTAGTTCACCCCAAAATGTTTTTTTCCCTATTGATTAGTCACATCATGGAGACTTGAGTTCAATAATATTTATTTGTATTTGTCGCATTCCTAAGAAAAAAAAAGATTATTGCGACCGAAGGTCGCAGTATGAAAAATGTCGTAGCTTGTCCTTCTGTAACGGAAGTGATGTCACGTTACTTCACCTCATCAAAGATCAAACCCTGGATATCCATACTGTCACTGTGACATCACTTCCTGTTCCACTTTCTGATTTCATCAATCTCAGGCCCTAACTGGCCCAAAAGCCTGCTTTACTCTAATTTACACCCTACCTTCCGTTAATATTAAGTCCATATATGTATATATATAGATATATATATTAATAAAGGACCCCTTATGCCCATATATGGAGATCCCCAGGCATCAAACCCAGGCCTTAACTCACCAAGGCCCTGCTTGGCTTTACTAATTAACATACATTTTATGCCAATATATTGAGATCCCTGTCCGAATGTCGTTTTTGGGCATTCCCAGATCTCCATATAATATGGGCATAAGGGGGGTACCCTTATGCCCTTAGGCCCTAACTCGCTATATTATCAATATTAAGGACATTAATAAGGATATTATGTCATCAATATTAAGGACATATCTGGGAATGCCCATATTTGGTGATGTCCATTTATGGGCATGTTTTGACATAAAATTGTTGACTATCATGCAGGGGTCTCCATATATGAGTAACTGGTCCCATATACATCAGAAATATATCAGATGGCCAAGAATTATGGCACCCTAAGGTGTCTTACTAGTAGTAAATTTACCCCCATTGATTCTGGATGGGGACCCAAATGCATGGCCCTGGATGGGGACCCAAATAAGGCCCTGGATGATTATTGAACTCAAGTCTCCTTGGGGTGACTAATCAATAGTAAAAAAGTCATTTTGGGGGTGAACTACTCCTTTAAGGGACTTATGACATAAACATTGTAAAATACACCAAACATTTATCATAATTTGGGCTTGATGAAGACTAGTGTTGGTCGTAACGTGTAGACTAACTTATCTTCTCTGCAGTGCACATATGGTTGTCCAGCCTCCTTTACAATGTAGATTTTTGGATTTGTGTGCTTCCCTTTGGACTCTGTTGTTGTTCACAATGAGGACATACTGTACTAGCCTCGCACGGCCATCCCGAGCTACGTCATCATCAATGTGCTCCCTGGGAGAGTCTGGCTGTTGCGAGGCTACTGATACTGTACCTATCATTAGATGCAAAAAGAAAAACATAATAGGGCTGCTACTTTAACCAACTCAAGATGACAGCCAGACGGTGAATTACGTTTATTATCTTAAACTGAAACATACATTAAAATATGTATTTGAACACATCTGAGGTGAGATACACGAATCAGTGCATCTCTCAATCTCTCTCTCTCTCTCTCTCTGCGTGCATGCGTGTGTGAGGTGAGCGGAGGGTGGCGTGGAGTGGTGTGGAGTGAGGTTTCTACGGAGCGAGTGAGCTTGGTTTCTATCTTTCTTTTTTCATGCTTTGCTGGGTTACTGTTCAAAGTGATTGTTTCATTCATTGTGTGTAGTGTTTAACCCTGCAAGACCCGAATTAATTTCTACTGGCCAATTTTTTTTTTTAAATCAGATGCTGTTGTAGGAGTCCTAATCACAGGAAAATGTAATGTTAAAAAATGAATAATGTTTTTGTAAGGTTCTATAGCCATAAATCATGCTCTAATTTGCATTTTGGAGATATTTTTCACAATAATAACATACATGTTCTAGACATTCTAATGATCACGAAAAAATATATTACAGGCATTTTACTTATGTTTTAGTGAGGAATAGCTTCAGTTAAAAAGTGAGATGTTCTTCGTCCAGACGCTGGAATTTCAACTTCTCTGGGAGGTGTGAATGTCAGCCCCTGTGGGGGGTATTTATATGCAAATATCGTGGCCAATGGCATCGTAATACTAAACAATAGGATTTAATGGTGATGTTAATGTGGAAAAAGAACACGAAAACTAACTATAATTTTTTTTTTAAATGATTTAAAAAATGTTGCCAAAAAGCAACGCTGGGCCTTGCAGGGTTAATCTCCGCTGACTGCCGTGCGCGGTGCGTCGCGGAGGCGGTCCTTCGTGTCTGTAACGCCTCTCGCTACACCTGCGACTAAAGTTTTACTGTCAAACATCCCGCTGTTCATAAGCGACCAGCTTATTGTAGAGCTGGCCAGGTTTGGTAAAGTTGTGCCAGTCAGAAAGTTGGCTTCAGGGTGTAAAGCGCCTGAACTGAAGCATGTGGTGTCACACAGGAGAATGCTTTTCATGATCTTAAATGACAGGACACGGGAAATGAATATAACTTTTAACTCATACCCCGCCATTTGCAAATACCTTCGTACTTTCATATGCCTCTGTCTCCATAGACTTCCATGTAATTCATAGTGCACTGATAATGTCATGTCCATGCCTAGATCATGCACCACGTGTGTGCACATTGCTCACAGCTTTCAAACAAAAAAATCTGAATGGAAATCCGTTCAGGCATTCATGAAATAGCAGCCATTATGTTTTCCTAAAATGTAACAAAGATGGCTGCCATGTTTGAAAGATGGGGTTGCTATGGGGGTTAAACATGCAATTTCGCAATTGCTATCATGCCTACTACATTTTGTTTTTTCAAAAACGGGAAATTCTCCGATTCAGATGGCTGGGAAAATGATGATCATGGTTGTTATGAGCTGTCGCAAATGAAACAATTTCTGCAGAAAACAAAAAAAAAATAGAGATTTTTGAAAATTGAAAAACACTTCCCTGGAAAACTGTTTGTGAGATCAGCCAAATTAAATATGAAGAAAAAAGGACGGCTCTCACTGACCAAGAGATTAGGTTGAAAAAAAATGTATTACAAAGGTTAATCAAGAGTTGAAAGACACTGATAAACAGACAGCTTAATTTCTCTTGTCATGTTTATGGTCCTTTTTCATCCTAATATTTTAGTCCTGTACAAGGTTTGTTTGGTGCTGTTTTGGGGTTCCCTCTCTGTACCGAGCCCTCCTTGACATTGAAAATGACTTGTGCTGTTCTGTGGACGACAAACTGTTGCACAAGTGTTGTGTCCGCGAGGGCGGGCTGGGTGTGGAGGAGGACTCGGTGCAGAGAGGGAGCTTAGAGGTGACAGCATCAAACAATTGGTGTATCTTTTTGTATCAATTGATTCTTTGTGTTAATGTACCTAGTCTAGAACATGGAAGGATTTATTGTGTGACTGGAAAAACTGAAATAATTTAAAGTAAATAGTCATTTTGTTTTGCTCAAGAAAAAGTGCCTGGAGCCTTTGTTTTTTATTGTCATCACAGTGCTGATGTGAGAATAATATGAACAGTATTTGGACAATATTGTTTAAATAAAAGGGATTTTTAAAAGTAAAAAAAAGTCTCTCTCTCTCTCTCTCTCTCTCTCTCTCTCTCTCTCTCTCTCTCTCTCTCTCTCTCTAGTAAAGCCGATTTTCATAAATGGAGAGAAATTGTTTCAGAAAGTGTCCCATAGGCTAATACTAATAACTACATAACACACCAATAATACCAATAATATTGCAAAAACAAAATGACCTCCAAGTGCTACAATAATAATGCTTTACTGCTGCCTGTCTTCAGTCGGAGACATGATGTTCTGTTTCACATAACATAGACGCCTAAGGGCGAAAAGTAGGGCGAGGTTATATAGGAATAATTTGCCCATACACATTCGAGCTGCCTAGTCGATATCTATTTTTAAAACCCTTTTAAAAACGTATTTCTTCTCCCTGGCTCTTAGCAACACCTGATTTCCTTTATTGGTGCTAATGCTTTTTCTTTTTTGTGCTTATTTCATTGTATGCTATTGTTTTGTTCTTATTGCACTGTTCGCTCTTTGTTTTTAACTTGTACAGCACTTTGGTTGACTTGTCATGTGAACTCCCAGAGATGATCATCAGGGACATAGAAATTCATGACTTTTGGCACAGTTATACCTAACACTCCCAGAGCAACCACAACCAAAGAATTTTTTCTCCCTCCCCTGTGATGTGCCCTAGCAGAAACCGGTACTGTCACCTTAGATCAACGTTAGGCATCTTTGCATTCCTTTAAGTCCTGTCATGCCCTTCATTAATCAATCATCATGTACGTATCTGTTTTTGATTCTCACCTCAACTCAACAACAGTACAGCTGCTTACCGTGCCAAAAAAAAAGCTGGTACATCTTGATCTCCTGTCCTCAAGTAACACTGCCCGAGGGTGTCTCCCTAATGAAAATCACACAGTGTACTGTACTGTACCTATCATTAGATGCAAAAAGAAGAAAAAAATAAATAATAGGGCTGCTACTTTAACCAACTCAAGATGACAGCAAGACGGTTGTTTATTTATGTTTTTTATTTATTATTTATGTTTATTATTTTAAACTGAAACAGTACATTAAAATATGTATTTGAACACATCTCTCTCTCTCTCTCTCTCTGGCATACCATGTTTGAGAACAAATGAGGACCTGAGACGAATAACCAGACTGTGATTTACAGACTGTAAACCACAAACTGGTAGTTTCTAATCTGATGTACTCCCCCCTCATTATATTCAATTAGATTTTTTTGCTTAACTCTTATATATTAGGAAATATAAGACATAATACTTATGGAATCTGGAAAAAACAGTATATCTCCAACAGTTTGTGGAATAACAGTATATGTCCATACAAGCAATTCAGCAGACAAAGGGAGCAGATAACATTAAAACTGAATTTATTGCAAAGAAGGCACATCAAAATACAATCTACTGCAATAGTATCACACTCTTGCATGCATGTGCACGCGCATGCACGCACGCACGCACGCACGCACGCACGCACGCACGCACGCACGCACGCACGCACACACACACACACACACACACACACACACAGATCTAACTTTAACTTTTTTTTTGGTTTGTTTGTTTGTTTGTTTGTTTGTTTGTTTGTTTGTTTGTTTTTTGCCTGCCTGCCTGCCTGCCTGCATGTCTGTCTGCTTGACTTTCATGGACAGTATCATGGCTGCCTGACATGACAGTATCGTGTCAGTATCATGGTCAGTATAATAGTCATACTGACACAGTACTGACCATGATACTGACACTAAACTGGCCATGATACTAATATTACTGCCATGATACTGACCATATTACTGACCATGTTACCAGCATCATGGTCAGTAATATGGTCAGTATCATGACAGTAGTATCATGGTCAGTTTAATGTCAGACAGACAAAAATAGCCGAACTACAAACTCACAGCACTTCGCAATGGGTTGTTACCTTGCAAATTAGCTATTATTTTCCATTGTTGATCCTTTTTTTACCCGTCTGCCTGACAAAATGGCAAAAATAGCTGATCTACAAGCTCGCTCTGTCTGCCTGCCTACATGTTACAGGTCTGTAACAGAGACTGAATGTGTTCAAAATGGAAGCAAATGGACTCTTAGCTCTTTAACTTCCACTATTTTGAAAAACATTAAAATACCTCAAATAGCTGATCTACATCCGACACATTGTGAGCTTATAGATCAGCTATTTTAACTATTTAAAATGTTTTTCAAAATAGTAACAAAAATGCAAAGAAGTTTAGGGATAGGAATTAGGGGTAATATCAATAAAAACTACATATACAAAAAATAATAATGGCCCTCAAGTGCTACAATAATAACGCCTTACTGTTCCCTATATAGAATGACTAAACACAGTGGACACATGTCACGCAGAGGCAAATATAATAAATAAAATAAAAGAAGAGAAGAAAAAAAAATACCCTAAAAGAGTATAGGGACTAACCATCATACTTCTGACCTCCAACCTAAATGTTTGCTCACCTTGCCGGGCCGGTTCTAGGATTTTGGTGGCCCTAAGCCAGAGGTTTTCAAAGTGGGTGACGGGGCACCCTGGGGTGCCGCGACGGCAGTCCAGGGGTGCCGCGAGATAATTTGATAATATTTGGAATTTATTTGGACACAAAAAATATTTAGTATCATTTTAAACTTGAAGTACACAGTTATTTTCTGTCAGTTCTAACCAAAATGGCTATTATCTTAACGTTTTCCTCGCAACATAATCACTAAAATATCATCACTGTCAGGCAGAAACCTCAGTCGCACAAAACTAGTGAAAACAGCCGATCTACAAGCACACAACGCCTTTAGTACATTTTATAGATTGTTTAGTACATGTTGTAGATCTGCTGTTTTCACTAGTTTAGTACATTTTATAGATGATAAATACAAAACGAACGGTTTTGGACATACAAGGTTTCCACCCGACAACGATGATATGCTATAAATATAAGGTGCTGGGAGTGAAAAGTATAATTTAGGGGTGCCTCGGATTCAAAAAATATTTATGGGGTGCCCCGAGACAAAAAAGTTTGGGAACCCCTGCCCTAAGCAAGCAAGATTTTCTTTGGTGGCCCCCAAAAACCAAGGGTGATAGTGACTTGAAATTTATGCTGGAACTCCCAGAGATGAACATCAGGGACATAGAAATTAATGAATTTTGGCACAGTTATACCTAACACTCCCAGAGCAACCACAACCAAAGATTTGTTTTCTCCCTCCCGTGATGTGCCCTAGCAGAAACCGGTACTGTCACCTCAGATCAACGTTAGGCATCTTTGCATTCCTTAAAGTCCTGTCATGCCCTTCATTAATCAATCATCATGTAGTACGTATCTGTTTTTGAATCTCACCTCAACTCAACAACAGTACAGCTGCCTACCGTGCCAAACAAAAAGCAGGTAGATCTTGATCTCCTGTCCTCAAGTAACAATGCCAGAGGGTGTCTCCCTAATGAAAATCACACAGTGTACTGTAGTGTACCTATCATTAGATGCAAAAAGAAGAAAAGAATCATAATAGGGCTGCTACTTTAACCAACTCAAGATGACATGAATTATGTTTATTATTTTAAACTGAAACAGTACATTAAAATATGTATTTGAACACATTTGAGGTGAGATACACGAATCAGTGCATCTCTCTCTCTCTCTCTCTCTCTCTCCCTCTCTCTCTCTCTCTCTCTCTCTCTCTCTCTATTTCTCTCTCTCTCTCTCTCTCTCTCTCTCTCTCTCTCTCTCTCTCTCTCTCTTTAGAAGAAACTGTTTGCTACCAAGGCAAAGGAGGGCATAACTTGATAGTAAAGCCGATTTTCATAAATGGAGAGAAATTGAAAGTGTCCCATAGGCTAATATCAATAACTACATAACACACCAATAATACCAATAATATTGCAAAAACAAAATTACCCCCAAGTGCTACAATAATAATGCTTTACTGCTGCCTGTCTTCAGACGGAGACATGATGTGCTGCTTCACATAACATAGACGCCTAAGGGCGAAAAGTAGGGCGAGGTTGCGCCATCTGTCTTGGCCATATATGGATTCTGTTAGTGTGGTTCTCCATACAGGGAATCATCTGGGATACAATGCCTTTTATGCCCATACATGGAGATTCCTAACACCCCCCCCCCCCCCCCCCCAGAGGGTGTCTCCCTAATGAAAATCTCACAGTTGAATGAAATCATGATTTGTATATTCATAAGGTCTTGCTGATGTAATTACACGGTATGTTCACGTTTGACAGGAAGTAATTTAGATTGCACTTTTAGAGACTTATGATATAAAAATGTATGAAATATTTATCATAATTTGGAGCTGATGAAGACCTGTTGGTCGTAACGTGCAGAAAAACATATCTTCTCTCCAGTGCACGTATCGTTGTCCATCATCTTTATATTTTGGTAGGTCATTCCTCATTTTGGAGGCAGCATGGCATCAAACCCATGTTTGAGAACAAATGAGGACCTGAGACGAATAACCATCTAAGTACATATTTTTCAAATTTTGAATATAGATATTTTTGTGATTTACCAGACTGTAAACCACAAACTAGTAGTTTCTAATCTGCTAAATTCTTAATGTACTCCCCCTCATTATATTCAATTAGATGTCTTTGCTTAACTCTTATAGGCCTGCCTATATTAGGAAATATCACACATAATACTTATGGAATCTGGACAAACAGTATATCTCCAACATTTTGTGGAACAACAGTATAACACACGCATGCACACACGCACGCACGCACGCACGCACGCACGCACGCACGCACGCACGCACGCACGCACACACACACATCTAACTTTAACTTTTTTTTGTTTGTTTGTTTGTTTTTTTGATTGCCTTTCTGCCTACCTGCATGTCTGTCTGCTTGACTTTCATGGTCAGTATCATGGCTGCCTGACATGCCAGTATCGTGTCAGTATCATGGTCAGTATAATAGTCATACTGACACGGTACTGACCATGATACTGACACTAAACTGGCCATGATACTAATATTACTGCCATGATACTGACCATATTATTACTGACCATGTAACCAGCATCATGGTCAGTAATATGTCAGTATACCTTGCAGATTGGCTATTATTTTCCATTGTTGATCTCCTTTTTTTACCCGTCTGCCTGACAAAATGGCAAAAATAGCTGATCTACAAGCTCGCTCTGTCTGCCTGCCTACATGTTACAGGTCTGTAACAGAGACTGAATGTGTTCAAAATGGAAGCAAATGGACCCTTAGCTCTTTAACTGCCACTATTTTGAAAACATTAAAATACCTCAAATAGCTGATCTACATCCGACACATTGTGAGCTTATAGATCAGCTATTTTAACTATTTAAAATGTTTTTCAAAATAGTAACAAAAATGCAAAGAAGTTTAGGGAGAGGAATTAGGGGTAATATCAATAAAAACTACATAACTATACAAAAAATAATAATGGCCCTCAAGTGCTACAATAATAACGCTTTACTGTTCCCTATATAGAATGACTAAACACAGTGGACACATGTCACGCAGAGGCAAATATAATGTGACAAAGAAGAGAAGAAAAAAAAATACCCTAAAAGAGTATAGGGACTAACCATCATGCATCATACTTCTGACCTCCAAGTCTCCAACCTAAATGTTTGCTCACCTTGCCGGGCCGGTTCTAGGATTTTGGTGGCCCTAAGCAAGCAAGATTTTCTTTGGTGGCCCCCAAAAACCAAGGGTGATAGTGGCTTGAGGTTTATGCTGAAACTCCCAGAGATGAACATCAGGGACATAGAAATTAATGAATTTTACCTAACATTCCCAGAGCAACCACAACCAAAGATTTTTTTCCCCCTCCCCTGTGATGTGCCCTAGCAGAAACCGGTACTGTCACCTCAGATCAACGTTAGGCACCTTTGCATTCCTTTAAGTCATTTCATGCCTTTCATTAATCAATCATCATGTACGTATCTGTTTTTGACTCTCACCTCAACTCAACAACAGTACAGTTGCCTATACCGTGCCAAAAAAAAAGCTGGTACATCTTGATCTCCTGTCCTCAAGTAACACTGCCCGAGGGTGTCTCCCTAATGAAAATCACGCAGTTGAATGAAATCATGATTCATATTATATTCATTCACAAGGCTTGCTGATGTAATCACGCAAGTAGGCTACGTTTGTGGTTGACAGGAAGTAATTAAGATTATACTTTTAGTGACTTAATGACATATGATGATCATAATTTGGAGCTGATGAAGACCTAGAGTTGGTCGTAACGTGCAGAAAAAACGTATCTTCTCTCCAGTGCATGCATATGGTTTTCCAGCACTTCCTGTACAATTTACATTTTCGGATTTGTGTGCTTCCTTTTGGACTATTGATAATGAGGACATACCTATCATTAGATGCAACCCCAGATTTGGCTCAAACAAAGGGTTAAATTAAACGCCGGCTCAGGGACAGATTGGCTGAACATAACATTTACAATACGCACTAACAACGTAGATTACCCAATAGCTAGACATTTTAAGACAGTCCACAAGAGTAATGATTCTCTTTTACGTATCACAGGCATTGAACACGTCAAACCCTTCACCAGAGGTGGATATCGTCTCAAAAAACTGAATCAACGTGAAACTTTCTGGATACATTCCCTAGACGCCCTAACTCCTCCTGGTCTAAGTGAGGATATTGATTTCATGTGTTTTTTATAAGTTGTTCTTTTCGTTCTTTTTTCTTACATGATATTTCGTACAATGCATTTTTTTCCTTTCTGTTTGAGGTACTTTGAGTATACCCTTTTTGCATGTATTTTCTTTATTGGTTTTTTTTGTTATTTGTTATTATGATAGCCTATTTGAATATGTCTCCTACACTTATAGTGCAGTCTCAGACTTCTCTGTATGCTCAGAACGAGGACATACTATGGGTGTGTGTTGCAGTGTGCAGACACCACAATCAGTGTACATGCACACACACACTTGCGTAGTTTGGGTGTGTCTTTTGACAACAATGGTCATTAATTGCCTGTTTATCTGTAACATCACATGAATAGACACTATTTAATAGCTCTGTATGTTTGGTGCTCCAGTTCTTGCCCTGAAGAAGACTGCAAAGTCGAAACATGTCGGTTTTAATGTAATACATTTGTTTTAACTATTAATTCCCTCTCCTCCTTATCCTGAGTGCTCGGATCCCCTCGTCCTTTTAACAGTGTTTTTCCCACTGATCGTGGCAGCCACACTTTTTAAGACGCTTTTATTTCCCTTGAGCACCCGGTTGTTCTCTGTTTTTTGCAAAGGGTTAAATTTGTTCTCCTGCTATGCCTCTAAAATGTGGAACACCCTACCGAAGGCATTAAAGGAGTGTAAATCGCTATATTCCTTTAAAACCGCTCTGAAAAGTCACTTACAGGCGGCTGCTATACTCAAAACTCAGCAGAAGCGGGTGCAGCACTGGTAAAAGAAAACAAATCCTATCCTTACCTCACCCTGACCTTATTGTAAATACCATTATTTTGCATTGTGTTCACGTTGTATTGTACTGTTGTGTTGTAAGTACTGTGTTGTATTTGTTCAACACAGTATTCATTCAATGTTATATGAGTTAAAAAAGGGGGACCCTGTGATTGTTGAAAACAACCAAAAGAAAGTCAACTGTAGTAGGAAAACCCATAAAAGGCTATGTTTATGGAGTAAAATAACAAATTCACTTTACTTACTTTATTTGTTTATTTAGATAGGACACGCATATTAATGATAAAATACATATACATTGAAATACATATCAATGTAAATACAGTACACCAGAACGTAGGTGTTTCGCCCGAACCTCAAGTTATCATTAAAATCTTTGTGTTTTGCCAAATTCATTTGGGGGCCCACTTGCAATATCCTCACGGTCAACAATGTGCCCCGGTTCACAGGTTGGGAATCGCTGTCATTGGGTTGTGCATGAACTCAATGAAGTACCGACCCATTTATCCACTGCAGTCCCTACAACACCCCCTATTGCCGCACCAATCTCTCCTTGATAAGCACGTCCAATAGCTTGTCCAGCTGTCATGAATATGTTACATTTCTCAGCTTTGTTTCTGGCTTCTTGTTCATATCGTACTTTCAACTCTGCTAGTTGTTCTCGTTGTTCTTTCAACTGGGTTGCGCTTTTTTCCAGGGCCTGCCTCATTTCTTCCGTCTCTCTACTTTTACTCTTTTCCATCTTTCTAGCAGATCTGTGTTGTTCCAGTTTTTCTTCAATCCTTTTCTCAAATTTGCTCTTCAGTTCTTCCTCCTCTTTACGTCTCTCCTGTTCAGTCTCTTTAAGAATCCTCTGTTTCTCTTCCTCTATGGCTCTCTCTGCTTCTTGGAACATCTCAGTGGTGTAGTGGCTTCCTCCATTCTCCAACACCATTTTGTTGATTTTCTCCAGCAGCTCAGTGACCTGAGAGGGATCCTTGGTTTTGTTCTTGAAGACGTGATAGCGACCTTCACATTTTCCGATCAGTTTTGGACATTGTTTCACGATGTCTTCAATTGTTTGATCTCCAATCTCATCACCGTGAGTGAAGAGAATCATAGTGTATTTGGCTGACATTTGGCCAAATACCTCCTGAATCATGTCAACTGATTTCTGCTCCTCTTCTGTGAATCTTCCCAGTTTAATCACAATCAGGAACACATGGGGACCGGGAGCAGCAAAACAAACACACTGTTTGATCTCATTAAAGATTCCCTCTTTACTAAACCTGGTGTCAAAAAAGCCTGGTGTGTCAACAACAGAGATCTTTCTACCAGCCACTACCCCACTGCCCTTTTCACATTTCTTTGTCAGAGATTCAAGCGAAAATTTGGATTCAAAAACTTTAGATGCCAAGATGGTGTTTCCAGATACGCTCTTTCCAGCTCCAGTCTTTCCAACCAGCACAACCCGAACTTCTTCATCATTCTTTACGACAGCTGTTGGATTAAAATGATATGATTATGGATGCTATATATTTGACATTTCCAGAAACATGATTTAACAACTTTATGCTTGTCTTATAATATATATAAAAAGATATTTGGGTTATGTGTCCTGCACATACCTTCCCCTTCCTTCTTGCGGCTTGAATCTCCACTCATGTCTGTTGTCTTTTCTGCGTGAGAGAGAGAGAGAGAGAGAGAGAGAGAGAGAGATAGAGAGAGAGAGAGAGAGAGAGAGAGAGAGAGTCAAATGATGTTATACATATTTTGAAGCATAGATGCCTTCAAAAATAAAGAATTTACATAATATCTGTGACCTTTTGTAATTTGTATGTGTCACTGAGTGTGAGGACAAAACACAATGACCTTTTTCACTGATCGGTTGTATTAGTATCAGATTCATGTTGCGCAGTGACAGCCCTAGTATGTCCTTTTTTACTCCCTGTCGCATTTTCTGCATCCTTGTACCGACAGTCTATTGTTTACACTAAACTTTAGTGCCAGTGCAACGTTTCGTCTGCTGTCTCCTTGTTATTATTAGTGTCATATCAAATTGTGTATGGATTTACACAACAGTTTAGGCTATACAGTACTACGATGTAAGGTATATAGCCCACAGCCCCACACACACACACACACACACACACACACACACACACACACACACACACACACACACACACACACACACACACACACACACTTTAAACTTTATTTAACCAATTTAGTCCCAATGAGATCAGAATCTCTATTACAAGACAGGCCTATAAATATACATGTTTTAATTATGACATTATTTCGATTGACTAAAGTCCTTTGCACACAGGACAGTTGCGTTTTTTTCGTTTGCGGCATGAATATAACGCATTGGATTTGGTGTGCAAGGCTGTGCGGAATCGGCGCTGCGGATCCAAAAAGGAGTCATAAAAGGAGTGATGAGTTTTTTACCGCATGCGACAAGACGCACGAATCGAACTGGGTTCGATCGAGAAAGAAACGCACGGCGGCAGCCACTCGTCGCACGGCTAATTCGGAGCCGGTGTGCATGAGGTCATAGAGAATCATTGTTTTCTTTTCAAAAAATTATATTGTCCGTTTTATCCGTGCGGTTAAACGCGCCTGTGTGCAAAGGGCTTAATCGTTAAAGATTTTCATTAGAAATTGTGTGTTCAATACATTATTGGAAAAACATGTAAACCCGGGAAAGCATCGGCATGCGTGTGACTGACTTTACATCATTTTGCATCACAATCTTATTAGTATAATAGTATTTTCAGAAAACTGTTAGGATTTAGGCTAGGTTAGGATTAGGATTTTAGGATACATTATTGGAAAAACATGTAAACCCGGGAAAGCATCGGCATGCGTGTGACTTACTTTACATCATTTTGCATCACAATCTTATTAGTATAATAGTATTTTCAGAAAACTGTTAGGATTTAGACATTATGATAATTTAAAGTGAAGTAAGTAAGTTGTCTAAATGTCACTAAAAGACAAGCAGTCTCAGTGTCTTACCTGCTTCAGTAGTGAGATCTTGATGTAGGTCAGGAGAGAGTGAGACAGAGGAAGGATAAAGACAGGCTATGAAGCTTCAACAACAAGGATCAGCTCACTGACACGTCTCCTGTGTGTACATTACTGTGTGTGTCTGCATTATACATTCAAGCAGGGCTTCCAGGACTGAATACTCCGTCAGCACATCTAAACCAATCACAGCAAAAGGGAAGGGATGGGGGTGTGGGGGGGGGGGGGGGGGGGGGGGGGGCGGGGTGGCTTACACGTCCTTCTAAAACAATCAAAGCAACTGTAGGTGTGTGTGTGTGTGTGTGTGTGTGTGTGTGTGTGTGTGTGTGTGTGTGTGTGTGTGAGACTTCAAGGTCACCCTGGGGCAGCACACAGGGTTCATCTGGGTCTGACTCCACCTATAGAAGGGACTGTCTGCAACAATGCATAAAATGACAGGCAGACACAGAGTTGTGTCAGTGAGCTGGTCCTTGTTGATGAAGCTTCGTAGCCTGTCTTTACTTCCTCTGTCTCTCCAGACCTACATCACTACTGAAGCAGGTAAGACCGCTTGTCTTTTAGTGACATGTGTACAGTAGACGGTAATGTGTGACTTAACCACTTTAATGAAATGGTTTTCAAATATTTTCTTGTCCAGGACGCCCAAATTAATACTTAATAGGCCATACCGGTATGGTCCCCTATTTGAAAAGACTTTGTGCTAGAGTAACTGCATGAGAGAATAGAGCAGTGAAGTCATGACGTGACTCACTCATCCCCCGGATCATGGAAGTAATTTCTCTATGGAGAATAACATTGAGTAATCTTAAAATCGTCTCATATAAGCATTGTGGTCGTCGGGGAGGTGTCTCTGTATGGTTTATGATAGTCAGTCACTCATATTTGATAAAGCCTGTTTCTAGGGTTAGGGTTGTAACTAATTCGGCGACAGTAACAAGTTTTCTCACCATCAGCTGATTCTTCATATCCATATGAGTGAAGCCGCGGAGATCATTTGTTTATGTTTGGAACACAGTTCTTATATGATGCGATATGAAAAAAGTCTATGGGAATTCAGAATGGGGGAAGAAAACCGCGAACTAAGTAGGATGTGTAAATTACATCAAACTTCACTGCTCTATTCTGTTTTATGATCTTCTTAGCTTTTTAAAATAATTTAAAAACGTTGGTTCGGTTCTGCAATTAGCAAAGCTTTATGCAACTTTATAAAGAGCTCTATACATTTTATTATTATTATTATTATCCCAATTATTTTCAATGCATGCAACGCAAAATACATAATTTTATTATTATTATTATTACCCTTATTTGCCCAATTATTTTCAATGCATGCAACGCAAAATAAATATGGAAATAACACATTCTTAATATATGAGTTAATCATTAGTCATTTCTATAAAAAAAAATGTAGGCTGAAGCCTATAGCTATACTGTATACTGTTCACCTACGCTTTTTATATTCATAATTTTGTTGACATCCCTTTAGAATTATACAACCAATGGTGCTTGGGTGACGCAGTGGTGAATTATCTGCCCACCAGCATGGAGTTTAGGGCTTAGCATGGAGATAGATATGTTGCATAATTTGAGAGAAAATACATTTGATTTGATTTGAGCACTTGAAATATACAATCAACACACTTGTGCATTGATGTTTGCAATTATGTAATCTATCATCCACACACAGGTAATCTGAATTTGAAGTCACACAAAAGAAAAACCTGATGCATTACAAGTTTGCAGCAGTCGATCTACACATTTGTGAGTATTCTTTTTCAGTGACTACATTATTTCTTCTTTATGACTGCAAATGTCAATTTACAAGTGTAGATTGCACTGTATGAGCGCTTGCTCAGATTTGTGTTTTTGTAAAACTGATTTGAGAGGTTGAAGTGAGTGATTTAAAGTTTTACTTGAAAATGGGCTAAAGTAAAAAAGAAAATGCACAAGTAAAAGTTGGATTACAAATGTGCAAGTGGCGATTTACATGTGTTTATTTCGGCGAACAATTATTTTCCCCATTTGCATGGCTTAAAAATCAGAGTAATATGCTCGTGTGGATGATGACAGATATCAATGCAGTGCTCAAATCAAATCTTTTTGCTCTCGAATTATTCAAGGTTCAAGGTTGGTTCAAGGTTGTACTTTATTGTTACGTCTTTTGTACAGGTACATAAGAGTAAAATTTGTTTTTGTTTGGCATCCTTCAGTCAATGCAGTCGTATATCAAAGAAAAAAAAACAATATAATAACATCAAACCACATCTAAAAATAATAATAATAATAATCTAAAAAGGAGTGCAAAAGGCAAAAAGAGCAACAGGAAAAGAAAAGAGCATCCTCAGATGTACTTGTGCAAAAAGTTTGGCATATTCTATACGCCAACAGCATATTTTTCCAGTAGTTGCTACTGTACTGTACTTAACTTTTGTAAACATCTTCACAGAGTGTTCTATGTGAAGTTGTGTGAAGTTGATGTTCTATTCAACATACAGTATCTATCTCATACCATACTACGAATCCACCGGGGTGCATCCGACTTGCAGAGCGTCTAGATACAAACAGCAATTAGCCGTTTTCGGGGGAGAGAAGCAGGGCAGGGAGGACGATCTTTCATCTTTGTACTTCTACGGGCTGGGGCGGTGCCTGTCTGCGGGGAATGTTGAAGAGCAGGGGTAGGACAGAGGTGCTACCTGTGCTTGCCTGACTGCAAGCGTCAGACTCTATCACACACTTCGTTTTGGGAAGAGAGTCTGAGATTTCGGGCAGACATTCCACTTCTGGGGGGGCGGGCTACATTTTTTTTTAAGTTGACTTGCTCTTAATTGCTCCCTGAACTTCAAAGGGCTTGTGAGCTGCTGTAATTGATTGAGCCATACAAGTGTCAATAGCTCGTTAGTCACTGAAAGCATCAAAGACTACAATCTGTTTGATGTCTGTAATAAGAGTGGAGGGGGGAATGTGTTTGAATACACACAGACTCGCCTGATTGGCTGAATGGTTTTGAACCAGGCCACCACCCACCACGTGCCCTAAGCCTACAGCCCTGATGGGCTCGCCCTTTCTGAGGGCTGGTGGAAAAAGCTTATTTAATGTGAAGGGCCAGACTACACAACACCACCACTACCAACAGGGGGTGGTGTTGTGCAGTCTGGTTTATTAACCAGGCTACCTGAGCAGGGCTCCTCACTGGCAGGTGAGCCAGCAGAGGGGACTAGAGGGTTGCAAGTGACAATTAAGCCCAATTTCAAAAATAGACACTATCTACAATGCATAGCATCAATGAATGAATACATAAATGATTGAATCAATCAATCAATCAATCAATCAATCAATCAATCAATCAATCAATCAATCAATCAATCTATCAATCAATCAATCAATCAATCAATCAATCAATCAATCAATCAATCAATCAATCAATCAATCAATCAATCAAGCAAGCAAGCAAGCAAGCAATCAATCAAGCAAAAAACCAAACAAACATAATTGTCACAATACAGTGACTGGTAAAGGTGGGTGAAACTCTTGTATGTATATGCACTGCAAGCTTTCAAGTGCAAGAAAATGCCTACAATGAATACAGTTTAAAAGTGGTTAAACAAGTGTCATAATTGTCAATCTAAAATCATATTAATCTAAAAAAAAAAAACATATTACTCAGCCTCTGTAGCAGTTAGAAACAAAATTCCAAAACTATTTGATAACTTACAACTTTGGCTTTCATAGACAAAAATCTGAAAAAATTAAAATATTTTTTCAAAAATTACTGTACTACATACTGTACATACTGTAATACACAAAAATGTGTTCCCGGCCTGAGGGGGTAATACACTTTAATGTGTACCCGTCCAGAATGGGTTAAACCAGTGGTTGTCTAATATATTCATGTCATGGACCCCCAAATTAATATGTATTTGTCCCTAACCCCCACCTGAAAATGTTTTGTGCCAGGTGTGTAAAGTGCTCATGTGGCCTATAGTCTATTCTTTTGGGCAGAGGTGTAATTTCATAAAGAAATAGGGGGTGGCAAAATATAAGTTACAGTACCATAGCCCCATTTCTAAAATAGCGAAGACAGTGGATCAACTATTTTCAGTTTTGGGGCGAAAAGAAACAATGTTTGTATAGTTAGTTGATTCACATTGGATCAATTATTTTTCAGTTTGGGGCGAAAAGACAAAATGTTTGTAAATATTTCTATTTCTACAAAATCTGGCAACACTGCTGGAACCCCAAATGTGAGCCAGTACGGTACAACAGCAGTGGCAAGCAGTGGGAAGAATTCATTTGTCATAACCACTAAATTTGTCTACTCTAAATAAAAGATTTAATAAAAAGCAGCTGGGTGAAGCTGAAAACTGAAGTTCCCCCTTGGGATAAGCTAAGTGTAGGCCTAAATAAATAAATAAACGTATTTGCAATTTTGAAAAACATTTTTGAAATGTCCAAAAAGCTGATCCACAAGCTCACAACGTGTCGATGTAGATCAGCTAAAAATATTTTGTTTATGTTTTGTAAAATAGTAAAAGAAAAGCAAAGAAGTTTAGGCATGGACGAGAATATAGCTGCCACCAGTGTTGTCTACTTGACTTACAATACATGTATTCCCTCTCTCTCTCTCTCTCTCTCTCTCTCTCTCTCTCTCTCTCTCTCTCTCTCTCTCTCTCTCTTCTCTCTCTCTCTCTCTCTCTCAGAAAGTAAGAAAGAAAACTTCAAAACAGACATGAGTGAAGATTCAAGCAGCAAGGAGGGAGGTGAAGGCATGTATCTTGACAAGACATACAACTCATTTCAAGACAAGCCATGAGGAATTCTGTGATGAAATGTAATTCATTGAAGTAGAACAGTAGAATCTTTAAAACCATGGTGTATAGGAGCCCTCAAAGTTTTTGCATCCATAATCATATCCTTTGTAATCCAACATCTTGTAAGAAATAATGAATCCTGATAAGACAAAAGCAGTCTAAAAATGATGGCACACTAATGTGATCCTCATTGAGGGGTTAGTATTGTTTCAAGATTGTAAAAGGGGAGACCGGGAGAACATGTATGGCAGTTGTGCATTTTGTCATTAAGGTCCTGTGTAGCCATGGGTGGAAACTACTGCAGGGTTTAGCGGTTACAAGGAGGACCTTGTCTAAGTTCCCGATAGGGGAATTCTATCATCAGATAACACCTCATATCAGATATATTGTTATAATACCCCCCCCCCCCCCTCTCTGTCTCTCTCTCTCTCAGAAAGTAAGAAACAAAACCTCAAAACAGACATAACTGAAGATTCAAGCAACAGGGAGGGAGGTGAAGGTATGTACTGTATCACACATACCCTGTACAACTCATTGCAAAACACATTTCTGTGCACTACTCTTACAGGTTTTGTCCAAAAATCCTACAAATCGGTAGGAAGTATCTCGACAGTCATGTGATCGACACGGATCTGTCCACGGATCTGTTCCATCCTGATTGGCTAAGATTGGCTTCCAAAATTTGTAGGATTGAGCCATTTTGAACAAAATGCCTCAAATCCCAAACGCAAAGTGCAATTATCATGAAATTGCGCACACACATTCCCACTAGGTCGAGGAAGAAATGCCACTTCAAATTTTTGAAATCAGCCTCATGGTGGCGCTATAACAGGCCGATTTGTGGTTTTACCTACAACTCCACCGATCAGTTTCAAACTTTGTAAGCGCACTCCCTAGAGGCTAAGGATAAACCTTTGCCCTGCATTTCTCATATCAGCCTTTTATAGCGCCACCTTTGGGCCGACTTATGTAAAACACATTTTTTAATATTACTCCTTGAGATTTTATCCAAAAATCACGCGAATCGGTACCCAGTATCTTTATAGTCATGTGATCAAGTCCGATCCGTCTGATATTTCATATTCCATCCTGATTGGCTATTATTGGCTTCCAAAGTTTGCAGGATTGCTCCGTTTTTGAACAAAATGCCTCAAATCTTGTCACACATATTCCCAAATGCTACCTTTTTCACATTGGCCTGTTATAGCGCCACCAGCAGGTAGACTTTAGCAAAACACATTTTTGGAACACAATGCTTCAAATCATGCATGCAGCGTCCGATTGCCATGAAAGATCTAAGGTGAAGAACATATGCCACCCTTTTTACATTGGCATATTATACAGTAGCACCACCAGGATGCACGGCCTGGTGGAGACCTGTGCTCGGAAGAGCACTGCTTCTAGTTTAATGATATGCAATTCACTGTTGACATTGAGTCTTTAAACATACTGTTGGAGGCCTCAAAGACTTTGCATCCATAATCATATCATTTTAATCCAACAGGTCTCATAAGAAATAATGAAGAGGTTCGGATTGTGATGGTTGGAAAGACTGGAGCTGGAAAGAGCGCCACTGGAAACACCATCTTGGGTTGTAAAGCTTTTGATTCCAAATTGTCTATGGCATCTCTGACAAAAGAATGTAAGAAAGTCAGGGGTAAAGTGGCTGGTAGATGGGTCTCGATTGTTGACACACCAGGCTTGTTTGACACCAGCGTTAGTGAGGATAAGACTGCCAAAGAGGTTGCGCAGTGTTTTCGCTTTGCTGCTCCTGGTCCCCATGTGTTCCTGATCGTGATAAAACTGGGAAGATTTACAGAAGAAGAGGCAAGAACCATGGAAATTATTCAGCAAAGATTTGGTGATATGTCAAACTCATACACCATGATTCTCTTCACTGGTGGTGACAGCCTTGACGATGATACAGAACCTGAAGTCTTGTGGGCAAATACTCCAATGCTACAAGAATTGATCAAAAAATGTGACAATCACTATCACATCATCAGCAACAAAACAAAGGATCCCTCTCAGGTCACTGAGCTCATGGAGAAAATCCACAACATGGTGTTGCAGAAGGGAGGAAGCCACTACACCACTGAGATGTTCCAAGAAGCAGAAAAAGCCATTGAGGAAAAGAAACAGAGAATTCTGAAAGAGAATGAAGAGGAGAGACTTAAAGAACAGGAAGAACTGAGAAACGAACACGAGCGAGAAGAGAGAGAGGAAAAGGAAAAAGCAGAGAAAGCTAAAGAAGAAGAGAAAAGGAGGATTCTTAAAGAGAATGAAGAGAAGTTCCAGGAACTGATAAAACAACGTGAGAGAGAGGAAAGGGAACAAGGAAAGAAAACAAAGGAAGAGAAACAGAGGATTCTTAAAGAAAACAAAGAGAGGTTCCATAAAGAAATTGAAGAACTGATGAACAAACAGAGAGAGGAAAGGGAAACAGTAGAGAAAGTAAAAGAAGAAGAGAAACTGATGACTCTTAAAGAGAACGAAGACACGTTCTGGGAAAAGTTAAAACAATATCAGAAGGAGGAAATGGAAAAAGTAGAGCAAGCAATGATGGAAAAGATATACAAGGCGCAGGAGACTAGGAGAGAGCATCATAGGAATGCACTTGAAGAGTTGAAAAACAAACAGGAAAGGAAAGCAAGAGAGGAAGCTGAGCTTGAGAGCACAACAGGATCACCATAGGCGAATTCACAATACACAATGATTTCAGTGTTTTAAAGTAATGTTTGGTCGAATTGCATGTCAAAGTTATAGTTCAGGCTAATGATAGCTTGCTGATTTATCTTCTTTCCTTTTAAACCCACTTGTAGATGTTTGTATTGATACGTTGTTGTTTTTGTCATTTTATTTTACATTTAATCAAAATGTCTTTATTCTCCTTTTAGATATTGTATTGATATTCATCATACATGTCACTGATTCATTTAGATTATTTGGTGAATAATTGACAAGGAGCTTTTTACTATAATTTTCCACTTACACCTACTCCACTCTGGTCTCTTAAACTAATCACTCTTACACTTTTGACTTTTATTATTTGACACATTTTAAGTTGTTTCTGTTTTTTACATGACTGTTGATTAAGTTTTATGTTGCAGCTTTTCCTGCTGCTATCCTGAACAGGAAAAATAACAATTGCTGCCTTTGATATGTGTGAGGACCAGCTGCTTGGAAATATGAATTTACACAACACCACATGTCTACTAAGTGGGCTTCAACATCATTAAAATGCAGAGGGCATTGGGCTGGTAGCAGCCGTGTCATTTTTTGTCACTATGTCACTATGTTTTTGTTTAGGTAGCGAGTGTAGATATCTTAGTTTTTTAGTTTTTGGTGTAGTTTAGCTTTTTATTTCCAGGTAGGATTGTATTTTTGGCTTTGGCCACCCTAACGATTTAAGTTTTCCCTGTTTGATCTATCCCTTGTAAATTCATGTTTGGTCATAATAAATGTACACTTTGTCATTACTTTGTTTGTGTTACTTTCCACTATTTGACTCCTTCTTGACCCTATAGATGCCATATAAGGGCGGAACACTGATACAGCTATGTGTGAGGATTTAATTTAATCTTAATTTTTTGTTTTGTTTTGCTAAATTCATATTTATATTCCAACTGGATTTTAGGACTGGCTAGATTTGTATGGTAATAAGATGAGATAACATGAACAAGCTGAAAATGACTTCCACTTTCCACCCAATGTATGAATGAATGAACCATTGTAAAGCACTTTGAGTACTTAGAAAATACCTAAAAAATGCAATTCATTATTATTACTTATTGCATGTGTTAATTCTCGTATTATTTGTCTGTAAGACAAGCTCAATTAAAGTGCCTTTTTGTCCAGCAGGCTAATGATAATGCAACAAATTATTGATACCTTCTTGGAAACATCATTCTTTATGATGTCATGGATCACATCTTATCTTTCTGTTTCATATAATGTATGTTTACCATCATGTTCCAACATACAGCAGCAGATAACACAATATTATAGCATAATTCTCTCATACAGGTCAATGTGGGAAAGGAGATTATTGGTAATGTGGTAACTGTGGTCAGGTCAGGAAAACAAGACAGCTAGAATTTATATTAGTTAACTATGAGAAACGTCACACGGTCTATGGGTTTGCCACTCTGACATCATGCTCTGGTGTCACTGTGATGTCCGGCACATCTTGTCCACGTATCCGTGTATCTCTGAAGGTCACGCCTGACACATCACATACACGTACATATGGGTATTCCCCAGAATCCCTTTTATGCCCATATATGAAGATCACTGATGTTATCAATATATATCACTGGCCAGATGGCCAAGACATGGCCCATATCTGTGTGGCTGGTTCGGATAGGGATCTCCATGTATGGGCATAAAATATATTGTATGTTGTGATGTCATGGGAACCATTCTAACAGATTCCCTTTTATGCCCATACATGGAGATCCCTGATGTCATCAATATTAAGCCCATATCTAACAGGACTTCATATTAGTAAGGGAAAGTTAGCCGAGTGCTGGACCAATCTGGGAACTAAATCATTACCAATAGCTTTCTTCACAAATGTGATAAAGGTGTCTACTATCACCTCTGAACCTTTTCAATCACAACTCCCTTGGGAGACTTTGTGGGAGCCAATCAAAGTTGGGGGTATCCCGAGGGCCTTGGATTAAAGGGGGAAAAATAAGAAAATTGCCAATATGAGTGTATGAGGTGTGTAATTAGGGTATTTCGGGGCTGCTGAATTCATTCCAACCATTAGTTATTAGTAAAAATGACTCCTTGGCCATAAAATAGGCCAGACCTACTTTTGTGTGTCCATGAGACATAATATTGGCAATAACAAAAATGGTTGGATTAGGGTTTGAATTCATGAAAACTATTTAATACAGTATCTGGCTTAAAGTCCTGTTCGCAATTTGGTGTTAGGGGGGTTTCTCACCTGAACTGAGTCAGTGGGTCCCTAGACATTAAAAATCACAGAGGTGCTCGTCCGCCATAGTGCCAGGAATGGCGCAATGGCCAAATCAAATATGGCTGCCATCGGCTATGATGAAAATCCAACTTTTCTGTTTCTGGGTGTATATGCACATGTAATACCTCTATTTGGACTAATTGTGGTGTGGGGAATTCATTTCTGATATTGTTTTGACCATTTTGGGCGATTTGGACCTCAAAAGGTCATGGTCAAGGTCATTTTGCTATTCCGAAGACCGTGGGCCATAACTTGGCCATTGTTAGGAGTAAAAACAGGTGCAGTAGGTCTAAATCAACTAATGCTGACATGTATAATTCATTTCTGACATTGTTTTGACCATTAAGGATCATCTTGTCTTTGAAATATCAATGTCAATGCCATTTTTCAAAAACGACTTGCACTTTTATAGTATTTTGTGTAAGTTTGTTACTATTTTATAGTAAGTTTGTTTTGTTTATAACAAAAGACATACTAGTGAGAAATACAACAAGTAAGCATCCACATTTAACTTTAAATTGGGGTTTAAAATGGGTGTTTAAATGAGCAAATAAGACTATTTACGAATAAAAGCACACACAAAATCACACACAATTAAATAACAATTTCCCTCAAAGTGCACCATATTGGGATTGTGTGCATGCAAGTTAGTATGAGGTGTTTTTACAGGATTGATTTGGCATTGTTCCATGGCAAAATATGATGCACAGAACTCCATCAGTGTCGAGTGTCTTGCTTCAGACATGGCAGGAGTGTACTAAAGTCAAAGTGCTCCTTCCATCCATCAGAGCTTGACATTGACTTTTTGAGGCAGTTGTCCTTTGGACAAGTATATTTCCCATTCACTTGTCCGGAGACAAAAGTCACTTGTCCGGATAAAAATTTCATACATTGAAATAATAACAAAAGGACGGCTAATGACCCCCCTTGCTCCCTCCACTCCATAGTATGGGCACTTGTCCCGGACAACAGGACAAGCCTTTATGTCATGCCCTGTTCCATGTTCCATTGGTTCTAGTCTTTCCTCAGGTTCCTTGGCTGTTCAAGCAGGTGGCAAGAAATGCGCTAGAAAGGTGCCTTGTTGGTCTCAGCAGTTGTACTTCTCTGCTACCAATACTGTGTCTTGTTCTGTCAAGGTCTTTGCCTCTCCAAAGTTTGTTAGACATTGTACTCGGTCAGAAGCCATAACTACATGTTTAATCCTCACCTGGCCCATGCAGTCATCTCCTGTCTCCAAGGCATATGTGCCTTGATCACTGTCTTGGCTAGTGGTGCTCCAAGATGAGACTGCTTGATGCAGTGCAAGTGAGTCTCACCAGTGCCATACTGCTGCCAGATCTCCTTCATCCCCAGTGCTTGGAAATATGGGGTGTAGTATAGCAGTAATTTGAAGGAGACAACAACTCTCTGGGGTCCGCTCATAGTTCCGACATCCCATTATTCTGACCATTAGGTTAGTGAAGGTTAGGGATAGGCTTAGTTATAATGGAGGCTGTACATGCACCAGGTGTCAGCCTCCTTAATCCTATTCAAGATGTCTGGGATCTCTTCTCCACTAGCGACATCATCAACAGAGACAACAGAGCTGATAATGGTAAATGGACTGCATTTACAGTATATAGCGCTCTTCTCCAAAGCGCTGTACAATGTATTTCACATTCACCCATTAACACACACATTCACACATACATTCACACCAAGAAACCATGCAAGGTGCTCATCGGGAGCAGTTAGGGGTTCAGTGTCTTGCTTAAGCACACTTCGACAAATAAGCAGGAGGAGACATAAATCGACCCTGGAACCTTCAGATTCCAAGGCAGCCGTTCTACCTACATCGCCACAAGCTTGAATGGCCACCATATTCCGAACACACAGCTGGAGAGCTGTTTGTTCACCTCAGACACCCAGAATGTGTAAAGTTGATGAGGGATGGGTGCGTCTATCGACTCTGTTATCTCTGATGATGATGAGTGGCTCCCTGCAAATGGGGCTGGAGGTGAAGAGATCCCAAAGATTGAACTAGATTGAGGAGGCTGTCACCAAGCTGCTGGTACATGTGGAGCCAACTGGCCCTATTATAACTAAACCTACCCATAACCCTAACCTAATGGAGGGAATAATGGGTCGCCAGGATTATGAGTGGACCCCAGAGAGTTGTCGTAGTGATACTTCCAAGCACTGGGGATTAAGTAGATCTGGTAGCAGTATGGCACTAGGTGTGCAGCGGCACATGCTTCTACAGCATCAAGCAGTCTCTCATCTTGGAGCACCACTAGCCAAGACAGTGATCAGGGGACATATGCCTTGGAAACTGGAGATGACTGCATGGTCCAGGTGGGGACTAAGCATGCAGCTATGGCTTCTGACCGAATACAATATCTAACAAACTTTGGAGAGGCAAAGACCTTGACAGAACAAGACAGCATTGGTAGCAGAGAAGTACAACTGCTGCCTGAGACCAACAAGGCACCTTTCTAGTGCATGTCTTGCCACCTGCTTGCAACAGCCAAGGAACCTGAGGAAAGACTAGAACCAATGGAACATGGACGGATGCAAGGAACACTTCGACTCTCGAGGATATGGCTGCCTTGCTGAATACATCCTGTAAAAACACATCATACTAACTTGGATGCACACAATCCCAATATGGTGCACTTTGGAAATTGTTATTTAATTTTGTGTGTGCTTTTGTTGTGTGATTTTATTTGTCACTTTTATTCGTAAATAGTCTTATTTGCTCATTTAAACACCCATTTAAAACCCCCCTTTAAAGTTAAATGTGGATGTTTACTTGTTGTATTTCCCACTAGTATGTCTTTTGTTATAAACAAAACAAACTTACTATAAAATAGTAACAAACTTACAAAAAATACTATAAAAGTGCAAGTAATGAACAAAATCGTTTTTAGAAAATGGCATTGACATTGATATTTCAAAGACAAGATGATCCTTAATGGTCAAAACAATGTCAGAAATGAATTATACATGTCAGCATTAGTTGATTTAGACCTACTGCACCTGTTTTTACTCCTAACAATGGCCAAGTTATGGCCCACGGTCTTCGGAATAGCAAAATGACCTTGACCATGACCTTTTGAGGTCCAAATCGCCCAAAATGGTCAAAACAATATCAGAAATGAATTCCCCACACCACAATTAGTCCAAATAGAGGTATTACATGTGCATATACACCCAGCAACAGAAAAGTTGGATTTTCATCATAGCCGATGGCAGCCATATTTGATTTGGCCATTGCGCCATTCCTGGCACTATGGCGGACGAGCACCTCTGTGATTTTTCATGTCTAGGGACCCACTGACTCAGTTCAGGTGAGAAACTCCCCTAACACCAAATTGCGAACAGGACTTTAAGCCAGATACTGGATCAATTCAAGATCAGGCGGGTAAGCGCACATCATGACACAGGATCATGAGAACACAGAGTTCCCTAAAGGTTTAATGCTAAATTGTTTTCTATAACTGTATTTGTGTGATTTCTTTGTGTGATCTGTTGCTTATTTATTTCCAATACATTGATTGTTGTTTTTTATTAGTGGCCAAGGCCACGAAGTGGCAAATGGCCACTCATTGATATTGGACTTTCTCATTAGTGGCCAAGGCCACGAAGTGGCAATGCCTTGGCCACTCATTGTTATTGGACTTCAGCACTATTATTATTATTATTATTATTATTCTTCCGCCACTTTTGCTCTAGCGGCTAGACCGTGCAGTCGCTTTTTACGAAACTCGGCAGTATGGCAGAGGACTATGCCAAACGGCTAAAACGCGAAGCTCGCAACAATCGGCCAAAGGGTGGCGCTGTAGGAAGCCTTCGAAAGTGCAAACTTTGAACTGGTGTAGCTCTTGCCCTGTTTCAGGTACAGCAATGAAACCTGTATACACTTATGCGTCTCCTCATGCCGAACATCTTTTACGCTCTGACTTTTGACCTCTGACCTTTACCTCTCCCACAATTTTGAATTATATGAAAAACAGTCAAAATCTATCTCCTCCTGGGATTTTCGCGTAACGTGCGCAAAACTTTTTTTACATGAACTTTGGACCAACACGGTCATCGCACAGCGGCCGGATTTTCTTTAAAGCGAAACATTATTTTTTAATAATTAACCGTATAATGCAGTTTCATGCAAATTATTCTTCTGCCTCTAAATCATACATGCAAAGTGACACGTTCATGGCAGTATGGCAGAGGACTATGCCAAACGGCTAAAACGCGAAGCTCGCAACAATCGGCCAAAGGGTGGCGCTGTAGGAAGCCTTCGAAAGTGCAAACTTTGAACTGGTGTAGCTCATGCCCTGTTTCAGGTACAGCAATGAAACCTGTATACACGTATGCGTCTCCTCATGCCGAACAACTTTTACGCTCTGACTTTTGACCTCTGACCTTTACCTCTCCCACAATTTTGAATTATATGAAAAACAGTCAAAATCTATCTCCTCCTGGGATTTTCGCGTAACGTGCGCAAAACTTTTTTTACATGAACTTTGGACCAACACGGTCATCGCACAGCGGCCGGATTTTCTTTAAAGCGAAACATTATTTTTTAATAATTCACTCAATGTTGCAGTTTTATGCAAATTATTCTTCTGCCTCTAAATCATACATGCAAAGTGACACGTTCATGGCATTTGGCAAATATGTCGAGGGTTAGTCCAAATATCACTGAAAGCAATCTTACTCCAATTGGCCAAAGGGGGGCGCTATACGAAGCGTTTGAAAACTCAAACTTTAAAGGGGCATAAGTCATGCCTCGTTTTGTTTGAAGACATGCAACTTGCTTACACGCGTGCCTTGACTCAAGCTGAAGACATCTGTGTCTTTGTTAAGTAAGCTCCGCCCTTCGATTTTCCGCCTTTTGGAGCAGTTCGTAAAACACTTAAACCATCTTTTATTCCGGAACTTTCGCGTCACGTGCACAGAACTTTTTTTACATGAACTTTGGACCAATATCTAAAGATCTGTCAGATCGGATTTTTTAAAAATTGAAACATGCTTTTTTAATAATTCTATCAACATTGCAAGTTTTATGCAAATTATTCTTCTGCTTCTAAAACAAACATTTAAAGTAATATTTTCTCACTGTGCAGAGCTGTGCATAGCTCACATGGTAAGGCCTTTGTCTATCATTCCAGAAGTCCCCTGTTCAAGCCTTACCTCATGCATTTAAAATACATTTTACAACATTTTGCCGTGAAAACCCTGGTACTGCAACTGAACATGGCAACCCGACCAAACATGGCAACCTTCTTAAGCAAGGGTATAAATAGTGGTTGAGTTGAGGCCACTCCCCCCCTCTCAGATTGTTTGAAGCCGCATGGTGCTGGTGGTTGCTGCTACTCACTGCTACATTATGCAGCAGCTGCAGGTCTGTACACTGTTCATTATTCCAACAACTATTCCAATTTCTAACAGTTTCATTCATTATACTTACCCATACTATAATTTGTCTTTTAGATTTACCTCACCTGAACATACCTACCTGATCCACTCGATACACTGGCTGTGTATGATGGAGGAACAATGTGTCACTTGGTAAGCTGACCATGTGCTCTGAAATGTTATGTTGTTTTTGGTTTTGGTATCTAAATGTTAAACGATTTCTTTTGGAATGTAATGCTTGTATGTTAGCTGCAACGTTGATTATTGAATTGATGTATTTTGAGTTTAATGCCAATGCCTAGTTGGGGAGATTAATGGAATTATTTTGTTTCAAGCCTGTAGTGCAGCAGATTATTTGAATTTGTTGTTTTTCTATTCATTTGGCCTTTTTCTTTGATCCAGGCCAGGTTTATTGCCTAGAACTGAATCTGAAAGATGGCGAGCCTGCAGAAAGACTGACACAATCCTGTCTGACCTATGGTTATGGGTAGGAAAAAGCAGCCGCAGTGACACTCATTCCTAGTTTGATTTGATTTTGAAGTAATGACTTTGAGTTTCTTTATAAAGTAATGATGTTTGAGTGCATTCATTTATTCGTTTATTGTTTCAAACCATGCAGGGGAAGCTCAGCCTCACACCTGAAGCCCATCTGACAATCAGCTGACAATCAGTACCAGCTCCCAGATTGCTTCATTGAAGCCAAAGAACGGCAGTGTAAGTGGGTTCATTATTCTGAATTGTGTGGAACGGGCAGATTGAACACCTCTTCTCTAACTTGTGGCTCAACTGTAATTATTCTGAAGCTCACCTCATTTCTCTCTCCCTCCCCCACCTAGGCTGGCTGGGTTCCAACACCCCCAATTGGAATCCATAGTCTGCTCTGCCCACAGGACGGCAGCCCCATGTGAGCGTCTAAAGTTCCAAGTTTTGACCCCCAGCCGCCTTCCCCTCAACGTTTTTCAATAAAAACAATTTAAGTTTAGTTAAGTCTGACTCTGCTAGCCACTTACAGAAAATAATGCTGCCAAATATTTTGCAATTGCAAATCCTTTGTGTAAATAAACTGAAATTCATACTATTGCATGACTATTTCTTTATCATGTTTCACAAGCATCTGGGTCTACAATGCCAGGGGTGTAAAAGTAACTGAGTACATTTACTCAAATACTATCCTTAGTATAATTTTGAGGTATTTTATACTTCACTTGTATAGTCTTACTTCTAGGCTACTCCAGTAAATGCTCATGCGTTGCATTGCATTGTGAGCTTGTAGATCTGCTATTTTCAAAAAAATTCAAGTTGATGCCAATACCTTCGTACTTTTATTCAGTATTACTATTTATCTCTATATATTCATGTTATTCCTGGCACCGCCCCTGTTATCCTGTTCATATCCTGAAAAAGGTGGGGGCTGAAAAAGCTGTCCTGAAAAACATCATTTGATTTCCTGTTGTCCTTGCATTAAAGTGTCAGTAGTTGGGTTCTGGGTTGCCATGTCTGCTTATAATAAGCAATTTGTGTCTCGTTAAGATTTTTATTTATCCAGCCCCCACCATGCAGTTGTACAGTGAAACCCAAAATTCAAAAATGGCAAAAATAAACTTTGCCAAAAATCTAAAAATGAAGAACTCGGGAACGGGAACAAAAGGCAAAACTCAAAAAGGCAAAAATAACAAACACTGCACTAGGCTATGGGGCCCTTGCAACTCTCACTGAGATTTGTTCATCTCGCTCTGCAGCTATAGACAGAAAATCACACAAATCAGTACACAGTATCTCTACAGTGATGTGATCATGACGGATTTGTCCGATATCATATTCTATCTAATTGGCTAAAATTGAATTCCAAGGTTTGCAGGATTGCTCCTTTTTGAACAAATTGTCTCAAACGCAGCCTGCTATGTGTGTGAGATTTTGCACACACATTCCCACTAGGCCAAGGAACAGATGCCACCCTTCTCACATTGGCCTGTTATAGAGTCACCAGTGGGCCAAAAAAAACACCTGACCTGTTCGGAAGAACACTGCTTCTAGTTTCTCTTTGATGTCTTCTTTGCTTTCCCTTGATGCTTTTGCCTTGGCCACTTTATCGCTGCTTGCAGCTATATTTATTATTATTATTCCGCCACTTTTGCTCTAGCGGCTAGACCGTGCAGTCGCTTTTTACGAAACTCGGCAGTATGGCAGAGGACTATGCCAAACGGCTAAAACGCGAAGCTCGCAACAATCGGCCAAAGGGTGGCGCTGTAGGAAGCCTTTGAAAAATGCCAACTTTGAACTGGTGTAGCTCATGCCCTGTTTCAGGTACAGCAATGAAACCTGTATACACTTATGCGTCTCCTCATGCCGAACAACTTTTATGCTCTGACTTTTGACCTCTGACCTTTACTTCTCCCACAATTTTGAATTATATGAAAAACAGTCAAAATCTATCTCCTCCTGGGATTTTCGCGTAACGTGCGCGAAACTTTTTTTACATGAACTTTGGACCAATGCGGTCATCGCACAGCGGCCGGATTTCTTTTAAAGCGAAACATTATTTTTTAATAATTCACTCTATATTGCAGTTTTATGCAAATTATTCTTCTGCCTCTAAATCATACTTGCAAAGTGACACGTTCATGGCATTTGGCAAATATGTAGAGGGTTAGTCCAAATATCACTGAAAGCAATCTTACTCTAATTGGCCAAAGGGGGGCGCTATACGAAGCGTTTGAAAACTCAAACTTTAAAGGGGCATAAGTCATGCCTCGTTTCGTTTAAAGACATGCAACTTGACGTGCCTTGACTCAAGCGGAAGCCATCCGTGTCTTTGTTAAGTAAGCTCCGTCCTTAGATTTTCCGCCATTTTGAGCAGTTCGTAAAACGCTTAAACCCGCTTTTATTCCGGATTTTTCGCGTCACGTGCACGGAACTTTTTTTACATGAACTTTGGACCAATATCTAAAGATCTGTCAGATCGATTTTTTTTAAATTGAAACATGCTTTTTTAATAATTCAATCCATATTGCGGTTTTATGCAAATTATTCTTCTGCTTCTAAAACAAACATTTAAAGTAATATTTTCTCACTGTGAAGAGTTGTGCATAGTTCACCTGGTAAGGCCTTTGTCTATCCTTCCAGAGGTCCCCTTGTTCAAGCCTTACCTCATGCATTTAAAATGCATTTCACAAAATGTTGCCGTGAAAACCCTGGTATTGCAACCAAACATGGCAACCCTATTAAGCAAGAGAGTATAAATAACGGTTGAGGTGAGGCCATTTCCTCCTCACTCACATTGTTTGGAAGCCGCATGCTGCTGGATGCTGCTCCCTTCTGCGCCCATCTACTCAGCGGTGAGTTGTGGCTTGGTTGGTTAGTTTTGCTAAAGTGTGTTGAAATGTGTCTGCTAGTTGTTTGGTGATTTAGCAAAAAGGCTAACTTTAACATGGGATTTAACATGGAACACAAGCTCAAACCGATTATTTTATTAGACAAAATGGAGAACAGTACAAGTACAGTCAATACAATAGTAATTGTAACCCAGGGTTCAGATTGTATATTTTCATTTTATTTTTAAATGGAATGTTTTCTTCATTTCCACATGCAATGTTTTGGTCCCGGTCAGGGGCGTCACACCAAATTCTGGGCCCTGGGTACAAGGATTCACAGCGGGCCCCCCATGAATGTTAACTATTGAAAAATAGCAGATATACAAGCTCACAGCGCGGCACCGAGTGCCACGCTGCGAGCTTGTAGATCTGCTATTTTTGAAAAAAATGTGAAAATGTGTGCAAGAAACATATGTTTCCATGTCAGTGATGCTCAAACTTTTTCATGTGAAGGACCCCCAAAATTATATGTATTTAGCCACGGACCCCCATCTCAAAATATTTAGTTCCAGGGACACCCCAGAAGCAAAATTTGAGTTACAAATGTTCGCTTAAAAAAACACATTCAAAGATTTGCACACATTTTCACGACTTTTCAAAAATAGCAGATCTACAAGCTCGCAGCGCGGCACCGACGCGCTGTGAGCTTGTATATCTGCTATTTTTCAATAGCTAAAGTTACTAGGGCCCCTCCAACTTGGGCCCTAGTAACTCAGTCCCACTTTCCTACCCCTTGTGACGCCCCTGGTCCCGGTCCCCAAGTCACACAGCTGCGCAGCAATTGACAATCATCACCACACCCAGTATAAAACCGTCAGTCTGCAGTTTGCTCAGTGAGGTGCACATCACTGGAGCTGCTGCAGATCTGTACTGTTCATTATTTCAACAACTATTCCTATTTCTAATTCAGTTTTAATTCATTCATTATACTTACCCATACAATAATTTGTCTTTTAGATATACCTCACCTACCTGATCCACCTGATCCACTCGATACACTCGTGTGTGTGATAGAGGAACAATGTGACTTGGTAAGCTGACCATGTGCTTTGAAATGTTATGTTGTTTTTGGTTTTTGGGATCTAAATGTAAAACAATTTCTTTTGGAATGTAATGCTTGTATGTAAGCTACTAAATTGACTTTTGAATTGATGTGTTTTGAGTTTAATGACAAGCCTGTAGTTGGGTGGATTAGTAGAATATTTTGTTTCAAGCCTGTAGTGCAGCAGATTATTTGAATTTGTTATTTTTGTATTCATTTGGCCTTTCCTTTGATCCAGGCCAGGTTTTATTACCTAAGAACTGAAACTTAAAGATGGCGAGCCTACAGAATGACTGACCCAATCCTGTTCGATTCCTGCATGATCTCAGTGCAGTCCTGATCTATGGTTATGGGTAGGAAAAAGCAGCAGCAGTGACACTCATACACCACATTCCCCCCAGTTCACAGTTCTCCCAATGCCAAACTCCACTCTGCCCCTGAACATTGAACATTGAACCCTGACAATGACTTGACTGCCAAGAACCTTTGACTTATTTGGGTTTCACATCAACTGAATATCAACTGAATGCTTTTTTTTTTTTTTTTTTATACAATCCCTTGCAATGCAGTTCTGTCTCTCTGGTTTCATTTAATGTTTTTCATCAATTTAATTCCTCCAACCCACACCTACTTCTGCAATAACTGGTCCATTAGCAATGTATACTTTTCATTCACAAAGCATATGCTACATAATGTAGTACAAGTAAGTTAAACACCCTGCCTAAATGGAACATCTCAAATAAGACCTTTTTACTGTATAATATTTGGACACCCAACTGTATTTAATTCATGGGCTTGAATTTTGATTATTCACTTCTGAAGTATTCATGTTTTGAAGTAATGACGTTTTTGTTTCAGAGCTGGCTGGAGAAGGCAACGCCCACCCCTGGGCCAAGTGATGGGCCAATGTACCTGTTCAATCAGCCTAATCTGCTCCACTCACCACTTTCCACTGACTCCTCCATGCTGACAGGGGCTGACGGTAAGAGAATTATACACTCCACAAGTACTTTTAAATGCCATATAGTTAAATGAAATCCTAATGTTGCATATCTGTCATTTCAGGCAATATAGGAGAACATGCACAATGATGGAACGAGCATGCTTAAGGACTGCAAGTACGAATCAAGGGTTGACTAGACTGTTAGACTGTTTTTGACTTTGACCGGAGTTACTTGGCTTTATTGTTTAAAGGAGTAGTTCACCCCCAAAATGACCTTTTCTATTGATTAGTCTTACCATGGAGACTTGAGTTTTGTATTGAAACATTCCAGACAAAAAAAGTATTATAGTACACCCCCATTGATTCCGGACGGGGACCCAAATGCATGTGGGTCCCCATCCGGACCCAATGGGGGTAACTTTATTGAAAGCAAATTGTTTTAGGAATGCAACAAAAAACTAAACATTATTGAACTAAAGTCTCCATGGCCTGAGTTAAGAGTCATTTTGGGGTGAATTACTACTACTAATACTTAATTCCTCATTTGATTATCTACTTCATTCGTACTTACTACCTACTTTACGGAGCAGAGCTCCGCTGCTGCTTGTCCTCCTTTTTCTAAATAAATGTGCCAGTGTGGCTACACTGCTCATTGTTTCTAAGTGTTGGTTTGGTCTCAGCCCCCACAATATATATTAAGTACATTACATGGAACTTTTTTTTGTTTTTAAACATGACTGTCATGCATGTGCATCAGCCAATGGTTAGTGCCTATGCTGAGTGAAAGAATACGATCACATAATGTCAAATACTCAGGTTACATTTACTCAGATTACTTTTAGTAGCCTCCAAAATATGGAAAATCGATAAAATACTGTGGCAATGGCTATTGAATCATTGTTTAATCGAAGGCACTCAGCCTACATGGAACCTTCTTTTTTTAACAAACATGATGGACACCAAATGTGTGGCTGTCTAGCGGTTAGAGCATATGCCTTTTATGCAGAAGGTTGGTGGATCAAATCCTGCCTGTTGATATAAGCATAAAACAATGACATTTGTTAGACCTGTACAAATGCCCCTCCTTGATGCATATTTTTTATATCCGCCATTACTAAAGGTATTTTGCATCATAACTCCTGAACCAAGCATTATAATACAAACTATGTGATGTCTACACCTACTGTATGTTCTGATGTCCAAGGATTACAATGATATCATGTACCAGCTCAGTGGCCTGTTGGATTGAGTGTCTGCCCATGAGACAGGGAGATCGGGGTTCAAACCCCAGTCGGGTCATACCAAAGACTCTGAAAAATGGGACCCAGTGCCTCCCTGCTTGGCACTCAGCATCAAGGGTCGGATTGGGGGTAAGTCCCTGCAACACGCTAGCGTCATGTCAAGGGGGTGTACTTGTACATCAAGCTGCCTCACGCTGCAGGAGACAATAATAATAATCTTTATTGTCCCTGAGGGGAAATTTGTCTTCAGTCTGTTCAACACAAAACCATTTAACACAAAACATCACTGGACAGATCATCAGGTCCCCACTAGTCACAGAAAACCATCCTAGCGACGGGGGCGCTTGCTTAGCAGATTGTTTAGTGCAGCGATGGCTGAGGGGACAAAACTCCTACTAAACCGGCTCCTGCCCTATGAGCCTCATGGCTCGGCCGAGTCATATGGGCCTCATGGCTCGGCAAGGCTTACTATGTACAGCATCATAAACTATCCAGGTGAATAGTATCACACTATTTTATGTCTGTTGCATATAGGCCTACAGTCTTTTGCATACATGTTGTGTAGAGGCCAATTTGTGCTTTTACCTATAACCACCGATTAGTGTAAAACTTTGTATGCACACTTCCCAGAGGCCAAGGAAAAACCTGTGCCCTACATTTTTCACATCTGCCATTTATAGCGCCACCAGAAGGCCAACTTACAGTATGTAAAACATATTCTTCAATATTACTCCTTCAGATTGTATCCGAAAATCACACAAATCAGTACACAGTATCTCTACAGTGATGTAATCATGACGGATTTGTCAGATATCATATTCTATCTAATTGGCTAACATTGAATTCCAAGGTTTGCAGGATTGCTCCTTTTTGAACAAAATGTCTCAAACGCAGCCTGCTATGTGTGTGAGATTTTGCACACATATTCCCACTAGGCCAAGGAACAGATGCCACCCTTCTCACATTGGCCTGTTGACCCGCCACCAGCGGGTCAATTTTTGCAAAACATACACATGAAGCGTCCGATTGCCGCCCAAGAACATGTGGTACCCTTTTCACTTTGGCCTATTATAGAGTCACCACTAGGCAAAAAAAAACCTACCTGACCTGCCAGAGTCCTGTTCGGAAGAACACTGCTTCTAGTTTTTCTTTGATGTCTTCTTTGCTTTCCCTTGATGCCTTTTTGCTTTCCTGCTTTTTATGCCTTGGCCACTTTATCGCTGCTTGCATCTATTGATGTCATTTAATAATGAGACACAGCTGTATTAATTGTATGTTCTACAAAGCAATTTAACCTATACGTCACTTCCTGAGCTAGCCATTCAGTAACACTGATGATGGCCTAAGGGCCGAAACGCGTCTGTTCCTGTCCTGACTACTGTTGCTGCTGTTCTTCCATTATTAAAAAAGACTCTTAATGAAAATGTGAGTTGCTTCTCTTCACACGTTATACCCAAATTCCGCACCCAAGAGACCCAGAAACACGGCAATTCTACAATGAGTTGAGCAAACCAGTTCTTTGAAGCAATCTGACAAGGAACACTCAAACACAGGGTTTAAAACATAGGGACTAACAGGACACAGGTGAACTCGAATGACATGATTGGCTAAGCCTTAGCCAATTAGGCCTATATTATGGCCAAGGAGTCATTTTAACTGAAAACCTCAAGTCATGTCATATCATAAATGCGTGGCTGGTTCAGACAGGGATCTCCATGGGCATAATGTACTATATACAGTACATGGATCTCCATATATGGGTAACTGGTCTGATATACATCACTGTCCAGATGGCCAAGAATTGGCGCATGTCGCCCTGAGGCGTCTTACTAGTATATATATACAGTATATAGCCAAGAGGCCCTTTGGCTCATGTGAGATGGACACACTGTATTTCTTATCTGGGTATGTTAAAATCCTCATCTCTCACTCTCAGTGTTATTGTTCCTTCTGCTTGTAAAGCAGAATGAATGTGTTTTAATGAATTGTCATATTTATGTGGCTATTTGAGGTATAGCCTACTTTGGTTCAAGCATGTTTACCTATCGTAGTTTAGGTACTGAACTGATCAAATACTCAAATACTTTTTGATTTGATTAGCACAGACCCAGTTCCTTCTGTCCAAACCTTCACACTGATTTACATTCATTGTTAAAAGCCTAGCGGATTATATATAGCCTACTCATACTCACCTGAATGTTTGCTAAAGAGTTTTCGCTTTCAGTGTTTTTGTTACATGTAGCCTATTTTGTTTTTACTGTTACTGCACTAACAGTAGGCTACTACAAAACAAACAAAGTCTACAGTTGGACAAGACAAGTATAACATTGGCTATTGAGTCATTTGCATTATTCCTGGGATTGCATTAGGCTAGCAGTATGCAACCTATTTATTAATTAATACTAGCCTACAACAAACTGCAAACTCCTTTTGCTTGTTGACATAACCACCAGGTTCTTCAAAAAAGAAGTTGCTCAAGAACACATTACACAGACAAGGAGAGAGGGGCGGGTCGCGGGAGGTGTGTGTGACCTTAACATACTGACAGTGTTCCAAATATCATTTGAATGTGCTGGGTACACTGCAGGCAGGTGTGCATTACACTTGTCCATATGCTATAAAGAATGAGAGCCGAATAACAGAAATCCAAGTGTTATACGTCCTTATTTAGCACAGTAACTCTAGTTGCGTGCTGGTGGTGCGGAACAAAAATGGCTGATCTACAAGCTCTAATAAGCACAACATGATGCTATGTGTTGTGAGCTTGTAGATATGCTACTTTCTATGCAGTGCTACACAGCGGGATCCTTAAGTGGATAATCTGGGATGGGACTATAGGCTGCTTCAGTTGTGCCTGTCTCAAATGTCATATACTAGTAATAACAAACGTTATATGCTTAAGTATGTTTTTGTAAATTATGTTTTTGACCAAAAGTCCATTTGGTTCAACTTGTAGCCTCTCAGAGTTAAATTAACACAGGTAAATTGGTGCTGGAGGCGTCAGTGACTGTGTAAATTGTATCTGTTGTAGCCTATATGCCAGCAAATTACAAAAAGCCCCCGTAATGGCATTTGAGTCAACAAACTGTTGGATTATGAACGTCTGACGTCTCATTACTCCGACTACGTGGCTATGTGTGCGGTTATAAGGGTCAGAGATAGGGTTAGTAACGGGGAGTAATGGGTCAGACGGACACTACGTTGGATTAATGAGACGTCGGAACAACAACACACCCCGCAATGGCGATGGAACATTAGCGAGCGGAGAGGTCATGCTCACACTCACAGACAACCTGACAATTACCAACAGCTGCCATTCGCCAGGGATTGAGAGAAACACACGGTCGGTGGCTAAAGATAAACATCGAGAGCTGGTTCTGGTAACATATTTTGGCTAAATATGCTTCAGTTTACAAATGTGTGTACAGAAACACTTCCGCTGCTTTTATTGATTGATATTAATTCATTTCATTGATAAGATGGGCCTACTACAAATCAGCAGGAATCTCTGCTGTAATTTCATTTTCTAATAAATATTAATAAATATTCATACAGTATGAGGCCAGCAATGTATGGTTTTATTTTAAGAACCGCTAAAACATTTCAAACATCCTCTATTAACAAAATGTAAATCGCACACTTGAATCATGTGATGTCCTTTCTCCTTTTACTGTACTATTGTGGAGATTTTGTGATTAATGTACTAGGAGCCAAAGGTCATCTGACAAGCGAACATGACAGATAAGCATAGGACAAAAGTGATGTGAGCATTATTACACTGCATTATAAAACTTAAAAAAGCACAGAAATGAGGTCAACAACAATAGCCTTCCCAAACCTCTGGCTCACCCACCGCCTATTGCAGTTATCTGATAAAACGTTTGGAGCCCGCGCCACTAACTGCATTCCCAGTGACGTGTTGGGCCCCTGATTCAGCCCGGGAAAAGGAATTGGAGAGGCCCTCATTGTGCGTGGCTATTGGCAGTGCGCCAGATTTTTAGGGGGGCTGTTATTCACATGATAGACAAGCCCGTGGGGCCAATGTGATTGCAAGACTTGTCTATGTCCTTGGCCCATTTTGTTTATTTCTTTTCAATGAAAAATATAGTCTATATAAATATGTTCTTTGATGAGTACATAATTGTGTTGGGATGACTTGCTCATTAATATGTTGCAGGATATTTGTGGTACTGTACATGATGGCATCAGATGAGACCAAAACAGCTATGATGGCATCAGATGAGAACAAAACAGCTAGAAGTAACTATACCCCAAACCTAGTTTTTGGACATATGGTGTGGTCAGACAATGAAACAACTAAAGTCAATGGGACCGCAGTGACAAATTGTGCAGGAAAATATCAAAAACAGATCTGTTCAGAAGGATCTATTTGCTACAAAAGCAAAGGAGGGCAGCACTGGACAAGTAAACCCTTGAGAGAAAGTGTTTGAAAGTGTCCAAAAATAACTATAATGCTGTTGTAACACTCCACAATCATAGTCAGTGGAAACCACTTGGGTCCACAATCACCATCAGACCTCCAGCTTATATATCTGCTCACCTCTGATTAAAGTTAGGAGACATTGCATTAAAGTAGTTGTGACACTGGATTCCTTTAAATCCTGCCATGCCCTTTATCATGATCTAATCACTGGTCATGTACCGGTATGTCACGTACAGTACATGACCTTTCTATTTCCATTGTTGCACATATCTTGTATCACAACTAATGCACGGTCTAAGACTTTCTCATCATGATAGAAGATTTCTCATCAATCTATCACCACAGTGGAAAGAAACAACAACTGCTGAAGCTACCGTACCAAAACATAGTTTGGGATTGATAAGGTAGAACTGGTAGAACTTGATCTCCTCCTCACCTCAGCTAACCTCTGACAAGCCAGCAATCTCTACAATAACCATATGACACGCAGCAACTCAACTCTGCACCTAAATGACCCTTTGGCTCATGTAAGGGGGGGGGGAGGGGGGGGGGGGGTGACTGAGTTACTAGGGCCCAAGGTGGAGGAGCCTTAATTATTAGGGCCCGAGCACCACACAGTGGTGTGAGGACCCTATTGTAATTGCAAAAATTATTAGGGCCCGAGCACACACAGTGGTGTGAGGACCCTATTGTAATTGTAAAGATTCTTCTTCTTCTTCTTCCGCCGAATGAATTGCGTTTTTGAGGCGCCAAACGTACTCCAAAAGTTGCGCAACTTTGCATGCACATCACAAGTGGTGAAAAATTACGTATTTAAAAAAAAGATATATAGGGGGCGTGGCCTAATGGCTCAACAGCGCACCCTACAAAATTTCAATGGTGCAGCCCCACTATACGGTTTCACCTACCAGGTGTGTACCGAAAATCGGTACACACCTGTATCATGTCCGGACTCACAAAAAAGTCTCTTGGCGCCACGTCCGAAACCAAACAGGAAGTCAGCCATTTTGACCTCTTTGAGGTGTTTTGGCGCATTTTGGGCCGTTTTCACGTGTCACACTTTAACACACTTCAAATTCGCTCAGCGTACACAAGACACGTTAACGATGAAAAGTTATCAAAATCGCGAGTTTTCATAAAACGGGGTGACTGTGGCGAAGCGTCAAACTTCCTTCGCCAAACAGGAAGTGCCTCCTCTTCTGATTGGTCGATACTTGATTGTTCCTTTTTTTGGCTATTACTCGTCAACCGTTTGTCGTACAGACTTGTGGGTGGTGTCATTTGACTTGTTTCAGAGTCCTTCAGCTTAATAGAGGGTATGCGTGTGACATCATCATCATACCCGGAAGTTATGTGGGAACGCCTACTGAGGCAAAAAACTATTTTTTTGCCTTGACAGCCCATATATCCAAACAGAAAAGTCCTATCTGATTGCATTAAACAACGTTAAACTCACTTTGCCACCCGATTTGCCACTCGATCTGCCATTCACTTTATGCATGTGCATACCCTCTATTGGTTTAACTTAGCCCCGCCCCCTTTTCTGATTGGCATAAACTTTATTTGGCTTTATCTCGTCAAACGTTTGTCGTACATAATTGTGGGTGGTGTCATTTGACTTGTTTCAGAGTCCTTCACCTTAATTGGTTTAACTTAGCCCCGCCCCCTCTTCTGATTGTCCGAAACTTTATTTGGCTTTATCTCATCAAACGTTTGTCGTACATAATTGTGGGTGGTGTCATTTGACTTGTTTCAGAGTTCTTCACCTTAATTGGTTTAACGTAGCCCCGCCCCCTCTTCTGATTGGCCAAAACTTTATTTGGCTATAACTCATCAACCGTTTGTCGTACAAGCTTTTGGGTGGTGTCATTTGACTTGTTTCAGAGTTCTTCACCTTGATTGGTTTAACTTAGCCTTAACCCCTCCTCTGATTGGCCGAAGCTTTATTTGGCTCTAACTCATCAACCGTTTGTCGTACAAACTTGTTGGTGGTGCATTTGACTCGTTTCAGAGTTCTTCACCATAATTGGTTTAACTTAGCCCCGCCCCCTCTTCTTATGTGCATAAACTTAATTTGGCTATAACTCATCAACCGTTTGTCGTACAAAGTTGTGGGTGGTGTCATTTGACTCGTTTCAGAGTTTTTCACCTTAATTGGTTTAACTTAGCCGCGCCCCCTCTTCTGATTGGCCGAAACTTTATTTGGCTATAACTCATCAACCGTTTGTCGTACAAACTTGTGAGTGGTGCCATTTGACTCGTTTCAGAGTTCTTCACCTTAATTGGTTTAACTTCACCCCGCCCCCTCTTCTGATTGGCCAAAACTTTATTTTGCTATAACTCATCAACCGTTTGTCGTACAAGCTTATGGGTGGTGTCATTTGACTTTTTTCAGAGTTCTTCACCTTGATTGGTTTAACTTAGCCCTGCACCCTCTTCTGATTGGCCGAAATTTTATTTAGCTCTAACTCATCAACGGTTTGTCGTACAAACTTGTGGGTGGTGTCATTTGACATGTTTCAGAGTTCTTTACCTTAATTGTTTTAACTTAGCTCCACACCCTCTTCTGATTGGCCGAAACTTAATTTGGCTATAACTCATCAAACGTTTGTCGTACAAACTTGTGGGTGGTGTCATTTGACTCGTTTCAGAGTTCTTCACCTCAATTGGTTTAACTTAGCCCCGCCCCCTTCTGATTGGCCGAAACTTTATTTGGCTATAACTCATCAACCGTTTTTCATACAAACTTGTGGATGGTGTCATTTGACTCGTTTCAGCCCCGCCCCCTCTTCTGATTGGCCAAAACTTTATTTGGCTATAACTCATCAACTGTTTGTCATACAAGCTTTTGGGTGGTGTCATTTGACTTGTTTCAGAGTTCTTCACCTTCATTGGTTTAACTAAGCCTCGCCTCTCTTAATCCCCGCCCCTGTCTTCCTATTGGCTGAGCTTTAAAGAGCTATAACTCCAGTTTGCAGCATGGTACCGTCTCGAAACTTGGCATGAGTACTTGGCCTATAGGGACGAGCTAATAAGCCCCGCCCCCTCTTTCTTCCTATTGGCTGGGCTTTAAACATCCATAACTCCAGTTCCCAACATGTTAATGTTCTCAAACTCGATGGGTGGTCCGACAGACCTAACGGCTAACCGCTCATCGCTACTTCCGCTAATGCTAATGCTAAAAATGATAATGCTAACGTTAAAATGCTAATGCTAATTTTATATAATAATTGCGGTGCGAAATAATTGCTGCTATTTCGTGCCGGCTCGACCCATAATGGACTTCTTAGTGTTTCTCTCAGGTCTTAGCAGGATGTTATAACACTTTGGGCCAAACAGAGGCACCAAAAGGCCAAAACTAGATGCTAAAATAGCAAATACCTCCACTGCATCTGCATATTTGCCTGGAGAGCTGATATACGCTGGGACGAAGGCTATCCACACGGCACAGAAGATCAACATGCTGAAAGTGATGAACTTGGCTTCGTTGAAGTTGTCTGGAAGATTCCTGGCCATGAATGCTAAGAGGAAACTTAGGAGTGCCAGTAAACCAATATAACCCAGCAACACTGCAAAACCAACTGTTGATCCCACGGCACATTCATAGACTATCTTATCACTGTGGAGCAGAGTGTTTTTATGAGGAGCTGGTGACGCAGTCATAAGCCAGGCGATGCAGATTATTCCCTGGATGGAAATAAGGACCAGAACCGTTCCTCTCTGCTGCATGGCACCAAACCACTTCATGATGTCTGCTCCTCCAGGCTTGGAGGCCTTGAACACGGCCAACACCACCATAGTCTTTACCAGAATACACGATACAGACATTACAAAACTGATCCCAAACGCTGCATGCCTCAGCTGACACGTCCGGAGCTTGGGACGTCCAATGAACAGAAGTGAGCACATGAAGCATAGCATGAGTGACGTCAAAAGTTGGAAGCTAAGCTCTGAGTTGTTGGCGCGCACCATGGGTGTGTCTTTGTGATAGATGAAGATTCCCAGGACAATGGCACAGGTAAGTGTGCCTAGCAATGAGATGGTGGTCAAGGAGATCCCCAGGGCCTCGTGGTAGGAGAGGAACTCCATGCTCTTGGGGACACAGTGGTCACGCTGGGGACTGGACCAGAAGTCCTCTGGACAGCTGGTGCACTCTGTAGAGTCTAACAAAGAGGGCAAGATTAAAGGGACAGACAAGTATACAGTTACTATTTACTGTAGTAAGATAAGCTACTGTAGCTACATAAACCTACCAGTCTCATTGCTGATCTCTCCCTCAGAACAAGCGATGCAGTCAAAGCAACAGACAGGTTCTCCTTTCCTTCTGGCCAAACGGGTTCCAGGGGAACAGCTCTCACTGCACACTGACCGAGGAGGCTACAGACAATATTAATTAGTGTGGTTGCCCAGACTATAGTACTTGTCCGACTTTATTATTCTTTCCATCCTTCTTTCTGGATAAACTTTATTTTGCCGCGCCACTCCTCCCACTGTTTTGGTGGCATGCACTTTGCCGGGCCATATATCAAATTGGACAGGCTTCATCTGGACTCGTCTGCTTGCATTTTGCTAATAATTTATATCAAAACATTTCCCAAATATGAAGATGACTGACATCATAGATGTCTCCCGCACTGGCGCCTATTCAATGGAGCTAGGGGGTGAAAGTGCTCCCCCTATCGGCCATTGCTAGTACACAACAATAAGCAATAATAAATAACATAATAATATAATGAACGTCACCTGTGGCCGGCTGCCCTTCTGACAACACACACACACACGCGCACGCAAGCCAAGCACAGACTAACACATAAATGTTATCCGTTCAACACCATCGTGCAACGAAAAATAAAAACAAATCAATATATGATGGAAGTTGTAACACTGTTGTCAACAATCTCTTCCCATTGTGATGATAATATGAATTCACTTTGACAATTTTTGGGGTGATCTGTTTAACTCTTTGACTTTTCTACTCTCTCTCCACTGAACACTGCTGCTGCTGCTGCCGCTGCGTCCTGATTTATGATTAGTCGTATCTGCTAGGGCCACCTTAAGACACCCTACCCGACCCGTGGTTAAAAAGGTTGTTAAAAGGGATAAAACTTAAAAAAAGTACGTGTTATATTTTGTTTACAAAATTTAAATTCATAGTAGCTCACCATTTAATTCATTGGGAGTTTATTTTAGTTTTGTTAAAAATAGTCAAACCAGACACATTTAATTTGGGGTTAACAAATGATCAGAGGAAGCCGGATCCCATATCTCACCCTAAACTGTGCTTGACAAAGTTAGCCACACCTGGTCTGCATAATGTTGGAGATGTTTGATAAGGACTGTATAAGTACTGTGGGTTTGTCTCATTCGCCCCTGGGGCATCAGCCAGGACACATTCGACAGGAGAGTGAAGATGGTTTTATGGCAGCTTTACTGGAGTGGTAGGCACAGGTAGGCATACAGACATAGGTTGCAGAATAGATGTGTAGGGTAGACAGTACTGAGTGCGGTTAATCGTCAGGGACTCACACAGGCACGTCAGTGCTGTACAATAATAAAGTTTGTAGACGAGCGAATGTACCATCTGGCTGGCATTCACCGCTACGCATGAAATGAGAGAGAGAGAGCCATAATGCATTGCGTCTTAAGGTGAATAACGCTCACCATTCTTAATGTGGTAATAATTAGGGTGGTCAGTTCGATACACTTGGAGCCTTTTTAACATAACATGATGACATAACATGATAAACAGGGATAAACATATATGAGCATAAAAGGGACAAGGACAGGATGGTTAGCACCACTCAAATAGAGACATGGACGGACAGATACAGAGATATCCATATGGGCACGAAAGGGACAAATGGTAAGACAAAATACATTTCCCAGCGGATTCCTCGTGACAAGTGTCAGGGCAACCACACTTGCAATTTCCCAGAATTGCATCTTTCTAGTTAATCGCTGTCCGACCTAAAAGACATACTGTGGAAGGAAAGGAAGCCGGCAAGCTTATTTGGAATCCTTTCCTTAATGGAAGGGGTCATTAAATAACAGATTAAAAGTTCAATAAGAACAATACAAAATAATACATTCACATTATGAGCTCAACATTTTAGAAAGCCAAAGAGACCTTTGTAGATTCAAAGCTCCAGAAGATTCTGTCTTCATCAAGGATGAGTTCTATCCCAGCGGAGGCTGACTTCTTGACCACACCTACATTCTGAACTTTTACACTTCCATCAAGAAGCCACTCCCAGTTCATGACATCAAAGATTGGTGAAGCGTCACCATTCTCATCAAATGATACATGATCACCAAATGATGTGGTGAAGTTGACCTTTTCCAGATAATACATGAGCTAGAAATGGTGAGTAAAATTATGAATATCGAAACTACTGAAGATCAAGACAATATGAACAGAACTTTGAGATGGACTGTTGCTGTATTTGCTTGGGTACTTGTGCTGTGTGCTGAAAAATAAAAAGAATAAACTGCACTGGCATACTGCAGTGACAATGACCTCTTCCAAGTCTATGAAAGGGGCCTTAAATAATTTGGCCAATATGAAAAAGTGGCCATTTCTTCATTATGAAAAACATTCTCTTCTCATCTCAGCATGCATCCGAATAAAAACTATGTTTATTGCCACCGAAGTATACCATGAGAAATTTCGCAGCTTCGTGTCAGTCAGTCAGTCAGTCAGTCAGTACGTACACATTTTTGCAGTCGGTCAGTCCTATTGGTTGGTTCCCTTGTCACTGTATATATATATATATACCCTACTATGTCAAGTTCTACCAATGTCATGAGACTCCAACCAGAAACAATGGAGTTTAATCAATGACGGTTTTCAGGACGGCTCCGCCGGCGACGGGTTCCCACCCCTTTTACTGAACCCTTTGTTTCCCAAGGTGACGCATCACGTTGTAGACACTTGATGGAAGTGTCTGTAGTTTCTGCCGTAGTAGGAAGGGCTGCGACAGCAAGCAGGTTTCTATCGGGCACTGATTTATTACCGGTTGCCGGAGCGGACTGCTGTAGCCATCCTTGCTTAAAGTCCCTATTAACAAGTAAACCGTGACTTCATATCACACCTGCCATGGCTGTAGTGTCTGCAAACTGGCACAGCTGTGCTCAGTGAAAGGCCCTCTTCCTGGCACACATTGCAACATGTCATGCAGGGCATGGGCCAGAGCATACACAGCCTTGTACACATTATACTCTATCCTGAGTTCAGACACATCCAGAAATGACGTTGCCTCTGTTCCAAGGTCCTCTTGTCCAGTACACACCTTTCCACCATCATCCACCGACCCTGAAGGAAGGGGTGCAAATTTACACTGAAATGTGTTCTCCCAAAACTGCCTCACCTACGGAAACACAGATAAATTACATTAAGATATTAATCACTTTGTATATTCATTCACCACAATGAAATTGCAGCATGAATACTAAATAATAAAAAAGACAGACTATGGTATTTTGATGTCTGCTGTCAGGATCACTGTCAGGATGTGTTTTTGACAAGAAGTCCTTGAGACCTGGTATCTCTCCATGACGGATGACACCACCCAGGGTGCTTCTCAGGTATGGCATGTAGCGAGGTGAGTGGAGATTAGGCTCTCTTATCCAGCCCAAACCGGCAATCCATTGCAGACCTGTCACATTCTGCTTTACCACCTGTTGATTATATTATGTCACAGTACATTTTAGGAAACCAGTACAAGTGGGAAAGCCCAGCAGGCCAGGGGATAGCCGTGCCGAACGGGAAGGGAATGTGGCCGGGGCGCCAGGCGAGCGAGCGGGCTGTCCCGGCACAAAAAATAAATAAAAACGATAACGCTTGTTTGTTTCCCCTCCATGGGCCTAGATTAAAAGTTACAAAAAAGAACGGGCGCTCCTCAATCCACTTTTCTCACTTGTACTGGTTTCCAACTTATGTTCATAAATGGAGGGATATCTTCAGTTCAATACAACTACTTTCTGATTCTTTCTTATAGTTATGAATCCCTAAATTAACACAACATTGCATAACACAAACCTCCTCCATCAGATCAACTATATAGCTCCCATATCCATATGCAATGACCACACGAGCTGTGGATGTCTTCATCGCAGTGACAATCCTCTGCAGTTCAGCTGGGTCGTGGTCCCAAGGCAGAGCCTCAAAATAAGCAAGACAACCCATACCCGACTGGGCCAGCTCAGACTGGAAGATTTGGGCAGCATCGCGGCCATAATCATCATCAATAAACACCACTCCAACCCAAGTCCACTCAAACCGCCTCATAATCTGGAGCGTAGCTTCCATCTGATTGAATAAAGAATGGAATCACTTTGGCTTTTCACATACATTGGTGGAAAGTACTGTATATTTATACAAATGCAGTTAAGTACAGTTTTGGAATACTTCAAAGTGTTTTCAATTTTTCAATATTCTTTTCTCACGACATATCAGAGGCAAATATTGTACTTTTTCTACAATTACTTTTAAACTTTAGTTACTAGTTAGCTGGTTTTGATTATTATTACCAAACATACATTAAACATTTTACTCAAGTACATTTTGAATTCCAGACTTTTACTTGTAACAGAGTAGGCCTATTTCTATATTGCAGTATTGATAAGTAAAAGTACTTAAAAGAGTACTTCACCACTTTTCAACCTATCTTCATATAATTGGTCCTCGCTAAAAAATTGCTTTTCTTTTTTTCTTTTTTCTTTTTTTTTCTCATTGGAGGGTTGTGGGCAGGTCAGAAACCCATCGTCTTTTGACATCATCGATTATGAATCCAAGCTAATAGAAAATGCAGGATTTCTACTCTTGAAAAGTTGCAATGTTAAAGTGTAAGCCATTGTTCTTGCAATAATAAAAATCGAAATATTATTTTCAAAAATATTGTTTTTTTTTTTTTTTTTTGAAAATGATGATGTCACAAGACGATGGATTTCGGAACTTCCCACAGCTCTCCTAAGAGACTTGGACAGAGTAGAAAAAAAATGTTCTATTTTTATTATGAACATTAGTGAGGACCTATTATGAAGATGGGTTGAAAAGTGGCAAAGTCCTCCTTTAAGTAAAGAATCCGAGTACTTTTTCCACCACTGGAAGAGAGGTAGTGTGTTGACTGCAGCTCATTGAGTAGCTACTACTTAACACTAAAGGACTAGTCTGGATTCAATTGAAGTATTAAGATAATGATAATGATAAACATCATCTTCAACAACTAAGTAGCCCACTTCAAGATCAAGGTCAGGTTCCCAAACTGGGCAATTTATGCTACAGGCTGCAGCAGATAATACAAACTCTACAACACAGTACACATAGCCTAAATGAACTTACTTTACTGCTCTTTTCATGAAAATTTCCTGCAAATGCATTTTTTTCCACAGATTTTCTTTCCCTGTTTTGCCTTTCAAATTTGTATGGAGAATGGAGTGTATTTTTGCAGAAATTCGCATGCTAGAAATCACTCGATTCCCATTGAAAAGGGAATAGGTAGATTTAAACGTCAAAGTCAGAGAAGCTCAATGTTCTGCACTGCAAATCCCCTGAACATCTACTGTCTTGCCAATGGCAGGACATGTGAAGTTTTGAATTGGCACTTCTGTAGACATGGTCACAAGTGTAAGTAAAACTAGACCAGGTCAACCTGGTTGTGCCAGACCCCCTGTCTGTCATCATCATTTATGACATCATGCCTTTTGTAGGCATGTCATCATCATGTCATCATCATATATACCCTTTATATAGAAAAGGGACAGACCGACATTTGCTTATGTAGGCCTACCCATTTCATGGGTCTGGCAACTAGACCAGGTCAACCTGGTTGTGCCAGACCCCCTGTCTGTCATCATCATTTATGACATCATGCCTTTTGTAGGCATGTCATCATCATGTCATCATCATATATACCCTTTATATAGAAAACCCGGACAGACAGACCGACATTTGCTTATGTAGGCCTACCCATTTCATGGGTCTGGCAATAAGAACAACCACTCTCCCTCCCACCCACCCACATCCATAATTATGGAAGTAGACCACGACCATATTGCACCATAGCAAACAATCCTTTAATCTCCTTTAATGTCTAAATGTCTAATGATTCTCATTTGATGCTGTCAATAAAGACCTTATTCGGCTCCAGCAGTAATACTCACAAGCAAAATGAGAGGTGAAATGCAATCTCAGTTACACTCACTAGAGACTCACTAGCGTGTGGAAAATGAACTAGTTCGTACTGACTGTATAGATACATTATTTGTTTACAAACATTGAGACTGAACGCACAGGTTACTCTTTCATGTAATCATTTCCGACAGATCCCCAGAACCTGTTGTTTCGGTGCCGAACTGCGCTCGCATACTGGTTCTTATCAGTGTAATGTTGTCTGATAAGGGGTCTATACCAGGGGGGCCCACACTTTTTTGATTTGAGAACTACTTTTAAAATGACCAGCTCAACATGATCTATCCACCCAAAAATGTTTTACTTGAGGCGGCTTTGGAATAGTGGCATTGGCATTACATTATAAGACAAACTCACTTGATAAGGGAAAAAAAAGTCTTCGTCCCATTCTGTATTGAAGCGGTAGGTTTTAAGGTTCCTTAGAATGCTACTGACTCTTGAAAACACACCGTTGCATTAGAGGGTTTGCCTACTTTAGTGTGTTTAGAAGCCGGGAAGGGAGCTGACTATATATATATATATATTAGGGGTATGTCATTTGGGCACCCCTGGTCTATACCAACAGCATTGTTGTGTGTGTGTGTAGCAGTTCACCTGGAAAACATTACTTGGGATTGTTCTAAAGAAGGAGGTGTAGCTGTCACAGGTTCAATGAATAGGGTCCACGCCTCATACAGATGTCTTTCAGGTTTTTTAATGTCACAAAACTCCTCCAATCTCCTCCAACAGACATAGACACCATGACACCGTGAAAACTATAAGAAAATAAAACATACAGTACATTTGAGTCCATAATCATTGTGAAGCAGTCCTCTCTGATCAGTCCACACAGCTGCATTAATTATACAAATGCAGTTTCTCTGGCAAAGTATACGTTTTACAATAATACAGAAATCAATCACATATCAATGCAAGACACAATAAAGAGCATTTACCGTGTGCGCCTTTGAACCATGTGCAGAATCTGTAGCAATGTTAATATTTCTCTCTCTCTTTCTCTGTTTCTCTCTGGAGTTTTCTGCGTGGCTTCTCTCTGTAACTCTGCTTTGATCTGACAGGCTTCACTCTGACCAGGTGTAACTCTGTGCGCTAATTACCGTACACCCTCTTGATGACAGGCACATCAGTTTTTACCTTAGATCCATGTGATATATAACCATTTTAACATATTTATTTGTACTTTTTAATACCAATTATTTATCATGAAATTACCTTTTTAATCCCATTGTGCACATGAATTATAAACCAAACCAAACACATATTTATATTAATTAAGTCACTGTCTTGACCTCTGGGACAGTTACACTCCCACCAAATTACTGTAATTTAGGATGAACTTGTGTAATAAATTCAGTAATTTCTCAACCAGTCTTTAACTCTTGACTCAAAACCTTTGACCTTCAGGTACAATGAAATCTTTTTAACACTTCACACAGGTAAGTATTCGTTACACCATCATAAACATTGTTTCACATTATACCCATTTCTTTTCACTCATCAATAGGAACTCAAGTAAATATTTACAGATTAGTTCAATCAGACCTCATATTAGTGAAAAGAACCTTTAGCCAATACCCCTTTGGCACTTTTCTAGGAAGGGGAATAGGACCTCTAGGGGGTCGAACACAGATACTACAGTAGTGCGCATTCCACTCTGTGTTACTGGTTTCTCATCCGAAGTGACTTCTAAGGAGAATGTGTCCTTGTTCACACTCTGTTTGACTCCCACCATAGCTTGGGTAGGCGGCTTGTCATAATCTACATCTTGAACTCTAATGGCTTGCTCAGGACTTGACTCCAACACCTCTCTGTTGTTGGACATGAACTTGAGAAAATGTAACCTCCCATTCTCAGGTTCCTCTTTTTTGTCTTTATGTGCATGTATTTGCACGTTGTGTTTCCTTTCCTCTTCAGGTTCTGGTACCACTTTGTGAGTGCAATGGGTCTCTTTCTTTGAGACTTCCATCTCCTCTTCCAGACTCTTGTTCTCTGTGTCTCTGTCGTCCTTTGTGTTTGTCTCTCTGTTTTTCTCTGTGTCAAGAGCTCTGGTGACAGCAGTTGCTGTCTTTTGAGGCAGTTCCTTGACTATGATCTGATGACACAGGCTAGTCACCTCTGTTGACCTTTCTTCCTGCGGTGCACTGCCAACGATGCTCCATCCCAAGATTGTCCGTACAGCATACGGCTCGTTGCTACCTCCTGTGACTACTTTTCGTGGCGCCAGTGCTTTAGGGCAGTCGAACCCTATCAACAACCCCACCTTGATGGTGTTGATCATCTCTGACATATCTTTTGCTATATCTTTCAAATGCTCCCACCTTCTGGCTGTCTCTACGGTAGGAATTTGGGAGCGTTCATGTGGGATAAAGTCCCTGGTGTAGACAGGTGGCAAGTCCACATAACCACATGTGTTATGTGGTCTAACTCTTAGCCCACTCACTTTCTCAGTGTAAATGATGGCGTCTTTTCCCATCATTGTGGTAAGCTTTAACTTGACAGGTTCTCTTACTAACCCCATATTGCCTAACACTTCCTTGTCTACAAAGGTGTTGCTACTCTGGGTGTCTAGTAGGGCATATACTAGTGTCCTTGTTTTAGGATTGGTGGTTGTGGAAAGCCATACAGGTACTATCATGGATGTGCTCCCACCATCACCACTGTTTACAAAGCAAGAAAGAGAAGAAGTACTTGCTTCTACTTGCTCATCCTGAGAAGATGTATTGTCCTTAACAGGACGGTCTTCATGAAGGGGTGTCGGATGATTTCTCTTACATATGTTACAAGTAGCTTTTTTCTTGCAATCTTTTGACTTGTGTCCTCTTCTTAGACAGCCGAAACATAGGTTATTGTCTTGAATGAACTTTTTCTTGTCCTCAGCAGACTTGTCACAGAATGTCTTGCATTTGTAGATGAAGTGGCTCTCTCCACAGCATATACATTTGATTGTGTTCGAGGATGCTTTTGCTTCCTCCTCTCCGGAAGCCTCCTCTGAACCACTCTCCTCTGTTTTTGGCTTATCTCTGGTACTTAGGTTTGTGACAAACACATTTGCCTTTGGGCGCTTAATTTCTCTCGATTGCCTCTCTTCATTAGGCTTCAGTGCATGAAGTGAGGATACTGGGTTGCACGCAATGTATGCTTCTTGTGCAATAAACTCTGCAAATTCCTTGAAACCAGGGTATTCCTCATTTTCTTTTAGGCTTTTAGAGACCATTCGATTCCAACGAGAGGTCACCCAGTCAGGAAGCTTTTGAAGCATCTCTTGATTCTTTTCACATATGTTGAGCACTTCAAGCCCCTTCACATGTGGCATGGCATTGCTGCAAGCTTTAAGAAAATCACCAAACTCTCTCAATTTAATTGCCTCTCGTGAACCAATCTTTGGCCAGTTCTTCAGTTTGTCACTGAAGGCTCGCTGGATTATGAATGGGTGGCCATAGCGCTCATTCAATGCCTCCCAGGCCTGGTCGTAGGCTTCCTCATCCTTTCTGAAGAAGCTTCCTTCCAACACGGATCGTGCCTCTCCACTGATATATTTTGATAAGTAAAAGAGCCTGTCTGCCATATTTGTGCAGCGGCGCTCAATCAACGCTTTGAAGCTCATGCTCCACTCTAGGAATTTCAACGGGTCGCCCGTGAAGATAGAAGGCTCAGGTGCAGGAAGTCTGGTAAGCACCATTGTGTCATGAAGGGCTTGTACTAATGACACTTCGTTGTTTGTACTGTTTGATTGTACTTTATCTTTACATAATATTTTACTTTTTATTTCCATCTTAGGTACTGGATAAGGAATGATAACTTTACTCCGAACTGATCCACTTTTTATTTCCATCTTAGGTACTGGATGAGGAATGATAACTTTACTCCGAACTGATCCGTTATCACAACCTTCACTTTGGTCAGCTTCAGAGTATGCCTTAAGTTTGGCAGTTAGTACTTGTACATCCCTCTCATTTTCTAGCCGTTTAAGCTCTGCTTCCATCGCTTGTTGCTGCGCTGCTATATCTGCTGCCATAGCTTGTTGCTGCGCTGCCATATCTGCTGCCATAGCTTGTTGCTGCGCTGCCATATCTGCTGCCATAGCTTGTTGCTGCGCTGCCATATCTGCTGCCATAGCTTGTTGCTGCGCTGCCATAGCTTGTTTCTTTTCTGCCATGTCTTGTTTTTGCGCAGCAATGGCATCCTCCATCTGCATTTCTACCTGTTTTGCAGCCAATTCTGCTGCACAATCTACAATTTTTGCAGTGACACTTGGTCGTTCTGATCCATGCTTTGACAGCTGCTTACTAACAGTAGATTTAGATATTGTAGACTCTATTACAGACTGGGCGTATTCCTTTTTAAACACCTCATTGAGTCTTGCTAATTCTGCTTCATCATTAAACTCCGATCCCAATTCAGTCTGGCGTGTTTTAATCAAATCGATCAGGTCTCTTGTTAGGTCTACACAGCCATCGATTCTTCTCCTAATTTCAAAGGAGGGTGTTGACTGTGCTCGTATGTTATGATACGCATCTTTTAACCGTCCCTCTGACACTGCAACACGATCAATAAATTCAAGCAATTCACCATCAGAGCACTCATATTTCAGACTTGCCCGTGCAGTTCTCACATATCCTTTCCAAATTTCGTAGAGACCTTCAAATTTACCCTCCAGTTTGGATACTTCTTGCTGTTTTAGCTCCTGCATTTTTGGAGTTAACTTTCTCTCTCTACTAGATTTCCGTGTTCCGTCTTGTTTTGACGTGGATGCTGGCTCTCCTTGTGGGACTCTGAGTATTTCTAATTTAGCATGAATTTCACCTATTAGTGTCTCCAGCTTTTCTCTTTCTTCTTCATCATCTTCTGTTTTTAGCTGTTCTTTTAGTTCTTCATATTCTTTTTGAAGAGACTCAATCTTTGTCTCATCACCTTGTGGTTCTTCACCGTCAGAAGGCATGATGTAATTCAAAAAACAACTTGCAGTATATCAAAATGCACATAGAACCTTGTTGCAAATAATGAATGCAAACCCAAATACAATACTGTATATAGCTCACTCAAAATATTATACCTTGTGCACTCTTATACTCTGTTTTCAATATCTAAACTCTCAAACACAAACAACATTGCAATGAAATGTCAGAAAAACAGCAAAATAACAATTTACAGTCAGTAATTGTATAGAATCTCTTTTTCTTTTAAATTCTTCTTTGTAACTTTTATAGCTCTTTTATCTTTTTACTTTTCTTAATGGGGTGCATTGTCAAACCTTGACGTCTGGGATGATGATGCAACCTTGCTGCTTGTGTAGTGCTTCGATGACGCTGATGCGATGAAACAGTCCGCACGCAAAGTCTCTTGTTGACTGCAGCTGTAGACTGAACATGAACAATGCTGCCCTCCGTGGGTGGCACCGCGGTACTGCAGCTTCAATTCTTCAAAGCAGTCAGTTCTTTCCTCTCCGTCGGACCTTCTCTCCACGACACGATGATAGCGTTCTGTCGGTCGCTGTTCTTTCACCGTCACGTTGCCTTGTTCAAGTTCTCTCTGGGACAACGCTGGCGTGGAGTTTTGTCGTTCTCTCTTGGGGACCACGCTGGGCGTTACGTTTTCACTGTAGCTGTCACAGGTTCAATGAATAGGGTCCACGCCTCATACAGATGTCTTTCAGGTTTTTTAATGTCACAAAACTCCTCCAATCTCCTCCAACAGACATAGACACCATGACACCGTGAAAACTATAAGAAAATAAAACATACAGTACATTTGAGTCCATAATCATTGTGAAGCAGTCCTCTCTGATCAGTCCACACAGCTGCATTAATTATACAAATGCAGTTTCTCTGGCAAAGTATACGTTTTACAATAATACAGAAATCAATCACATATCAATGCAAGACACAATAAAGAGCATTTACCGTTTGCGCCTTTGAACCATGTGCAGAATCTGTAGCAATGTTAATATTTCTCTCTCTCTTTCTCTGTTTCTCTCTGGAGTTTTCTGCGTGGCTTCTCTCTGTAACTCTGCTTTGATCTGACAGGCTTCACTCTGACCAGGTGTAACTCTGTGCGCTAATTACCGTACACCCTCTTGATGACAGGCACATCAGTTTTTACCTTAGATCCATGTGATATATAACCATTTTAACATATTTATTTGTACTTTTTAATACCAATTATTTATCATGAAATTACCTTTTTAATCCCATTGTGCACATGAATTATAAACCAAACCAAACACATATTTATATTAATTAAGTCACTGTCTTGACCTCTGGGACAGTTACAGGAGGGGAACTGATTCCGGTCACTCAGACAGGAGCATGTGGCCCAGTAACTTATCTGAAAGAAGGCAGAAAACATCTGTTCTGTAATACACTAGTTACCAAACACGGGGTCACATTTTTATGGGTCACTACATTTTTTGTTTCCTACATTTTGTTTTTAGAAATTATTTTATTAAAAAAAATAAAAAAATGATTTTGATCAGTAATTTCATAAAGAAACAAAAGAAAAATCTAATCAATTCCATAAATTAGAAAACAAATGTGTTGTGAGATTGTAGATCTGCTGTTTGAACACCGTGACAATAGCCGGGGAGCCACTGTGCCAAAATGAGAGAAGACCTGTGATGTCATGACATACTCCAAATTTTAGTTTTTCCTATTAATTTGGTCAATAAGGTACGCAGAATGAGAGGCCTGCTCTGCCGGAAACATTGCGAAAAAAAGTTTCCCATTGACTTCACTATACTGGAAAAAACACACAAAAAAAATGTGCTTTAAGTAGCATGTGAGGGGTCAAACTAGGGGTTCTTCTTGATTCTGAAAACATTGCAAGCATTTGTTTTGCATGAAAAACATTCCTTGGGCTATATTTCAGCCTCTCAAACCTGTGAAAAGTGATGAGTCATCACTTTTCACCATTATTTTGGTCCGTTTTCTAGCCCAAGGAATGTTTTTCATGCAAAACAAATGCTTACAATGGATTCGGAATCATCAAGAACCCCTAGTTTGACCCCTCACATGCTACTTAAAGCATATTTATTTTGGTGTGTTTCTTTCCTGTATAGTGAAGTCGATGGGACAGTGATACAAATGGCCATAACTTTTTTTCGCAATGTTTCCGACAGAGCAGGCCTCTCATTCTGTGTACCTTAATGACCAAATTAATAGAAAAAACAAAAATAAAAAGTATGTCATGACATCACAGGTAAAACCCTATTCTTTGAGCTTTTGGGCCTGTGGCTCCCCGGCTACAAGCACTTGGAAATTATGAGTCAAGGCATTACATTTAGTTTGACCACAGATAAATATTATGAAAATACCCCATCTACTGTACAATGCACATCAGCTATTTTCTTTTTTCCTTTCTTTTTTCCTTCTTCTTTTTTGCCTGTTATATTATTTGACAATTTGGCCAATATTTGACCTGTTTTTACACTAATAAGTAGTTTGTTGATTACCTTTGATGCAGTAATGGTCTTTTTCATTCCGCTCCTTCATTAGGTTTAAAAAGGTCTTAATTAATATATTAGCAGATACAAGCTTTGTACTGTGGGCTTGTATAAATGCTATTTTATACAGGCAAATAAATCTAAAATGACAGAAATAATTTCCTGGTTCCATGTAATGTCTTTCATGCTGCAAAATACCAAATACATTATTTATCATAATTTAAATAATTAAATAACCAGATAGCAAACAAATCATACACAAAGTAGGTATGGTTAAAGGGAATTTAGGTATAGACAACTTACCATGGGCACTCTGTACAAACCTAATATTTTAGAAATCGCAATGGTGCTTTTTGAGAGAGCGTCGCCCACAATTCCAAGCACTGGGGGTGACCCGACACAGCTCTCGTCCAATTGAAACCTCTTATCTCTCCCACTGACCATTGACAACGCTGCGCGGAATGCTACTCTCAGCGTGAGACAGTTATCATAGAGACTGTATCCCAGAGTCACGTTGGACAGCAGGCTGGGGTTTCTGTTGATCTCACTGATGGCAAATGCCATGGTCTGTGCATGCCGGAACCCTCTCATGTCAAATCTAACACACAACATATCACTGTAACCTTGAATATGCATCTGTGTAGAAATATACAACTTCAACCAATCCTGTTTTGCTATATCATCAATTTATTTTGGGGCTTTTTATGCCCTTATTGATAGTGAAGTGAAGTCAGACAGGAAAGGGGGCCGAACCCGCAACACGCTATCAGGCTACAGTATTAGAGAAGAGTTCTCAACGGACCTGAAAATGAAGACCTGGCCCTAATTGGTAGGGTCGGGTTCGTAAAGACATTTGAGAACTCTATATTAGAGCCTAAGTGCCCGGACCGCTACGCCAGCTGTCCGGGCCTCTAATGTCAAATCTAACACACACACCATGCATGTAACACTGTAAATATTAAAGGGATTATGTCTCTTTGTAGAACTAATACACATCAAAACACGTTACCTATCGCCTTGCTTGCTATTGATACTCACCCATAGCAAGAGGGTTCCTGTGGCTCAGAGGTGAAAGACAGCTCGGGGAACACAGAGGAGAAGTGGATCAGAAATAAGCCACCCAGAACAACGTCACCAGCTTTGTGCATTCTGCTGAGATTAAACTGTGCCTGTAACTCACAAGAGGAGGAAGGTGAGGAAGATAGAGCAGAGAATGAAGAGAACAACGTCAAGGTCAACTGCATGTATGAGAGCAGGTGTGTGTCTAGAGAAGCCCTCATGACTTTCCTCCTCTGTCTACCCGTGACCCCTTTCTGAATCCACTGTCCAGTTGTTACGTTTTATACACAGTGCTGTACGTGCCACCCCCTGTGCTACCTATGCCACTACGTAATCTTTCAAATCACCCATCTGGGCAGAGGCTGTAAGAGGCAGGGCTTAAAGGAGTAGTTCACCCCTAAAATGACTTTTCTTTTCTATTGATTACTCAAAATGCATTTGGGTCCCCATGCGGAATCAATGAGGGTACATTTATTTTAATCAAATTTTTGTCTTAGGGATGCGACAAATACAAAAATAAATAATATAGCTGCAAGCAGCGATAAAGTGGCTAAGCAAGAAAAAGCAAAGAAAGCAGCAAGGAAAAAAAAGCAGGAGAAGTGGGAAAAGAAATCAAAGAAAAACTAAAAGCAGTGCTCTTCCGAGCACTAGGTCTCTGCCAGGTCAGGTAGGTTATTGTGGCCTCCTGGTGGTGCTATAATGGGCCAATGTGAAATGGGTGCCATGTGTTCTTGAACCTTTCACGGCAACCTTTTGTTTCAAAACAGTGTTTTACAAAAGTTGACCTGCTGGTGTCGCTATAACAGGCCAATGTGATAAGTGTGGTATTTGTTCCTTGACCTAGTGGGAATGTGCTGTGCGTGCAAGATTTCTCGCACATCGCAGGCTGTGTTCAGGATTTGAGGCATTTTGTTCAAAAAGGAGCAATCCTGCAAACTTTGGAATCCAATGTTAGCCAATTAGGATAGAATATGACATCGGAAAAATCATGCGTGATTACATCACTATAGAGATACTTTGTACTGATTCACGGATTTTTGGATAAAATCTGAAGGAGTAATATCAAAGAATGTGTTTTACATAAGTCAGCCTCCTGGTGGCACTATAAAAGGCAGATGTGATAAATGCAGGGCAAAGGTTTTTCCTGGCCTCTGGGAAGTTAGCATACAAAGTTTTACACTGATCGGTGGAGTTATAGGACAATAAACACAAATCGGCCTGTTATAGCACCACCAAGTTTAAAGTTATACCATGTAACTTTTTTTATAAAACAAATCTTAAAATTGTCCTAACTGTTAAATCGCTAAAGTTTTAGAACACCCACTCCGTTATTTTCAGCTTCTGAAGCCTTCTCTTTATGTTTTCTATGAGCCGTGAGGGGGGTAGAATTTCGCGGCAAAATGACGTAATCTGCATCATCTGTATACGTTGTGTATACGTTGGCCAATCACATCGCAGATCATACACACATGATACACTACCGGCCAATTACAGTGCATCTTGCGTCTTTTCAGGAAATAGCTTGCTTCAACAGCTTTGTTTACACTGGTCTAGAAGTCTAGCATGTAACTCCCCAACCGCTGCTCGTAGAGGCACACGAGACCCCTCTATAGATGCGTCTCGGAGAGGCGGACGCGGTGGTCTGAAGGCCCGGTTCAAGCCGAAAAACGGCCGAAAAAAGCAGACGCGACCGCGGTTTGCTATACTGCTACAGACCACTAGTTGAGCAACTTACACAGTATAGCTTTAAGAAATAAACCTTAGACCATGCAGGATACCAAGTTTCAAAATGAACAAAAAAGAAGGAAACAAAAAATAATTCAAGTCAAATCAAAGAACCCAAGTTACGTAACCTATAAGTTTCAATGCAACCAAAAACAATTTAATTGATTTCAACCCACAACAGGCAGCGCACAACAGTTCAATGAATGAACACCAAATAAATAAATAAATGTCTTGTGCCACAGGCTTTTAATAGTATGCGACCGGTCCTGGAACGCAAGCAACGCAACGCAACGCAACGCAACGCAACGCAACGCAACGCAACGCAACGCAATGTCAATAGCACTCCACCGAGGAATAGTGATGTGCACATAACATAGGCTTTTGAGCCGAGGTCATCCAAATCCATCCGCGCAAATTAATTAGAGAGAGAGAAACAAACACTCACACAGCTTGTTAGTGGGAAGTTTAACTTAGCTATACTTTGCAATATGCGTGAGGGATCTATGAAAGATATTCAACTTTTTAGCGCAGCGTGACCATAGAGGTAAGGTAATGACTAATGAGCGCGACGTGGCATGCAGTGATGTGGTTGCAGCTGTTTTGTTTTATTGTGGACTGTCTGGACATTGCCTCTGCTCCTCCAACGCAGATGCGATTCTCTCAGCTCCTCACCAACGTAAGTATTACATTCTCTTCTGCTTTCTCCACAGAGAAGTTATAATCGTTCCGAAGACAGCCGAAAGCGACAGCCTAGGTCCAGTCCAACGGCTTCGGGACTCTGCTTCTCTAGTCTTCGTTTTCCAGCGAATTATTTCACTGTTTGGTGCATTATTATTGTGCTAGCCTAGCCTGTTCCTAGCCTAGCCTAGCTTTAGCCGTTGCCCACTAGCCCTGCTAGCGTCTATGGCCTTTGTGTTGCTAACCTGCTTTTAGCTTACCGCTTGCTTGCTTGCTTGCCTCCTGCCACAGAGCCCCAGTGCTTCTCAGGTAAGACTGACGCTGACGATGGCTGCCTCCAGCCCCATCGCCATCTGCACCAAACCTGAGTGCAGCCATCCCCTGCGGGTCGGGCCGCGGCTGCTGCTCCTCCGGCCCACCCCGTGGCCGTGAGTGTTTCTTCGGATTCCTCCTCCTCGTGCTCCGAGGACGACGACAGCGAGGAGGAGGATGAGGGGGAATTCAACGACGACGAGGAGCAGGATCTCTCCTCGGCTCAGCAGCCGTCCGCCGCCGTCGCTCCCATGGAACAAGGGTTCCCTGTGATCTCCCTCCACCCTGAGGAAAATGACTCCCCCCTCCTCTCCTTCGCCTCCATTTCGGCTGTGGCCCTGTCCTCACATGGAGGCAATGAAGCTCGCGCCGCTCCCGGAGCTGCCGTGGCAGGCCTCGCTGCCACCCCGGGATCGGCTCCAGCGACCTCGACTCCCACTGATGCTGGGACGGGGACAGGCCTCGCTGCCCCCCCAGCCAGTGCTGGTGCTACGCCTGCGAGGGCCGCCATGTCGGACTCGCAGGCATCCACCCCCTCGGCAGTCGGTAGCTCACTTCTGTCACAGATGGCCCTGTCCACCCCCCCTGTGGGCCTCCTAGCAGCCTACGTGAAGCTGCTCCACAGCTCCCCCACTCCGCCTCCTGACCTCGACGTGAAAGCCGAGCTCAAGGCGGCCATGGACCTCCTAATAGAATTGAACTTCTACGCCGTGGCGTGGAACAGCAGGGCCATGGATCACCTGATGTCGCTGGAGGTATGCCACTGGTTAGACCCCATCGACTGGAAGAAAGACGGACCGGACAGGAAGGAGCTCAGTGACCTGCCCCACGCAGGGACCGAGCTCTTGGCGGGAGAGCTCCAGCTCTTCCAGGCCCGCGCCGCCGCCAGGAGAGAGACAAGAGAGCTGGTGGTCAAGGCTGTCCCCATGCCCCCACCGGCTGCCCCCTCCACGCCCAAGAAACAGCGGACACATCGCTCTTCCTCCAGGGACAGCGGGAAGTCTAAATCTTCAGCTTCAAGCAAGTCCTCCAAGTCAGGTGCCCGACCCCGGACTCCGGCGGACCCCCCTGCCACCTGACCCAAGGAGGACCGTCCTAAGCCCCGCCCCGCGAAGGGACGCGGAAAGGGACAGCACAAATGACTCTTTGCCCACAAATGACTCTTTAAAACCACTGACACACAGTTTGCCTCCCTCTCCCCGAGAGGGCAGCCTAGCTCCAGGTCTAGAAAACTGTCCTATGCGACATTTTGACTTGCCAAGCGGCCAGCAGCGTCACCACCGGCACCATCTTACGAGGGTGCGTTCCAGTCGCCTGAGCGCCCGTCGAGCTCCACAGCGCCTCCCGCCCGGGCGGTGCTTTCTCCGGCGGCGCGCCAGACGGCGCCAACGCAACTCTACACTCCACTGGCACACTGTGCCGCACAGTGGAGGAGGTGCAATCCGAACCCTTGGATTTATCGCAACATCAGAAAGGGCTACAGAATACAATTCAAGAAAAGCCCCCCACTCTCCTCCACGTTGATTTTCACCAACTCCAAGGGTAAATACGCCCGTGCTCTGGAGGAAGAGATACAGGCCCTCCTCCTAAAGGGGGCCATTCGTGAAGTGCCGTGGAGCCGACTCCGTCTGGGTTTTTACTCCACCTACTTCCTGGTTCCCAATAAGAGGAGGGGGGGGGGGGGGCTGCGTCCCACTCTGGACCTCCGCCAACTCAACCAGTACTTGATGACGTTCAAGTTCAGGATGCTCACCACCGCCAGTCTGCTGCGGTCGGTGAGGGAGGGCGATTGGTTCACTTCGATAGATCTACAAGACGCATACACGCACGTCGCGATCTACCCTCCACACAGGAAGTTCTTGAGGTTCGCCTTCCATGGGAGAGTGTTCGAGTACACTGTCCTTCCCTTTGGCGAACCTCTGAGACGTCAGGGAATAAGGATTTCAAACTACCTGGACGATTGGCTCATAAGCACTTCCTGGAACATGATCGCACGCCTCTCCCAGGAGAGGGTGGATAACTTCTTGTCCCGCGCCAGCACCTTCCTCTCTGCGGAGGAGGTCCCTGTCAAGCTGGTGCAACATCTCACAGGACTAATGGCTTCAGCCTTAGACCTGGTGAGACTTGGACGGTTTCACATGAGACCTTTTCAGAGGTGGATGCTCTCTCTGGGCATCGCCTCCACGCAGGGCAGCACTCTAGTCCGGGTCTCCGAAGGAGCTCGAGCAGCCCTGGGCCCCTGGTTAGAAGCAGACTAGGGGCTGTGATCACCACAGACACCAGTCTCTTGGGTTGTGGAGCAAACCTGGAGGGGCGCACAGCGAGAGGACTTTGGGGCCCCCACTTGAGCAACAAGCACATCAATTACTTAGAATGGAGGGGTTGTCACGTCGGCGGCGAGCACTGGACAGCCTAGCTCGCAAGGTGGCTATCTGGTGCTCGGAACACCTGCAGTGGAGCCAATGGAGATCGCCAAGCTGACTTTTTCAGGGTGGATAGTGGAGGCCAGTAGGATAAGGGGCAGTTAGGTCGGGAGGGCAGTTGGTGACGTCACAGTAGGTGTGCGTGCATGTGTGTGCATGTGCGTGCGTGCGTGCGTGCGTGTGTGTGTGTGTGTGTGTGTGTGTGTGTGTGTGTGTGCATGTGCGTGCGTGTGTGTGTGTGTGTGTATGTGTGTGTGTGTGTTTCAAAAGTGAATATGTGTAGAGGCATGTGTAAAGGGCCCCTGTTGGGTTATTGTTTAGTCTTCTTTCTTAAAGACAGTGGGGTTTATTGTTTCTCTAAAGGGTGGCTTTACCGTGACTGTAATTAGTGAATGGACAGGATGAGGGCAGCCCGGGTTGTGCTCCTTGTGGGATGGGGAAAGCAATGGCTTTTTCTTGAGGGCGGTTTACCGATCAGCCTGGGGTTCTATTCCTTGTAGGATGGGGAGATGATGATTTTGGATTAATAGCATTGTGACTCCTCTGTCATAAAGGTATGTGTACACATTGGTGAATGGAGGGTCACCGTGTTGGGGGGAGATTGTGGCTCTCTTATGTATGACTTTAGTCTCATTCTGTATGTACTGGGGACAGTGGATATGGCTGGATGGACATGCTGCAACATGTGTGATGTCCACAACAGGGAGAGAGGATGGATCACTTTACCTAACTATGCTCCTGACCCCAGCATGGGTTAACTACAGCAGGTCCATGCCAGTAGAAGAATGGTCACACATCAGGGGGTGGTGTAAAACAATGATAGGCCTACTGCTAAGCTCAGTGACCACAACACAGGGTGTGTAGAAACAGGGCATGCACTTTTAGTGGATAATGCACTATATATATTTTTTTCCAGTATGCACACATGGATATATTATAGAAACCTATTACCTAGCCAAATGTGAGAAATTCCATACATGAAAATAAAAGAATAAATAAGTAATGAAAAACAGCCGATCTACCTGGTCACAGAACGAGGCGATATGGAGAGAGAGAGTAAGATGTGACAGGGGGCAGACGCTGACAGATCTACAGTACAATTATGGCTTGTACTGAGGCTATGTTGATCGTTTTGGGGGGGCAAACATATAATTTATCGATTGGGTCTCGAGATAAATAAATACCATTTAAATAAAAAACGTTTGGAAGCAATTAGTAGACACAGAGTTTTAAAAGGTTATAGTCCAAATAATATTAACAGACCAGTAAATATTTAGTTATTATTTTTTTACATTAGCAAGCCTTAACTAACTATGTCATGGTGTCTGACATGAATTTCGTGGTCAAACCTTAACACAGTTAGTGGTTATTAACAACAACACTCATTAGTTGAGTTTTGCAGTCGTACAGTAGAGTACATAAAATCAGAACTAGTCTTTAACCCTCAAATAAAGCCAAATGATTCAAGTCACAAAGAGGGAGTGATAGGAGTGTGCTGTGTAATGTGTAATGTTAGGTTTGTACGAGAGTGGACTCTCAAAGCATTTACGGGTCAGGGGACAGGCCTGTAAATCCAGGGGTTCAAACTAGTCAAAATAGATGATATACAGTATATCCATGTCAGTGTCAAATTGTTCAGCAAAACCTCATTCTTGCATGCTATTCTTAAAATTCTATAATGCAATATTATAACACACACACATTTCATCCTTCAACACGATTTGAAAGCTTTGAAAAACTATGTAGTTCTGTATTTAAAGAAAAAATGTGTTACACACGCTCTTACAGAAATTATACGAAAACAGCAGATCCACAATCTCACAATTAGTTTACTCTTTACTGTCACTTAACAACAATAACAATGTCTGAGGGATGTAGATTCTTTCTGGTTTTTTTCTTCCTATTTATATATTTTCAATACATGATAGGGACCATAGTAATAATTAGACAACTTATTGTTTATTTCCTGGGTGTTCTGTAGGGTAACTACGTTTGTAATTAGCCTGTACCTGTCACGATTTGTTAAACTGGCAGACCCAAAAGCAGACAAAAACACAGTCAAAGTCCAAGGGTGTTTATTGAAACAAAGGCTGGAGAGAGGGGGTCTTGGTGTGGGCCTGGGGTGGGCACAGCGTGAGCAGGCAGGCAGGCAAGGCAGCAGGAAGCGTAATCACTGAGGAGGAGCAGAGGGCAAAGTCAGAAAACACAAAGGCAAAAAGTCACGAGGATCAAAAACTGGGTTTCGAAAAAACACAAAAGCTGAGATTCACTAGAGCTAACAAAGCTAAAGACTGAACTGGCTAGTAGCGTTACCACGCACGGGAGTTTGTGCAACGATCTGGCATCGCGGGCAGAGCAGACCAAACATTTATAGACTCCCAGTGATGAGCTGATGGCAGGCAGCAGAGGATGATGAGGGAACAGGAACCAGGTGTGCCTGCTGGAAACTGGAGCCAAGCCGCCGCCCAAAACACACGCCCACTCACAAAGACACACACACATACATAGACAAACACAGACACTGACAGACTGTGACAGTGCCTCCCCCTCAAGGAACGCCTCCAGGCGTTCCACCAGGCTTGCTCGGGTGGCGGCGGTGAAAATCCGAGACCAGGGAGGGATCCAGGATGAAGCGACGCGGCACCCAGCAACGCTCCTCGGGACCATACCCCTCCCAGTCCACCAGGTACTGCAAACCCCTTCCTTGACGGCGAACATCTAGCAGCCGCCGGACCGTGTAGGCTGGGTGGTCGTCAATGACACGGGGGGGTGGGGGGGGCGTATCAGGAGGACAAAGCGGGCTGGTCGAGACAGGCTTCAACAGGGAGACGTGGAAAGTGGGATGAACCCTCCAGCGAGGGGGCAACTTAAGCTTAACCACAGTGGGATTGATGACGGAGACGATCTCATAAGGGCCAACATACCGGGGCGAGAGCTTCTTGGACTCCACCTTCAAGGGAAGGTCTCTGGAGGAAAGCCAAACCCGCTGACCCGGCTGGTACACAGGGGCCGGTGTACGGCGGCGATCAGCGTAGCGTCTATTCCGGTCAACAGAGCTGAGTAGGGCTGCACGAGCATCCTTCCATACCTTGCGGCAGCGCCGCAGATGTGCCTGGACCGACGGAACGGCGATGTCCTCTTCCTCAGAAGGAAACAGTGGAGGTTGGTAACCACAAGACCCCTCGAACGGAGACACTCCTGTGGCAGCACAGGACAAGGAGTTGTGGGCATACTCAACCCACACAAGGTGGGTGCTCCAGGAGGAGGGGTTCTTGGCCGCGACACATCGGAGAGCTGCTTCCAGGTCTTGGTTAGCTCGTTCTGTCTGTCCATTAGACTGAGGGTGAAATCCTGACGTTAAACTTACAGAAGCCCCGAGGGCCCGACAGAAGGCCCTCCAAACCTTTGAGATGAACTGGGGTCCTCTATCGGAAACGATGTCCAGGGGAATTCCATGAAGACGGACCACATGATGTACTAGGAGGTCGGCAGTTTCTAGGGCCGTGGGGAGTTTGGGGAGAGCCACGAAGTGTACAGATTTGGAGAATCTGTCCACAATAGTCAGGATTACAGAATTACCCTTAGATGGAGGGAGACCAGTGACAAAGTCCAAAGCAATATGGGACCATGGACGACTGGGTACTGGCAACGGATGGAGTAGACCAGCAGGTGGCCGATTGGAAGACTTCCCACGGGCACACACAGCACAGGCAGACACATAGGCACGGGTGTCAGCATCCATGGTAGGCCACCAAAAGTGTCGCTTTAGGAGGGACAGGGTGCGGCCAACTCCAGGGTGGCAGGCAAACTGGGACGTGTGTGCCCAGAGAAGAACCTGAGAGCGGACAGAGTCAGGCACAAAGAGACGGTTGTCAGGACCATTGCCTGGGTCCGGTTGATCTCGCTGAGCCCCTCGAACTAGCGACTCAATCTCCCAAGTCACTGTGGCCACCACACAGGACGAAGGAAGGATTGGCTCTGGACAGGTGACACCCTCTGAGGTGAACTGACGTGACAGGGCATCCGGTTTGATGTTGCGGGAGCCTGGACGGTAGGTCAGCGTGAACCGAAACCGGCCAAAGAACAGAGCCCATCGGGCCTGGCGGGAGTTGAGGCGTTTGGCAGACTGGATGTACGTCAGGTTTTTATGGTCAGTCCATATGATGAACGGGTGTTCAGCTCCCTCGAGCCAGTGCCTCCATTCCTCCAGGGCGCATTTGACCGCAAGCAACTCTCGATTTCCCACATCATAATTGCACTCAGCCGGCTCTAGACGACGGGAGAAGAATGCACAAGGGTGGAGTTTCTGGTCTTCGGCAGACCGCTGGGAAAGAACAGCTCCCACTCCGGACTCCGAGGCATCGACTTCTACAATAAACTGGCGTGAGGGATCAGGGTGGATGAGGAGAGGAGCAGTAGTGAAACGTCTCTTTAGTTCCTTAAAGGCGGCGTCTGCGTCATTGGTCCAAGTGAACGGGACAGCTGGAGAGGTGAGTCTGGTGAGGGGTTGAGCCACCTGACTGTAGTTCCTGATGAAACGTCTATAGAAGTTAGCAAACCCCAAGAAGCTCTGAAGACGCTTGACAGAGGTTGGTTGAGGCCAGTCCACCACTGCCCGCACCTTTTCCGGATCTGCCTTCACCTGGCCACTCTCAACGATGAACCCCAGGAATCTAGTAGACTGAACATGGAATTCACATTTCTCTGCCTTTACGTAGAGCTTGTTCTCTAGAAGACGCTGGAGTACTTGTTTTACATGAACAATGTGCTCTTCCAGACTACGTGAGAAGATTAGAATATCGTCCAAATAAACAAAAACAGAGCGGTTAAGCAGGTCACGAAGGACATCATTCACAAGAGCTTGAAACACTGCTGGGGCATTTGTTAAGCCGAAAGGCATGACCAGGTACTCAAAGCCGTCTTCCATTCATCCCCGGCTCGGATTCGAATCAAATGGTAAGCATTACGGAGGTCCAACTTCGAGAATATAGTGGCTCCTTGGAGGGGCTCAAAAGCAGAGGCTAGTAATGGTAGTGGGTATTTGTTTTGGATGGTGATGTTATTGAGTCCTCGATAATCAATACAAGGGCGTAAGGAACCATCCTTCTTACCCACGAAGAAAAAACCTGCGCCCACTGGAGAGGATGAGGGTCGAATGATGCCTGTAGCCAAGGAGTCACGAATGTAGCTCTCCATAGTCTCACGCTCAGGACGGGACAGGTTATAAAGCCGGCTGGAAGGCAGGGGAGCCCCAGAAAGCAGGTCTATAGCACAGTCATAGGGGCGGTGAGGAGGGAGTGACAAGGCCAGTTGTTTGCTGAAGGCCTCTCCCAAGTCATGGTAGACTGCAGGGACCTTGGACAGATCTGGGGGCTCAGAGAAGACAGGGGAAGCTGTATCCTCAGCAGGGGAGCGGGCAGACCGCAGGCAGGTGGAATGACAGAAAGAGCTCCAGCTCACTACTTTGGCTGCGGCCCAGTCAATGTGAGGATTATGGAGTCTCAGCCAGGGCTGGCCAAGGACTACAGGAGCAAGTGGGGAGGCGATTATGTGGAACTGAATTTGTTCATGATGATTACCGGAGACCAGGAGATGTACAGGTTCGGAGCGGTGAGTAACTCGAGCGAGGAGTCGACCAGTCAGGGCATTAGCCTGCAGAGGTGAAGGAAGAGGCTCAATGTTGATGCCCATTTGAGAAGCGACACCTGCATCCAGGAAGTTTTCATCCGCCCCCGAATCCACCAGGGCTAACAGTGACCGAGACTGGGATTGCCAACGAAGGGTGGTAGAGAACTGCATGCGGCACAAGGATTTGGGGGAGGATACCGCCGGACTCACCAGAACCCCCACTGTTACTGGTGAGCCTGCCCTTTTGACCGCAAGGAACAGGCGGCAAGGAAGTGGCCAGGCTGGCCACAATAGATGCACACCCCTGCCTTCACCCGGCGGAGGCGCTCTTCAGGAGTAAGGCTGGCACGGCCCACCTGCATGGGTTCCTCACCAGGGGGACTGGAAGTTGATGCTGCAGGCACAGGGAATCTGGACTCGGCTGGTAGGGATTTGTAGCTTACCCCAAAGGCAAGTTCCGATGACCGAGAAGGAGCTGGGTCTACTTGCCACTGGGCCATCTGGTCGGAGAGGTTGATAGCTGTTGTAATGGCTTCATCTAAGGAAAGCTGCTCCTTCCTAAGAGCAATCTCTCTCCCAATGGTACGACTGAGCCCATTCTGGAAAGCAGAGAGCAGGGCCTGGTCATTCCAACCACTCTCCACGGCTAGGGACCGGAACTCAGAAGTAAATTCTCTTACTGAGCGTCTCCCCTGGCGGAGTCTAAGCAACTGCTGGCCTGCCTGCTGTCCTCGTATGGGGTGGTCGTAGACTCGTTTCAGCTCAGCGGATATCGCAGAAAAGGACTGGACTGCAGCAGCACCTTGCTCACGAAGGGCATTGAAATAACTCAGTGGAGGCCCCTGTAGCAGGTTGGCTACATAAGCGATCTTGGCTGCCTCACGGCCAAAGCGAGATGGCTGAGCATCAAAAGAAAGCTGAATCTGAGTTAAAAACTCACGACAGGTGTTGGGATCTCCAGAATATTTAGCAGGCGGGGGAATGTTAGGCTCAGAAGCAGGATGAATGGGAGGTTGCGCAGCGGGAGCTTCAGGTGGTTGTGCAGGCAGAGGTTGACCGTGGATGGCAGTAAGCTGTTCATTGACTAAAGTCATAGAGTCAAGAAGTTTCTGAAGCATTACCTCATGGTTTCCCAGGCGCTGTCCCTGAATAGTAATGGCCTCCTTCATCCTGTCGAAGTCTGCTGGGTCCATTCTGGCCAGATCGTTCTGTCACGATTTGTTAAACTGGCAGACCCAAAAGCAGACAAAAACACAGTCAAAGTCCAAGGGTGTTTATTGAAACAAAGGCTGGAGAGAGGGGGTCTTGGTGTGGGCCTGGGGTGGGCACAGCGTGAGCAGGCAGGCAGGCAAGGCAGCAGGAAGCGTAATCACTGAGGAGGAGCAGAGGGCAAGGTCAGAAAACACAAAGGCAAAAAGTCACGAGGATCAAAAACTGGGTTTCGAAAAAACACAAAAGCTGAGATTCACTAGAGCTAACAAAGCTAAAGACTGAACTGGCTAGTAGGAGTTTGTGCAACGATCTGGCATCGCGGGCAGAGCAGACCAAACATTTATAGACTCCCAGTGATGAGCTGATGGCAGGCAGCAGAGGATGATGAGGGAACAGGAACCAGGTGTGCCTGCTGGAAACTGGAGCCAAGCCGCCGCCCAAAACACACGCCCACTCACAAAGACACACACACATACATAGACAAACACAGACACTGACAGACTGTGACAGTACCGTACATGAACCTCACACCATGTACGGTACATTTACAGTAAAACATTTAAGCCTATGCATAACCATACTATTTAGTGTTTTATCTATGACAATATTGTATTTCACTGGATGTATAGCGGACAGGTATAGAGGATCAGCTATTCATTTACACTGTAGTTATCTATTTTCCTCTCACTACATATTTGTTTTCCCACTACAAACTGTTTCACAGTTTGTTTGTTACAAACTGTTTCCTACAAACTGTACACAGTATATCAATCATAAAGTGTAGAGGACCAACTATACAACACAACTATACAACATCTACTGACCTGCATAATACCTACAGTAATCAACTACTGTATATTCAGCACAAATATACACCACCAACAGAAATCATCAGAATCGTCACTGCACATTGGGAGTAGCACACAAAACATTAAAAAAAAACATAACTCCTGCATTCACGTGAAGACAAAATACACAATATGTTCTAATAATAAAGTGTTCAACAGACTTTTGCTCAACAACCTTTTAATATCATTTGACTGTGTAAATAACTGAAACCTTTTTTTTCCTTTTACATAGGTGATGGGAAAGTATTTGGTTTTTCAATGTATAGTTTGGATATTTGTTTTTGTAATTTTACTGTTACTGTTAATGATAGGATCATGGTTTACCTATGGTCATAGCTATGGATATGCATTTTTATGTATAACCTTGTTTATCCTTGTTTATCTGAACTCAATCTGGAGTGTTTTCTAAATGTCAAAACACTTCACTAATACATAGCAAAATATGATATCCTAGAAAACACATTAACATCAAACATCACCTATATCAAATTGCGTCTACAGTATCTACACTACAGTATACTGTGCATACTAAAACATGTAAGATTCACCATTGCATTTCGTTGATATGAAAACCTACGGTATGTTTTTAGAAGCGTGAATAAACTTTAACTATGCCTATAACTTGTTGCAGAGTTACACACTATCTTATCTCATGCATGTTGCTATATGCTAGACGTCACCGAAGGTGCTTCTACTGAGCAGTGGGGTCTTCTTTTAACATCGCACTCACATAATATCTCTATCGCCTTTCACTCAATCTATGACCAACACTGTATTTCTCTGACAATTCACAAAGCTACAATTTGTTTCTCCTAACCCAATAACAATTTGCTACTCTGGCCTCAGTACACCATTAATCAAAATCTGTAACTTATGTGACAATAAAGCTGCATATGATTCTATAAACATATGTCATTACTACCCATTTAAGTGAATAATACATTTGTAAAAATTGGTATAGGCCTAAGTCATTCAAGGATGCATTTGAAAATGTTTGGTGTAAAACACTAGCTAGTTTTGACTACACACACACACAAATCATTTATTCTTCCTCGCCAAGATGTACGTTGTTCACATTAAAATTGATGTATACTGCTATGCATTGGGATACATCCTATACTGCATAGTCTAAATGTACAGATTTCAGATTTTTTCTCTTTGGTTAATCAGGACACCAGAGCTAAATGGTAAATCTTATCCATATTGCATGGGTCCTAGAGTGTGGTTATCTACAAACCTTAGCTATAAGGTGACAGACCTGATACATTAGGTGGCTATGAGAAAACTATTTTGATCTTTTTGTGAACAAATCTCAAACAGCATAGATATGAGGACTGATTGTCTGTGTATTCATGTAATGTGTAATGATGCTTATTTCAGATGGAATTGCAAGCCCATCATACAAGTCTTTTTCTGAAATTATGTGTCAGATGTACTCATGGAACACTAAGTTGACAGGTGTAGTAGGGGGTATAGTTATATATGATAGGATGAATCACTAACAAAGATTTGTGTATTCGTTGTAAGTTGCAGGGGATAGCGAGATCACATATTATTTTGTGACAAACAATGAATCTGAGTACATGTAAAAGCGGTATCCATATGAATTTCATCAAATGTCCCATACATCCCCAATATTTTACCCATCATACACATTTGATACGGTACATTTTCAGTATAGTGTATGTTTAAGATGACTATTTAGTGTGTTTTAAAACAACTATTCATTTCACTTGTAGATTAGCCCACAATATTCTGAAATGTGGGTTATTATAGTCTTTGAATCAACACATACGTGCCCCCAAGCTCCTCAAGTCCCCAATAGTTTGCTGATCAGCCAAACTTTATCACAGGATACATAATGTGCTATAGTTTTGAACATTACACCTGACATAGATATGAGGTAGGATTCGCTATTCAATGCTACCTGTCTATTTTCATCTCACTAGTGTTTCTCCACATACAATTTAAACAAAACATTGCCCTCATACACTTCAACATAACTAACCAACCCCGCACACCATCAACAAAACATAAAACTTTGCAAACAAAATAGAAAAATATTTAAACCATAACACCACTAAGAATTTCAATCACCACTAAAACGCACAAAACATAAACCTTTGCAACATAACAGAAAATATTACAAAAATAACAACCCTAAGAATGTTCAACCAGAACCAAAATGCACAAAACATAAAATTTTGTCACCTAACAGAAAATATTACAAAAATAACAACCCTAAGAATTTCAATCACCACTAAAACGCACAAAACATAAAACTTTGCAGCATATCAGAAAACATATTACAAAAATAACAACACTAAGAATTTCCAACCAGAACCAAAACATAAAACCTTTGCCATGTAACAGAAAAATATTTTAAAAATAACACCACTAAGAATTGCGACTATCACTAAAACGCACAAAACATAAAACTTTGCAAACATAACAGAAAATATACAACAACCCTAAGAATTTACAACGAGAACTAAAACGTACAAAACAGAGAACTTTGGCCACATAACAGAACAATTTTACAAAAATAACATCAGTGAGAATCGCGACTATCACTAAAACGCATAAAACATAAAACTTTGCAGCATAAGGGTCATACATGGGCTACATAATATGTCCAGGATATGTCGACAAAAGGAACGGAGACATCACTGAGACATCTAGATTACGCTCTACAACGATTGCACAGTCATTAGTTTGTTACTTATTTTGCAAAGGGTATTGTTCATCTGTGGATTTTTAGATAAAAAACATATTTTTTGGGGTCAAAGGGGGGACTCTCTCTCATACATAATATCTCTTAATCTCTCTCTCTCCAATACAATTTAACTAATAATTTCTCTATTCAAGGATGTATTTGAAAATGTTTGGTGTAAAAACAGTAGTTAGTTTTGACTACACACACACATCATTTATTTTTTCTCCCTGAAATTTGCGTTGTTCACATTAAAATTGTACACACTACAATCATACTAGGACATGTGTAGGCAGTTTAGCCATATGTAACAGTACAGGTATATACATTTGGTAAAATATAAAATATAATATACAAGACTGCATGAACACCATAGCTACTGAAAGTGGTGTACAAATATATGCATAACAAGTCGAAAATATAATTTATTCACAGTAACAACGTATGCATCAATTATTAAGGTGTTTATACTTTATCTAATAATTCTATAGTTCTACAGATGGCGAGTTCCTCCAGAATGTAACAAGCTCATTCAGAACTGCACACGTTTTCTTGTCTTTACCCAATACCAGATTGGCATTAACAATCGCCTTGATATATCCTGGAATATCTTTAACACCCTTCAATTCGTGTAGAAAAGTTTCACACACTCCTTGCACTCTAGATGTTGTTGTAATAATACCATGAGTTTCCAACACATGCATGATTCCTGAAATAAATCGCTCAGTCCACAGTCTTTTCATTAATTCTTCAAAACGATTGAAAAAATATCTTGATGGTTGGGATAGACACTGGTGATGGGCTGGGGTGGGATGATCTATTTCACAACCGTCACAATCCTCTTTCCATAGATCAGTTATTAAAGTATCCACTAGCATTGCTACGCATACTTTTATAATACGCAGAAAGCGTGAACCGAGCAAAGTTGCAGGTTGATACAGATCCAATGGTGATGTCACTGGGGAGGGCCATGAAAGTGTTGGTGATGAGAAAAGAAGAATTTATTTCCAACTTTAAAATATGAATATAACACACTTATAAACAGTATACATTACTGCAAAACTAATCTCTCAAACTACTTTCTCAAAAAAAATTCTGGAACACCTCATTTTGTGATTCTTATCCTATCCAAACTTATATTAAAGTATCCAATCAACCAATCAATTCTGAATCATTAGTATTAGTTTTATTCAGCTATTTTAATTACAAACATTATGCCAACAACACTTTTGGCTGCATAAGAAGTGAGGTAAAATGTACCTGTCTAGTGAAACAAAACAAATTTCAACATTATTACAATATAACCAACATTCTTAAAAAAAAAACTATTATGACCAAATATTTAGTATAATGTAGTTGATATTTTTATTTTGAGTAGAAAACATGTACACATATATACAATGATAATGATAAACAACATAACTGGTGGAATCATCATACAAAAAAAATACTATGTGGTAAAGCTACGTTTTTTATTTTTTATGCTTACAAGATTGTATGAACACTGTAATGAATGTGGACACTATACAATATAGGCTATGCACTTTCTTCCCTGTAACATTGTATTTTAATAAATGATTCATGAATTCTCTAGCAATACTATAGCTCAGTACTTGGTTCTACAGATGGTGAGTTTATCCAGAAAGGAATGACTTTGTTCATCACATTATGTTGTGTCACATTTTCTTTTCTTTGTTTCTGGCTTCATGATGTTGTCATCTGATTTGGTTGTAAGCACAGGCTTCCTTTTTTGCTGTTGTTTCACATGGTCACTAGAATTGTCCCATGGGATTGTCTTCAGAGCAGGAAACATCTTTATTACATTTCTTGTTTTCAGAATATCCAGGAAAGCATTGCACGTTGATTCACCCTTGCCCATAATTAAGTCCACAAGTTCAGTGGCTGGGTCCGCTGAGATACGATATCTATCCAGTTGTGTGATTAGTTTTTGTTCACAGATAAGCGAAATAAGCTTGAAGAGATTGTCAATATCTGACATCAGGGTGTTTTGAAGTGTTGACTTGTTTTTTCTTATACTGTCTTGTGCTCTTCTGACTGCATCTGTGCAAGCCATGTATCCAGGGCGTCCTTGGGGTTGTGCTGCATAAGGCAGTGCCTTCAATTCAGGTCTAATTGCTGTTACTTCATTATTTTGTAGCATAGCAATGAACCCATAACAGAATTCTTCACCCTTGCAGAGCATTTTGTCCAAAAGCTCAACAGCTGCTGTGTAGGGCGAGTGAGTGTCCCTGAGTTGTCTGTAGCCCACATTGCCAACAAGATCCGATTGGAAAGCACAATCGATGAAAAATTCCATATCTGACATGATGATTTCTTGCAGTTTTGGCTTGTTTACCCTTAAAATCTCTGTAAACGACATTCCCGGCATGAAACGAAATCCTTCCCTCTCTGTTTCAAAAACCATTGGTGGAAGACCGTACCAAGGCAATTTCTTCAGATCAGGAAGCCTGTCTGTAAGTTTTGCGTGTTTTAGCAGAGACAGGAACACTTGGCAAATCTTTTCACCCTTGTTCATTATCTTATCAATAAACCTGCATGATGTATAAAAATGAGACATTTGCATGAGGTCCCGGTACTCTCCAAACACCAGTAGGCTTTCTTCAAAAACACACTGGATGACATATTTGATATCTGGAAACAGTATTTTTCTAAGTTCTAAACTGTTTTTCCGTATCATATCTTTTGCTGTCACACATCCATTGCCAATCACGTTTGGACGACTGTACCATGACATGTGCTGTAGATCAGGATATGTTTCTATTGCATTTGACGCTTGTAGCAGACATAGGAACTCACTGCACGCAGTTTCACCATTGGCGATAATTATTTCCAAGAGTGCCTGAATTGTCTGTGAACTGTCTGGGTTATTGTACACCATGTGCTTGAGCTTATTGTAGGTCCCATGATCCATCAAATGTTCTTCATGTCCAAAAGCCAACTGGAGGAGATAAAGTATATCATGCTCCAGTATGCATTGAAGTTTTTTAGAGTTTTCTCTGAGCATATCAGTTGCTGACCATCCGTATGGTAAATTTGCCCCATTACCCACACTGGGGACTCCTTCCTCTATCTCACTTGACAATTGCACGGCCTTTTCTCCCATCTCTGGATAGGGTGGTGAAAGCGGTGGTGAGAAGTAAGGTGTAGAGTAGCCCAGAGGTGATGGAGGAGGTACACCCGGGCATGGACAATATTCATCATCAGTTTCAGATTTGGAATCGTGCATAGGATCGCATTCTACAGTTTCCACTGGTAGAATACCGCTAGAGTTGGTTTCATCCCTTCTTTCAGCAGCTTTTTCCATGGTGACTGGTGAAATCATAATATTCTACTCTCTAAGAGTCCCTTATATCTTGTGAAAGGAATAGGCGTGGTGTATCTTACGAGAGGAAGAGGCATAGGAGGGTGGACCAGTAAGGGGTAAGAGGAGGAGGAGCAGAAGTAGATTGAAAACAAAGAGGTTTCTTTGTTGAGAAATAGCTAATAGCTAACTATATTAGGTATAATTACTAGTGTAAATCATATATATTATATATTTAATCTGTTATTTATATATTTATCTTTATTACCTGTCAAATTTTCAAAAATTCCATGAAAAAAGATATGTTTTTATATGTTTTATTTTGACAAGAGAACATGATACATCTTTTCAGGCATGTTACACGCATGTTACAATTAATATAATATGTAAATAAAATGTGGATACACAATCTAGGGAAACACATTGAACATTCAACACATCATATGATTCGAGCAGACTATGATCCTCTCAAATCAACAGGAGAGGACACATGTATGGTAGGCCTATTGTTAGTTTGACCATCGGTTTCTAGCTCATGATCCAACACAGGTCTTACAGAGTTACAGTATTACAGTTGCCCCTTGACCACTGCGTATCTTCAGGTGGTTTTATAAAATCAATCCACCCTGGTTTATTGTACATTGAAAACAGAGTAGCTCCAGATGGTTGTGACTTTTTGGAATTTTCAGGTACTTTTATGGAATCAATCCAACCGAGCTTATGGTCCATTGAAAACAGAGTAGATCCAGAGGGATGATTGTGATTAGGTTCATTCAAGAGTTTTTTATCATGCATCAGGGGTACACGTCTTGGTTTCTTTGTAGAGAGGTAGTTCGTACGATTTACACCGTTCAGGCGATCATCCAGCAACATCATCTTGCGAGTCTCTTTTGCTTTGCGGAAAAACACATTGATTAATTTCAGCACGTCCTGCAGAAGCCACAAATCACCAGCATGAAAGGCTAAACGGATTGGAAAATACAATTCTTTGTCCATTACAGTCTTCGATCTTTCACAAGTTGGTCCCAATCTTACCAACAAACATAAAAATGACTGTGAACAGTCGATAAGGAAAGCTTCTCCTTCGGATAAGCGAGTAGGCATCGCTTCATCCACTTTCACCATATCCGATGGTTTGATGTAGTCATCTTTGGCCCATCTCCCCCAGAGCAGATAATCAGTGAAATCCATGATGGCCGTCTCAAACCTCTCAAATTCAGATGCATATACTCTCACATGATGCAAATCTGCAAACAATGTTTCCCCATCTTCCACTGTATACAGATCAACAAATGGAAAAAGGTGCATGGGTGGCGAAAAATGGCATCGTAATTCACGTTCATTAGACAGATTCCATATCAGCTTATCCTCGCTCTGGTAATTCAGGCGGTGAGAGTCCATTTTTGGTGGTAAGAATTGGTCTTCCTCATATTTAAAGAAATAGGACCCCGAGAGAGGGGGGTATTAGAGAGACCGAACGTTGAACAACCAATGAAATTTAATGTAGGAGGGATCTGGATAATTGCATTAGGTTAAAGTGACAACTGGTAGAATAACTGGTACAATATGTTTATACCTTGATACCATCTAGTTTACATAAAATAAGCCTATTCGCACATAAAATAAAAATACAATACATTAAATAAAATATACTCTTGCATTCTTGTAAGCAAAATAACAATAAACAAGTTTTGTATTTAATGAACCCTGTGTATAATTGTGTTATCACTGTAGCACATAGTGATGTTTAGTGTGAGCATATTTTACTGTGTACCAACTGTGTGTGAACAACGTAAATTTCAGGGAGAAAAAATAAATGATTTGTGTCTGTGTAGTCAAAACTAACTACTGTTTTTACACCAAACATTTTCAAATACATCCTTGAATAGAGAAATTATTAGTTAAATTGTATTGGAGAGAGAGAGATTAAGAGATATTATGTATGAGAGAGAGTCCCCCCTTTGACCCCAAAATATGTTTTTTATCTAAAAATCCACAGATGAACAATACCCTTTGCAAAATAAGTAACAAACTAATGACTGTGCAATCGTTGTAGAGCGTAATCTAGATGTCTCAGTGATGTCTCCGTTCCTTTTGTCGACATATCCTGGACATATTATGTAGCCCATGTATGACCCTTATGCTGCAAAGTTTTATGTTTTATGCGTTTTAGTGATAGTCGCGATTCTCACTGATGTTATTTTTGTAAAATTGTTCTGTTATGTGGCCAAAGTTCTCTGTTTTGTACGTTTTAGTTCTCGTTGTAAATTCTTAGGGTTGTTGTATATTTTCTGTTATGTTTGCAAAGTTTTATGTTTTGTGCGTTTTAGTGATAGTCGCAATTCTTAGTGGTGTTATTTTTAAAATATCTTTCTGTTACATGGCAAAGGTTTTATGTTTTGGTTCTGGTTGGAAATTCTTAGTGTTGTTATTTTTGTAATATGTTTTCTGATATGCTGCAAAGTTTTATGTTTTGTGCGTTTTAGTGGTGATTGAAATTCTTAGGGTTGTTATTTTTGTAATATTTTCTGTTAGGTGACAAAATTTTATGTTTTGTGCATTTTTGTTCTGGTTGAACATTCTTAGGGTTGTTATTTTTGTAATATTTTCTGTTATGTTGCAAAGGTTTATGTTTTGTGCGTTTTAGTGGTGATTGAAATTCTTAGTGGTGTTATGGTTTAAATATTTTTCTATTTTGTTTGCAAAGTTTTATGTTTTGTTGATGGTGTGCGGGGTTGGTTAGTTATGTTGAAGTGTATGAGGGCAATGTTTTGTTTAAATTGTATGTGGAGAAACACTAGTGAGATGAAAATAGACAGGTAGCATTGAATAGCGAATCCTACCTCATATCTATGTCAGGTGTAATGTTCAAAACTATAGCACATTATGTATCCTGTGATAAAGTTTGGCTGATCAGCAAACTATTGGGGACTTGAGGAGCTTGGGGGCACGTATGTGTTGATTCAAAGACTATAATAACCCACATTTCAGAATATTGTGGGCTAATCTACAAGTGAAATGAATAGTTGTTTTAAAACACACTAAATAGTCATCTTAAACATACACTATACTGAAAATGTACCGTATCAAATGTGTATGATGGGTAAAATATTGGGGATGTATGGGACATTTGATGAAATTCATATGGATACCGCTTTTACATGTACTCAGATTCATTGTTTGTCACAAAATAATATGTGATCTCGCTATCCCCTGCAACTTACAACGAATACACAAATCTTTGTTAGTGATTCATCCTATCATATATAACTATACCCCCTACTACACCTGTCAACTTAGTGTTCCATGAGTACATCTGACACATAATTTCAGAAAAAGACTTGTATGATGGGCTTGCAATTCCATCTGAAATAAGCATCATTACACATTACATGAATACACAGACAATCAGTCCTCATATCTATGCTGTTTGAGATTTGTTCACAAAAAGATCAAAATAGTTTTCTCATAGCCACCTAATGTATCAGGTCTGTCACCTTATAGCTAAGGTTTGTAGATAACCACACTCTAGGACCCATGCAATATGGATAAGATTTACCATTTAGCTCTGGTGTCCTGATTAACCAAAGAGAAAAAATCTGAAATCTGTACATTTAGACTATGCAGTATAGGATGTATCCCAATGCATAGCAGTATACATCAATTTTAATGTGAACAACGTACATCTTGGCGAGGAAGAATAAATGATTTGTGTGTGTGTAGTCAAAACTAGCTAGTGTTTTACACCAAACATTTTCAAATGCATCCTTGAATGACTTAGGCCTATACCAATTTTTACAAATGTATTATTCACTTAAATGGGTAGTAATGACATATGTTTATAGAATCATATGCAGCTTTATTGTCACATAAGTTACAGATTTTGATTAATGGTGTACTGAGGCCAGAGTAGCAAATTGTTATTGGGTTAGGAGAAACAAATTGTAGCTTTGTGAATTGTCAGAGAAATACAGTGTTGGTCATAGATTGAGTGAAAGGCGATAGAGATATTATGTGAGTGCGATGTTAAAAGAAGACCCCACTGCTCAGTAGAAGCACCTTCGGTGACGTCTAGCATATAGCAACATGCATGAGATAAGATAGTGTGTAACTCTGCAACAAGTTATAGGCATAGTTAAAGTTTATTCACGCTTCTAAAAACATACCGTAGGTTTTCATATCAACGAAATGCAATGGTGAATCTTACATGTTTTAGTATGCACAGTATACTGTAGTGTAGATACTGTAGACGCAATTTGATATAGGTGATGTTTGATGTTAATGTGTTTTCTAGGATATCATATTTTGCTATGTATTAGTGAAGTGTTTTGACATTTAGAAAACACTCCAGATTGAGTTCAGATAAACAAGGATAAACAAGGTTATACATAAAAATGCATATCCATAGCTATGACCATAGGTAAACCATGATCCTATCATTAACAGTAACAGTAAAATTACAAAAACAAATATCCAAACTATACATTGAAAAACCAAATACTTTCCCATCACCTATGTAAAAGGAAAAAAAAGGTTTCAGTTATTTACACAGTCAAATGATATTAAAAGGTTGTTGAGCAAAAGTCTGTTGAACACTTTATTATTAGAACATATTGTGTATTTTGTCTTCACGTGAATGCAGGAGTTATGTTTTTTTTTAATGTTTTGTGTGCTACTCCCAATGTGCAGTGACGATTCTGATGATTTCTGTTGGTGGTGTATATTTGTGCTGAATATACAGTAGTTGATTACTGTAGGTATTATGCAGGTCAGTAGATGTTGTATAGTTGTGTTGTATAGTTGGTCCTCTACACTTTATGATTGATATACTGTGTACAGTTTGTAGGAAACAGTTTGTAACAAACAAACTGTGAAACAGTTTGTAGTGGGAAAACAAATATGTAGTGAGAGGAAAATAGATAACTACAGTGTAAATGAATAGCTGATCCTCTATACCTGTCCGCTATACATCCAGTGAAATACAATATTGTCATAGATAAAACACTAAATAGTATGGTTATGCATAGGCTTAAATGTTTTACTGTAAATGTACCGTACATGGTGTGAGGTTCATGTACGGTACAGGCTAATTACAAACGTAGTTACCCTACAGAACACCCAGGAAATAAACAATAAGTTGTCTAATTATTACTATGGTCCCTATCATGTATTGAAAATATATAAATAGGAAGAAAAAAAACAGAAAGAATCTACATCCCTCAGACATTGTTATTGTTGTTAAGTGACAGTAAAGAGTAAACTAATTGTGAGATTGTGGATCTGCTGTTTTCGTATAATTTCTGTAAGAGCGTGTGTAACACATTTTTTCTTTAAATACAGAGGCACCATACTACATAGTTTTTCAAAGCTTTCAAATCGTGTTGAAGGATGAAATGTGTGTGTGTTATAATATTGCATTATAGAATTTTAAGAATAGCATGCAAGAATGAGGTTTTGCTGAACAATTTGACACTGACATGGATATACTGTATATCATCTATTTTGACTAGTTTGAACCCCTGGATTTACAGGCCTGTCCCCTGACCCGTAAATGCTTTGAGAGTCCACTCTCGTACAAACCTAACATTACACATTACACAGCACACTCCTATCACTCCCTCTTTGTGACTTGAATCATTTGGCTTTATTTGAGGGTTAAAGACTAGTTCTGATTTTATGTACTCTACTGTACGACTGCAAAACTCAACTAATGAGTGTTGTTGTTAATAACCACTAACTGTGTTAAGGTTTGACCACGAAATTCATGTCAGACACCATGACATAGTTAGTTAAGGCTTGCTAATGTAAAAAAATAATAACTAAATATTTACTGGTCTGTTAATATTATTTGGACTATAACCTTTTAAAACTCTGTGTCTACTAATTGCTTCCAAACGTTTTTTATTTAAATGGTATTTATTTATCTCGAGACCCAATCGATAAATTATATGTTTGCCCCCCCAAAACGATCAACATAGCCTCAGTACAAGCCATAATTGTACTGTAGATCTGTCAGCGTCTGCCCCCTGTCACATCTTACTCTCTCTCTCCATATCGCCTCGTTCTGTGACCAGGTAGATCGGCTGTTTTTCATTACTTATTTATTCTTTTATTTTCATGTATGGAATTTCTCACATTTGGCTAGGTAATAGGTTTCTATAATATATCCATGTGTGCATACTGGAAAAAAATATATATAGTGCATTATCCACTAAAAGTGCATGCCCTGTTTCTACACACCCTGTGTTGTGGTCACTGAGCTTAGCAGTAGGCCTATCATTGTTTTACACCACCCCCTGATGTGTGACCATTCTTCTACTGGCATGGACCTGCTGTAGTTAACCCATGCTGGGGTCAGGAGCATAGTTAGGTAAAGTGATCCATCCTCTCTCCCTGTTGTGGACATCACACATGTTGCAGCATGTCCATCCAGCCATATCCACTGTCCCCAGTACATACAGAATGAGACTAAAGTCATACATAAGAGAGCCACAATCTCCCCCCAACACGGTGACCCTCCATTCACCAATGTGTACACATACCTTTATGACAGAGGAGTCACAATGCTATTAATCCAAAATCATCATCTCCCCATCCTACAAGGAATAGAACCCCAGGCTGATCGGTAAACCGCCCTCAAGAAAAAGCCATTGCTTTCCCCATCCCACAAGGAGCACAACCCGGGCTGCCCTCATCCTGTCCATTCACTAATTACAGTCACGGTAAAGCCACCCTTTAGAGAAACAATAAACCCCACTGTCTTTAAGAAAGAAGACTAAACAATAACCCAACAGGGGCCCTTTACACATGCCTCTACACATATTCACTTTTGAAACACACACACACACATACACACACACACACACGCACGCACATGCACACACACACACACACACACACACACACACACACACACACGCACGCACGCACGCACGCACGCACATGCACACACATGCACGCACACCTACTGTGACGTCACCAACTGCCCTCCCGACCTAACTGCCCCTTATCCTACTGAGGCCATTAAGTTGGCTTATGATGGTGTGAATTTGCCTAGACCTGAAGGTTTTACTGCTCATTCCACTAGAGGAATGTCTTCCTCTTGGGGTCTCTGGCAAGGGGCCACCATTCAGGAGGTTTGTCTGGCAGCAAACTGGTCGTCGCCCTCGACTTTTGCAGCTCATTATCAGTTGGATGTGGCCCGCGCTCGTTAGCGCATTCGGTCCTCCAAGCAGCTGCTACCTCTTCTTCTTATGTGTGAAGAGAACCCTTGTTGTTCTCTTCATGGGAGGCCTTCAGTAAGCCATTGTGCTTTCTGTGGGGTCTCCTGCCCTTACCTTTTACCTCCCTGACCAGCTTGTTGTGGTCTTCGTGGAGGAGGGGCCTTCAACTTCTCTACTGGTGTAGGGAAGCTGGGGTCCCTACTCCCTACTTTCCTATTCACCCCACCCCTTGGGTCCCTTGGATTCGGGGGGTTGTATAGGCGGGGCCACGTCCGAGAGGGCGTGGTCCTGGATACATGTATATGTGGTGATTAGACGTTGGCCTACGTCGCACGGGAGTTGACGTACCCATAGGATGGAGTACCGACTGGAAGACCAATAATAAACACAAGTGTTTCGAACGAAACACCTGTTTATTTAGGTCTGGAAGGAGGTACTCCATCCGAGTCTCTGCCCTCTGTTCTAATTTCGGAGCAGAAGCTTTCAAGAGACTGAACGGAAGGAAGTCGCGGGTCTTATAGGGGGTGGGCCCAACGGCCCGAGACCTGATTGACATCCCCATTGGCCAATCGGAGATTGACCTCCGGGAGCTGACGAGATACGTTTCTGTATTTGGTGCCGAACAAGCGCCACCCATAGGATGGAGTACCTCCTTCCAGACCTAAATAAACAGGTGTTTTGTTCGAAACACTTGTGTTTTCACTGTTTGGCATCTACCATATTGCCAAGGCCCTTACAGGGCTTGGCCACTAATAAATTAATGCCTACTTGGATCTCATTTGAAAGGCCACTGAGGGAGCTAATTGACACTGAACAAACTTTTTAAAGGGACTACACCATGAATTTCATTGTTTTTGGTCTTCTCAGTGTCTCTTCCAGCCAAAAAAACAAAACAAAACAAAAGAAATTAATGAACTCTAAGGCCTTGCCTTTCATTTCAGTGATTTTCTGAATGGGCATGTCTGAATGGTACTCTTTTGAGATCTGCCCTCAGCGTACCGGTAGGTCACCTTTGGGCTCATTCTGGGCTTGCCGTAGGCGAGACTACTATGTTATCCTCATTATTTATAGTGAGTTCCGCCGCATATTTCCGCTGCAGACAGTTGGCATTTTCTGCCACAGACAGTAGAAAGGCAGAGCCACTAGCCAATGATGTGGCTATGTTATCCTCCACTAGCCAATGAGGTGGCTATGTTATCCTCATTATTTATAGAGTGAGTTCCGCTGCATATTTCCGCCACAGACAGTAGAAAGGCAGAGCCACTAGCCAATGAGGTGGCATGATTGTATTTGAGTTCCGTCGCAGACAGAATAAAGGCTTAGCCAATGAGGTGTAATTGAGGTGTGGAAAATCTGGGAGTGGTGTTAGCTGGGGTATTGGTTGAGCTTCATATGACAATTAATACGTCGCCTTTTGGGGGAAATATATAATGAGTTCTGTCGTATATTTTTGCCACATATTCCTAATATGTTGATATAGCTTTGAAAACAGACTTTGGGCATATTTCCGCTGCAGACAGTTGGCATTTTCCGCCGCAGACAGTAGAAAGGCAGAGCCACTAGCCAATGAGGTGGCATGATTGTATTTGAGTTCCATCACAGACAGTATTAAGGCAGGGCCCTTAGCCAATGAGGTGTAATTGAGGTGTGGAAAATCTGGGAGTGGTATTAGCTGGGGTATTGGTTGAGCTTTACATGACAATTAACACGTCACCTTTGGGGGGAAATACATAATGAGTTCTGCCGTATATTTTTCAGGAGGACTGGATAATGTTGTCTACATAGAGAGAGTAGAAGATAGTTTGAAACAAGGAATAATACGCAGACAGTTTCCCATAAGGCTTTCATTTGCATGTACAATACACAAGGTTCAGGTCATGACAACCTCAACTGCAGTAATATCACTAAAGAATATCTTTGAACCTGGTATGGCTTACGTAGCTCTCAGTAGAGTTAGCTCTCTCAGTGGATTACATATTATAATTGATATGGATGAGAATACAATCCAAGTTAGCTTTGAAAACATAATGCCAATTGTTCAGAGGACACAAACTCTCAACGGTCATGACACACTAACCATAATCCATCATAACACAGAAGGACTAGCTCCTCATATCGATAATATAAGATATCACCATGAGCTGTGTTTAGCAGATGTATTATGTCTTACAGAAACTCATCTACAAGGATCATTTTTAGTGACCGTTTCCATTTAAAAGGTTACACAATGTTCAAACTTAACCGACAATTTATTTAATTATGAATCTTTATTTCTATTTTATTTCTTTTTAAAACATTTTTTGAGCGGTGGTAAACCGCTCCATAGAATGGCTGTGCGTGTGTCTGTAGCCTTTTTCCTCAGCGTTTTGCCATAGCAAAATGTGTGTGTGTAGCATATCGCTCCATAGAGTGGCTGTGCGTGTGTCTGTAGCCTTTTTCCTCAGCGTTTCACCATAGCAAAATGTGTGTGTGTAGCATAGCCTGTACATCCTAGACTCAAATCCTAGTCTGAAGACGTTATGCAAGCACGACCACCGCTCACTTCACATTGGGTGTGATTTTTTGTTTTACAAGCGAGCCCACACTGTTTCGTAGGAACAGTATCTCTAGTTTCCTATTGGGCCCCCTCGAGCAGGGGGCGGTATTTTTTGGGAGGCTATATTCTATTGAGACTATGAGGTGGGCGGGGTAAAGAAATAGAGTCTGACTGCAGACCACAGAAACTGTCGGGTAAAGTGGTGCTAAAATGTAAACGATACAGAGAAGATTAGCTTGGTGCCATGCTAAAATTGGAACGATACAGAGAAGATTAGCATGGTGCCATGGTATCTTCTCTGTATCATTCCAATTTTAGCCCAAAGACAGCGCCCCATTGCCAACAAAGGGCATTTTGGTATCACATCTGAAATAGCTTGGAATTAGAGACAGACAGAACATACAATTTCAATATCGGAGTGTTTTTTTAGGCTAAAATCGGTATAAAACCGTATTATGGACCAATATTTATATAAACTATATATTTTTAAAATCATGGTGTGGCCCCTCTAAACCTTTAGAATTTATGAATATCACAATATCAAGCAGATCCTACCACACTGGTACACCAGATTTACAACAGGTCACTGACTGAAGAGTACACTATTCTTTCTCTTCATCACACCCTGGCGCAAGTTTATCTTAGCTGCTATGTTGCACCGGCTCGACCCATAATGGACTTCTTAGTGTTTCTCTGAGGTCTTAGCAGGATGTTATAACACTTTGGGCCAAACAGAGGCACCAAAAGGCCAAAACTAGATGCTAAAATAGCAAATACCTCCACTGCATCTGCATATTTGCCTGGAGAGCTGATATATGCTGGGATGAAGGCTATCCACACGGCACAGAAGATCAACATGCTGAAAGTGATGAACTTTGCTTCGTTGAAGTTGTCTGGAAGATTCCTGGCCATGACCCAGCAACACTGCAAACCCAACCGTTGATCCCACGGCACATTCATAGACTATCTTATCACTGTGGTATTGTGTGTTTTTATGAGGAGCTGGTGAGGAAGACACAAGCCACACTATGCAGATTATTCCCTGGATGAAAGTAAGGACCAGAACCGTTCCTCTCTGCTGCATGGCACCAAACCACTTCATAGTGTCTGAACCTCCAGGCTTGGAGGCCTTGAACACCAAACCACTTCATAATGTCTGCTCCTCCAGGCTTGGAGGCCTTGAACACGGCCAACACCACCATAGTCTTTACCAGGATACACGAGACACACAATACAAAGCTCGTCGTACAAACGTGTGGGTGGTGTCATTTGACTCGTTTCAGAGTTCTTCACCTTAATTGGTTTAACTTAGCTCCACCCCCTCTTCTGATTGGCCGAAACTTTATTTGGCTATAACTCATCAACTTTTTGTTGTACAATACAAACTTGTGGGTGGTATCATTTCATTTGTTTCAGAGTTCTTCACCTTAATTGGTTTAGCTTAGCCTTGCCCCCTCTTCTGATTGGCGAAGCTTTATTTGGCTCTAACCCATCAACCATTTGTCGTACAACATTGTGGGTGGTGTCATTTGACTCGTTTCAGAGTTCTTCACCTTAATTGGTTTCATTTAGCCCTGCCCCCTCTTCTGATTGGCCGAAACTTTATTTGGCTATAACTCATCAACCGTTTGTCGCACAAACTTGTGGGTGGTGTCATTTGACTCGTTTCAGAGTTCTTCACCTTAATTGGTTTAACTTAGCCCTGTACCCTCTTCTGATTGGCCGAAACTTTATTTAGCTCTAACTCATCAACCGTTTGTCGTACAAACTTGTGGGTGGGGTCATTCGACATTTTTCAGAGTTCTTTACGTTAATTGGTTTAACTTCACCCCGCCCCCTCCTCTGATTGTCCAAAACTTTATTTGGCTATAACTCATCAACCGTTTGCCATATAAGCTTGTGGGTGGTGTCATTTGACTTGTTTCAGAGTTCTTCACCTTAATTGGTTTAACTTAGCCCTGTACCCTCTTCTGATTGGCCGAAACTTTATTTAGCTCTAACTCATCAACCGTTTGTCGTACAAACTTGTGGGTGGTGTCATTCGACATTTATCAGAGTTCTTTACGTTAATTGGTTTAACTTAGCCCCGCACCTTCTTCTGATTGGCCGAAACTTAATTTGGCTATAACTCATCAACCGTTTGTCGTATAAACTTGTGGGTGGTGTCATTTGACTCGTTTCAGAGTTCTTCACCTTAATTGGTTTGACTTAGCCGCACCCCCCCCCCCTTTCTGATTGGCCGAAACCTTATTTGGTTATAACTCATCAACCGTTTGTCGTACAACCTTGTGGGTGGTGTCATTTGACTCGTTTCAGAGTTCTTCACCTTAATTGGTTCAACTTAGCCCCGCCCCCTCTTCTGATTGGCCAAAACTTTATTTGGCTATAACTCATCAACCGTTTGTCGTACAAGCTTGTGGGTGGTGTCATTTGACTAAGCCTTGCCCCTCTTAAGCCCCACCCCTGTCTTCCTATTGGCTGAGCTTTAAAGAGCTATAACTCCAGTTTGCAGCATTGTGCCGTCTCAAAACTTGGCGTGAGTACTTAGATGGCCAATAGGGACGAGCTGTAATGATAAGTCCCGCCCCCTATTTATTCCTATTGGCTGGGCTTTAAACATCCATAACTCTAGTTCCCAACATGTTACTGTTCTCAAACTCGATGGGTGGTCCGACAGACCTAACGGCTAACCGCTACTTCAGCTAATGCTAATGCTAAAAATGCTAATGCTAACATTAAAATGCTAATGCTAATGTTAAAATAATATTTATTTAAAATAATTGCTGCTATTTCGCACCGGCACGACCCATAATGGACTTCTTAGTGTTTCTCTCAGGTCTTAGCAGGATGTTATAACACTTTGGGCCAAACAGAGGCACCAAAAGGCCAAAACTAGATGCTAAAATAGCAAATACCTCCACTGCATCTGCATATTTGCCTGGAGAGCTGATATATGCTGGGACGAAGGCTATCCACACGGCACAGAAGATCAACATGCTGAAAGTGATGAACTTGGCTTCGTTGAAGTTGTCTGGAAGATTCCTGGCCATGAATGCTAATAGGAAACTTAGGAGTGCCAGTAAACCAATATAACCCAGCAACACTGCAAACCCAACTGTTGATCCCACGGCACATTCATAGACTATCTTATCACTGTGGTATTGTGTGTTTTTATGAGGTGCTGGTGAGGAAGACACAAGCCAAACTTTGCAGATTACTGCCTGGATGAAAGTAAGGACCAGAACTGTTCCTCTCTGCTGCATGGCACCAAACCACTTCATGATGTCTGCTCCTCCAGGCTTGGAGGCCTTGAACACGGCCAACACCACCATAGTCTTTACCAGGATACAGCTGACACAGAGAACAAAACTAATCCCAAATGCTGCATGCCTCAGCTGACAAGTCCAGAGCCGAGGCCGACCGATGAACAGAAGAGAACACAAGAAACACAGTTTGAGTGACACCAAGAGAAGGAAGCTGAGTTCTGAGTTGTTGGCACGCACCATGGGTGTGCTTCGATGATAGATGAAGATTCCCAGGACAATGGCACAGGTAAGTGTGCCTAGCAATGAGATGGTGGTCAAGGAGATCCCCAGGGCCTCGTGGTAGGAGAGGAACTCCATGCTCTTGGGGACACAGTGGTCACGCTGGGGACTGGACCAGAAGTCCTCTGGACAGCTTGTGCACTCTGTAGAGTCTAACAAAGAGGTCAAGATTAAAGGGACAGACAGTAAAGCATCATTCCAAAGATAACTCACTGTAGATCGAATTTTATGAATGTAGGTCAGTTAACCTACCAGTCTCGTTGCTGATCTCTCCCTCAGAACAAGCGATGCAGTCAAAGCAGCAGACAGGTTCTCCTTTCCTTCTGGCCACCCGGGTTCCAGGGGAACAGCTCTCACTGCACACTGACCGAGGTGCCTACAGAGGAAAGAGAAAATTATCACTTTCAGACTAGGCAAGTCAAATTCCTTACTAAAGCATATTTAAAAACAATTATAATTGGCCAAAGTGCTGTACATACAGTACCAGGTCACCATGGTTTTTCTTTAGCTCAAATGCCATATAGAAACAAAGACACAGAGGCACAAATAGACAATCAGCAATAAATAAAAAACAATTCAACTCAGCCTAGTAGGACAAATTAAAATTCATTTTATTCAGATGTTTTCTGGCATCTAACACTTTATAAGGCAGCTTCTGAGGCTGACTAGTCTAAACTAAATTACATGCACAACATTAGCTCGACATGAGCCATTTTAGAAAGAAAAGTGACCTTTGTGAATACAAAGTTCCAGAAGATTCTGTGCTCATCAAGGACGAGCTCTTCATCTCCGGAGGGCGTCTTCTTGACCACACCCACATTTTGAACCTGTGTGTTTCCGTCAGGGAGCCACGCCCAGTTCATGACATCATAGATTGGTATAGGATCACCATTCTCATCAAATGACACATGATCACCAAATGATGTGGTGTAGTTGATCTTCTCCAGGTAATACATAAGCTACAGTTATACGGATGTAGAAGCGATGATAAGCAAAATAATGAACAGTAAGAGACCCTAAAGATTTTCTCTATGTTCAGCCGTATACCGGTACATGAATATTGAAATGTGTAAATTATTATGCTTGTAACGTGTATTCCCAGTCCCACAGAAGGTGCCCATTCTGTTGTGCCTGGAATTTCTAATATCTTTTTTTTTATTGACACAGTCAGGAAGATGCTGTTATGAGGGAGCTGCCAGTTTGTGTGATTCGTGCCTGAAGCGCTGATTGAGGGGTGCCTATAGCTGATTGATTAGACTATGGGGAGCATCTTGGGTTGATTTGAGTTGTAGTTTCTTGAGTTGTACAGTTTCCCCACAATTTGTTGTCCAGGCCTAAATCCAATTATTTTCTTTTTTTTCTCCCTTCTTGCCTATTTTGGAGTGGTGATCACACCGGGTTTTCATCGACTTTGTGCCGATCTACACTCCCACTTTTTAACATCCTTTTTAACAATACAACTATGTTAGGAGAAGACTGTCGCACACCCAGTAGTTCCTCTCAAGCAGGTGCGTAGGTCACAAAGCAGTAGAATTAATGAATTTCAATGGAGAAATACACCTGCACACTGCCACTTGCACGTTCCAGAGGTAATTTTATTAAAACGATACAATACAACTCTGAATTAAAGTTACCTGCCATGGCTGTATTGTCTGCAAACTGGCACAGCTGTGCCCAGTGAAAGGCCCTCTTCCTGGCACACACTGCAACATGTCATGGAGGGCGTGGGCCACAGCATACACAGCCTTGTACACATTGTACTCTAGCCTGAGCTCAGACACATCCAAAATTGTAGTTTCTGCTGTTTCAAGGTCCTCTTGTCCAGTACACACCCCTCCACCGGCATCCACCCACCCTGACGGAAGGGGTGCAAATTTACACCCAAATGTGTTCTCCCAGAACTGCCTCTCCTGAGAAACACAATAAAGACTTACGCATAGATGCATGCCATGTGAATATTGATCAGACATCAGTTGGAAATAGCTTCACTCTCAATTTCCCCCATAATTTTTATTTAGTTTTAGATACATGCAAAGTACATTGTTTACCTAGTAGTTGAGTTATATACAGTAGTTGCACTGTACTTTAAAAAATAATCTTGTTTCTTCTGCTTATTATCTCACACTCTGCTAAATGCCTGAATTGTAAATACCGGTACTAGTTTAAACAAAATACTCACTATGGTATTTTCATGTCTGTTCTCAGGGTCATTGTCAGGATGTATTTTCAACAAGAAGTCCTTGAGACCTGCTATCTCTCCACGACGGACGGCAACCCCCAGGGTGCCTGCCAGGAACGGCATGAAGTGCGGAGTCTGGAAATTGGTGTCTGTGGTCCAGCCCACATCGGATATCCATTGCAGACCTGTGACGTTCTGCTTAACCACCTAAGCGATTAATACAATTCAGATTAATCATTGTTTAATCCTTTCTCTGTAGATTTTTGGGTAAATAAAATCACACTTTATCTCTCTCTCTCTTTCAGCCTACGTAAATTGGGCAGCCTTTTCACGAAAAAAGAAAAAGAAAAAAGACTAGTGTATTCTCCCAATCCAAATAGGGCCATCCAAGCGTGAGTAATCAATAAAAAAAAGTCATTTTGGGGGTGAACTACTCCTTATATTATATCTCATTTCAGATTCCTTAATAATTATGAATCACTAGAGTCACATCAATCATAACCCCAACCTCCTCCAGCAGATTAAACATATGGATCCCATAGACAACTGGGATCACCACGCGCGCTGTGGAGGTCTTCATCACGGTGACAATCCTCTGCAGTTCAGCTGGGTCATTGTTCCAGGGCAGGACCTCCACATAGGCCAGACAGCCCAGACCAGACTGGGCCAGCTCAGACTGGAAGGTCCTGGCTGCATCGCGGCCATAGGCGTCATCAGTGAACAGCATTCCTGCCCAAGTCCATCCAAACCGCCTCAGAATCTGCAGCATAGCTCGCACCTGATAATGTGTGTAGGGATGGATGGGACGATATGAAAATGTCATGTCACGATTATTGTGACCCAAAAAAATGCTATTTAAGAGATTATTGCGATAATCAAAATATCCCCAACATCTATTATCCTGGGGAGGAACATTTGCCAAAAAATAGCTGATCTACAAGCTCACAATGCATCAAGTATGTTATTTCCAGGTCTGTTTTACTAATTATAGAGGGTTTAAATGGTACCGGATATGCAGCTCGGCAAATAAAAGGTGAATTGATTAATTTCATGATACAATGATACGATTCGTTTTTTTTATCACGATAAACGATAATAACAATAATCGTCTCATCCCTAAATGAGAGGTGATATTGATTACACTCCATGCTTGACCTCAACGCCACTGCGCTCCTTGTCATTTCCTTCAGCAGCTGAGCTGGCCTCGTCCGCTAGGGAAACGTTGTTGCCAAGTGTGTCGAAAATGTATTAGGCTACTTGATAACAACCGTTGTTTACCTGGAAAGCACCACTTGGGATTGTTCTAAAGAAGGATGGAAACTTATTCCGGTCACTCAGACAGGAGCAGGTGGCGTAGTAACTAACCTGCAAAAAGAACAAAACATGTGTTCTGTACTACTACTACTACTGCTACTGCTACTGCTACTGCTACTGCTACCACCTTTCCCCTGCAAGCAGAGCATGTGGTGGAGCTGTGTGGGGAGAAATCCCTCTCCATGCTCACAGACCCTGTCACTCTGCATACTGGGTCAAAAATAATCTAGAAGATTCCCTCCTCTCCACTCACCGCTCACAACCAAAACACATAGAGACAAAACTATTATCATTATTTTGCTGCGCACACAGTGGCAGCTACCCTGCCAAACAGTTGGAACGCAATGCATTGTTTTGAAACAAGCACGTACGTACGTACACTATGCCTGTGATTTGAGGCATTTTGTCCAAAATGGACCAATCTTACAAACTTTGAAAGCCAATATCAGCCAATCAGGATGGAATATGGACAATCAGACAGATCCGTGTCAATCACATGACTGTAGAGATACTGTCTACCGATTTGCGTGATTTTTGGACAAAATCTGTAGGAGTAGTGTACATAAATGTGTTTTGCAAACATCGGCCTCATGGTGGCGCTAGAACAGGGCCATTTGAGAAATATAGGGCAGAGGTTCTAAATTGGCATCCAAGGAGTGTATGTGCTCATTTTGGCAGCGACCGGGCCAACGGTGCCAGAGATTAGCTGGTAACAAACTTGGAGGACGGACGGACGGACGGACGGACGGACGGACGCACGGATAGGGGCGAAAACATACTCTCCCCCTGCCTTCGGCTGGTGGAGAAAATGAACTCAAAGGCTTTGACATATATTGTTGCTTAAAGCTGTAAAGAAAGATGACATTATTACATAATAAATCAATTATACTATAAACAAAACATAACACAATACAATGCGTTGTTTATCTGTAAATAACTGAATTAAACATATCAAATTGGTGATGATAAGATGTATATTCACGTATAGGAAACTTACCATGGGCACTCTGTACAAACCTAATATACTAGAGATGGCAATGGAATTTGTTGAGGAATCATCACCCACAATTCCGAGCACTGGAGGAGACCCGACACAGCTCTCATCCAGTTTGAACTGCTCCTCTCTCCCACTGACCATTGACAACGCTGCACGGAATGCCACTCCAAGAGAGTAGCAGTTATCATGGAGACTGTATCCCAGAGTCACATTGGGCAGCAGGCTTGGGCTTCTGTTGATCTCTGCAATGGCAAATGCCATGGTCTGGGCCCATCTGAACCCTTCAATGTTAAAACTAACACACAGAACGCCACTGTAACCTTTTAATATGTATCATTGTTGAAATGTACAGTATCAGTGAAATTGACACTCGCTGATATCTCTTCTTGCACTGATGTCTAGGAACAGATACCATGCTGTTCACTTCATTTTAAAATCTCATATCCTATGTGTGTAAATATGAAGGTATTGTCTCTTTTCTCCCTTCGAAATATATATATTTTTTTGTCCACCTGTAAACAAGTGATGTGATAACAAAGATTCTGATTCTGATCTATCAAAACAAGTCCCCCTTTCTCTTGCTTGCCATTGCATTGCGTGACACTCACGTGTTGCAAGTGGGGTCCAGTGGCTTGGAGGTGAACGACAGCTCCGGGAACACGGAGGAGAAGTGGATCGTGAACAAGCCACCCAGAATGAAGTCCCCGGCCTTGTAGATTCTGTTGAGATTAAACTGTGCCTGCAACTCACAAGAAGAGGAGGGCGAGGAAGACAAAGGAGAGAAGGAGGGAGACAATAGCAAGTACAAGTACAGATATGGAAGCAGGTGTATGTCGAGAGAAGCTCTCATCATGACTGACTGTCCTCGTCTGTCTAACCCCCCCTCTCCCCAAGTTGTTTGTCCAGTTGTTATGTTTTATAGAATGCTGTGCCGTCCCCTGTGTCGACACCCATCTGGTCAGAGACAGAAGTAGGGGCATGGCTGTAATTTAATTAACATTCATTTCATATCAAAATAGTGCGTGCACGCGTGTGCGTGCGTGTGTGTGTGTGTGTGTGTGTGTGTGTGTGTGTGTGTGTGTGTGTGTGTGTGTGTGTGTGTGTGTGTGTGTGTATCCTGTAATAAACAACACTATCTCACCTGGGCTACTACAATTAAATGAATTATGGATATTAATCATGGACCGGCCTGGGGTTCTTTTATCATATTATTTGTGAAATTATTCACAATTGATAAACTCCCATTGGGCCAGGACAATGACTCTGATTCAGAATCTCGACTCTTAGACTTGACCCACCTGCCATGGAGGCCCCTCTACTACCCCTCTACTGTGAGTTCACACATAGGACTTAATACGCCAACAACAGCGAGTCACATCCAACCTATACAATTTGAAGGCAAAGCCCAACTTGCTTAGCCTGTTTCCAGCCCAGATAGGCCCGCCCAATCTCTGAGCAGACGCTTCAGCTGACTCTGAAATCAGGCTACAACTTGCTGCCACACATAGGCCTACTCTATGTCCTGAACACTGTTGCCTCTGAAAGGGGCCCAGGAAGTTACTATCCCTCTGGTGGAAACCTGCTTCCAGCTGCCCCTTGCTGCTGTATGCCAAAGCAGTCGCCTGCACAATCCAGTGGGAGAGGCGGTGTTTGCTAATAGGCTTACCTCTATGAAGTTTCACCCATGATTGGACATCCATAGGCCTTGAGTTCTCTACAGGCGTGATGGCCTTATACTGGGCAAAGCGAGTGCAAGGCCTGGTGAGAGAGGGCGAGATCATTTAGCGACCTACAACCGGGTTGCAACCTGGTCGGTAGTTTTCAGCAACCGGGTCGCTAAATCTACCGACCGGGCCGGTAAATCACGGACTGGGTCGCTAAATCTACCAACCGGGTTGCTAAATCGACCGACCGGGTCGCTAAATCCACCGACCGGGACGCTAAATCCACCGACCGGGACGCTAAATCCACTGACCGGGTCGCTAAATCCACCAACCGGGTAGGTAAATCCACCGACCGGGTCGCTTATCCACCGACCGGGCTGCTAACCCTAACTCTAACCCTAACCCTAACCCTAACCCAGTATCCCAGCACACTTTAGGGAAAAAGACAATCTGACGAAATTACAAGTAGCTGCACTTAGATCATTAGCGAATAACAAAGACATAGTTATAAAGCCAGCAGACAAAGGGTTGTGCATTGTTTTAATGGACAGACATCAATATCTGCTGGAGGGTGAACGGCAGCTCAGCAACCCTGATCATTACAGACAACTAGAAGAGCCGATTTACAAACAGACGGCCATCAAAGCCAAGGACATTATACAGAGACTGAGGAGAAAGAGACACATTAATGCAAAACAAGAGACCTATTTACTGGGTCAAGACACACCTAGTGTTTTACTTATTGCCAAAGATACACAAGAGTCCGGAAAACTGGACTGTACCGTACCAAGTACCCCCTGGGAGACCAATTGTAAGTGATTGTTCTAGTGAAACGTATCACACCGCTGAGTACATAGAACACTTTCTCCAACCGCTCTCAACCAGACATCCCAGCTATATTAAGGATACATATCATTTTTTGGAGAAAATCAAGAGCATTTCAATTCCACAGGATGCCTTTCTTTTCTCGATTGATATAGATTCATTATACACTGTGGCGTCTCGGTCTCTAACCGCTCTTGTATTAAGTTGTGTTACACAGGGGAGAAGTGGAGAGGAGACAGAGGCGGCATTCACACAGGCACGTTTTATTACGATTAAAACAAATCCTATAACGTATTGTTGGAAAATACACAACAGTTGGGCATGTGTGAAGACGCATCCGTATTCTTTTTCGAATAAAAGAAACGAATGCAAATCCACAAAAAAATGGTGGTTTCGATGCGCTACCGCAAACGCTTCCCTGTTGGTGTGAATCCATCCGTCTCAAATACAGGCAATATATAGAGCCATGTGCGGGTTAAATCCATATAGTTATTTATAAAAGGTTAAATCCCCCTCCAGACCGTCTGCTCTCATTAGATTTCTGACCATTCTGGCCGCCTCCTCCCCTCATTGATATCATTTCTGATCACCGCTCCCTCGATCGCACACAGTGTATTATTTGTGAGGAGTTGCTCTCAGTTAGATGAAAGGCAAGTGCCACTGGAGTCACTTGTATATCATATAATATAATATATAGGCCGATGTGTGGGTCTCTCGCCCTCGCTCGCGCTCTTGCTCTCTGTGCAATCATGTCCAAATGGAGACGCTTTACGAGCGCCGCGGAGCGCAGAGAAGGAGCCAGCGGAGGGCAAGACGAGGGGCAGAGAGAGAGAGAGAGAGAGAGAGAGAGAGAGAGAGAGAGAGAGAGAGAGAGAGAGAGAGAGAGACGTTGACGTTGTCCTCTTCGTAGATATTCATATCTTGCTAAAGTAGGCCTATTTGCTGTCTGGTTTATTGCTGCTAGATTTTGCGAGTCCCTCCCGCCGCCGCATGGTTTTATTTTTTGATCGCCCGTTTACGACCGTCCACCGCAGATAAATATTTGCGGGGGTCCTGCGGTTACATTGTGAGTTGAACTTGAAGAATTATTAAACACAGGGAGATGGAGGAGGCATTATGCAGCTTGGATACATGTCATACATTGCATCAGTCACCCGGTCATGTAGGTTCACACTCTATAACATCCGTAAAATCAGACCCTTCCTCACCCAGGAGGCAGCCCAGCTCCTCATTCAGACATCTGTCATATCAAAGCTTGACTATTGTAACTCTCTCCTCACTGGTCTCCCGGCATGTGCACTTAAACCTCTCCAACTGATCCAAAATGCCGCGGCACGACTGGTCTTCAACCAGCCTAAGTTCTCACATGTCTCTCCCCTTCTCCGCAGCCTCCACTGGCTCCCGGTTGCGGCCCGCACTGAATACAAAACACTGATGCTGACCTTCAAAGCAGCCAAAGGTATGGCTCCTCCATACCTCCAGAAGCTGATCAACCCCTACACCCCCACCCGGTCACTTAGATCAGCCAACACAGGGATGCTGACAGAACCCTCGCTAAAAACTCCAGGGCAAAAATCCACTTATCCGAGACAGTTTGCCCTCCTGGCCCCCAAGTTGTGGAATAAACTCCCTGTCGCACTTAGAACAACAGACTCACTCGCTAGCTTTCGCCGTGGACTGAAGACTCACCTTTTCAGACTCCACCTAAACCCTTAGCACTACAGAAAAATCAATGAATACATGAAGCTAGTTAGCATTTGTTTTGTTTTTTATGTTTTTCAGAACTTTGATTATATGGTGTTTTTCTAGATAGATATCCTTTTGCATTTGTTATATTGTTGATGATGTACTGACATATTATCTTGTTTATTATTGTGATGTTATCTGCTGATTGTAAGTCGCTTTGGATTAAAAGCGTCTGCTAAATGCCTAAACTGTAAACTGTAAACTGTATGTCCCGTGGACAAGACGTGGACTCAGCGATTCCTTGTTTCGGATGACAATGTGTGTGAGCGCAAACGTATCAATTAAATATGCAAGAATGTGGCAACTTCACCCCTCTCATTCGCACAATTAAACCGAATTATATTATGAGAATGTGGCCAGAGGCGCCCAGAAGGAGCCACACTCACACTGGAGCCGTGTCACTGTAGGGCGGTGCCTGCCAATGAACTGGGCTCGTCAGTGTGATCAGTGGGCACCTGTGAGTGCCCTACCCCAAACATATAAGTAGGCTCCCTGGGCTGCTGGGCTTCAGTTCTCCTCTCCTCTCCTCCTCCTGTGCTGCGGGAACACAGCTTTGCGGCCGCAGGGCTGTCCCGCGCCAACCCTCGAGCCTGGCCTGGCATGCTTACTTGAGATAATGATGATAATGATGATGGCATGAGAATGGACTCTTAAATACCCCTGAAGAAGGGAAGAACTTGTGTTGAGTATAAATACTCCCCTTACCTTAAATGAGCTGAGAAGGCAACGGCCTGCCTGGGCTCCAGAAACCTTGAACTGAGTAAAAGTACTTGATTACTCACCTGATTGGATACTTACCTAGCCCTACCTGCTAAAGTACTCGATTACTCACCTGATTGGATACTCACCTGGCCCCACCTGCTAAAGTACCAATACCTACCTGCTGTACTCCCCTTTCCCGAAGTGTCCGATTACCTACCTGGTGCAGCTCCTACCGCCCCGCCTGGAGGCCGGGTGACCTGCCTGAAGTAACCAAAGACTCACCTAGGTATCCGAGTAGTCACACCCCTACCTGTGCCTCCTGGCACCGCCCCGGCCCAAAGACTGTTGCCCACTCGATCCTATGTTGTGAATGAACATTTAAGTTTGATTTCTGCTGTTCTCCCTTGTTTTTCTAAATAAACGCCGTCTGGAACGGCTCAAACTGTGAACTTTGACTGGTCTCTTGCCCCCGTACTCTACAACACAAACATTGAAACTGAGGCTGGATTGCAAGCGGTGAGAGAAACGTGCCAAAAGTACCCAGATAGCAGCAGACCAGATGAAGAACTGCTGGAATTGCTAGAACTAAATCTAACGCAGAATGATTTCGAATTTAACAACAAGTATTATCTCCAGATAAAGGGCACGGCTATGGGTAAAAGATTTGCCCCCAGTTTTGCCAACATTTATATGAGCCTTTGGGAGCACACAGCTCTACAAAAATGCAGGCAACAACCAGGCCACTATTATAGATTCCTGGATGACATTTTTGGGATTTGGCCTTATAGTGAAGAGGACTTCAAAGAGTTTATCAACACTTTGAACACACACCACAGGTCAATCACAATCAAGTACGTACTGAGTGCAGAGAAAATAGATTTCTTGGACGTAACAGTGTTCAAGGGACCAGAGTTTGGAACTAGCCAAAAGCTGGATCTGAAAGTCTTTTTTAAACCCACAGACACACATGCACTCTTACACAAGACATCCTTTCATCCGGCTCATTGTTACACAGGAATAGTAAAGTCACAACTCTTAAGATTTAAAAGGATCTGTACTCAGGTCAGTGACTTTAAAATAGCCTGTAAAACACTTTTTAGCCCATTGAGACACAGGGGATACTCACGAACCTTTCTGAGAAAAGCATATGATACCTTCCAACAGATAAGAGAGAGGGACGAAAGGCCAAAAATTGCCCTCGTAACAACCTTCTCTACACAGAGTAGAATAGCAAACACCAGATTGAAAAGAAACTTCGAGAACAGAGCAGAGGGCCTATTGGAGGGCTTTACAATCATATCTGCCTTCAGAAAGAACAAAAATCTCAAGGATTATTTGGTTAAAAGCAGACTGGCGGATTCAAACAGACCACCACGCGTACCAGAATATTTTCAACCCAAAAGGCTGGTGAAAAGTAAAACTACAAAAATAGTATATGAAATAAAGCAGAACATACACCAGAACACAACCAACTCGGTCTACCTGATCACATGCAGCAAATGCAACCTACAATATGTAGGAGAGACAGGTAATACGATAGCAGATAGAATTAACCAACACAAGTACAATATTAATAATGACAAACAAAACACATTAGTGATTGTACGACACTTTAGGACACATGGGATAGAAGCCCTTTCTGTGACCGGGCTAGAACATAACCCACATTGGACAATGGGTCAAAGGAGATTCCATGAGAGACGGTGGATAGACAAATTAGACACAATGTTCCCAGCGGGACTGAACATGAAGGGGAGACTAATGTCCCTAGAGCAGTAGGCAGATAGAAACTCAGCAGAATCATCAACACATCTCACACCTGGGGGGAACAATAGGACAAGTGTCCTTATGGGCCATCAGAGGTCTTTCTCACCCAAGGTGTGATAAGTCAGGACCACTATGCTTAGTCTCCAAGGAGATCTATTGAAATGTAAAGTGAATAGCTGTTGCTGTTGTTGAATAGCTATTGCTACTGTTGAATTGCTGTTGATGTACTGACACATTATCTGGTTTATTATTGTGATGTTTTATCTGCTTATTGTAAGTAAGTAAATTATCATGGCGTTTATCGTGCGCTTGCCCAGGCCTTACGGCGTGGGCATAAATAGAACGATTACATTCACCACGGCTTCGTAACTCGCGCGGCCGGCCCTGGCCCGCTCTTCGCGGGCACTCGCGCCTGCGGCGCTCGGGCGCGAAGAGCAGGACCAAGGTCCGCTGGCCTTCGCGCCGCTTGCAATGTCGTGGACAATAACTGTAATCTATTATTGGGGGAGAATAGGGTTGTTAGTTATGAACAATGTACCGGTATAAATCTGAAAGCCATTGGTATGCGGTCAGAAATAAGAACACTTCTGGCTCACGAAATTTGACCATCGTGCCATGCACAGTCTCACACATAAAACCCACAGGACATAAACTACAAGATGACCTGTAGGATTTTATGAACTAGGGGAACCAGCCCAATTTAAAATTGCAACATTCTTTCTTTTTAAAAACAAGATGGCGAAAGCACTTTTCTCTATACTGCATCTTAGGCATTGACTTGGCCTAGGACAATATATTGAAGTCTTCACTCCCTAACCTAACCCTAACCCTAACCCTAACCCTAACCTTAACCTCAGTAACCGTACCTCAGTAACTAACCTGCCGACGCAACCCTAAATCACCGACCGTGTCGCTAACGCTAAATCTTCCGACCGGGTCGCTAAATCACCGACCGGGCCGCAAAATCACCGACCGGGTCGCTAAATTTACCGACCGGGTCGCTAAATCTACCGACCGGGGCGCAAAATCTACCGACCGGGTCGCTGGATCTACCGACCCGGTCACTAAATCTACCGACCTAAAACTGCAGCCCGGTTGGTAGATTTAGCGAACCGGTCGGTAGATCTAGCGACCTGGTCGGTGATTTTGCAGCCCGGTTGGTAGATTTAGCGACCCGGTCGGTAGATTTAGCGACCCGGTCGGTGAAAACTACCGACCAGGTTGCGAGCAGGTTGGAGGTCGCTAAATGATCTCGCTCCTACTGGGCCTGGTGCTCCTGAGATCAGAAACGGGGAGGCTTAAAGCCTACAACTCAACAGGAACACACTCCATCCATAAGGGGATTCTTAGGTGTGAATGGCAGATGGGGCTTTAATACCATCCTTAGGATATTTTCTGCAGGTGCACTGCACCAGCACAGATCCCTCCATCGTTGTATAGTTTTTATCACACCTGCATTGGCTGTATTGTCTGCAAACTGACACATCGGGCCCAGTGAAAGGCCCTCTTCCTGATGCACACTGTAACATGGAGGGCATGACATGTTCATATATGAAGTATAGAATATGATGAATGCAACAAAAGACGTAATTATAACGGTTCTAATGTGTATGGATACATTTGACTTACAGTCTAGTAGAAAATAATTAATAACTGTGATTCATTCATGTTGTACAATGGGGCTTTTAAGCCGTGACATCATTTTGTAGTCAGACCTCCAAGCAGATTTATTGTCAATATCTGTCCCTCGCTATTTCAACAGATCCGAGACAAAAATAACGACTAAAGTATAATTCTACCACTTTCCTTTCAACAACAAAGAGAAGAAAAATTAGTAAATAGTAAAAATAGTAAAAAGATTCGCTTTTTTGGGGGGCAAAAGTTCTCCTCTGCCTACAAAATGATGTCAGACTTAACAGCCCCATGGGCCTAGCTGTAAATTATGTTAGGTAAATATATAAATGAGTATTTACTAAATACTAAATACTAGAGAATATTGTGGATATCCACCAGGTAGGAATATTTAGAGGATACATTTTTTTTAAATTAATTGCGGGATCAGTTGTCGGCGGGTGAGATAATATTATGGTGAACATTTTTATCTGCTCATCCACTGTCATGTCAACAGAATGTCTACAACAGGAGAGGCTTGTGTAATGTGTGCGAGGCACAGCAGCATTACTTGATTACTTGAGTCTACCTCCCCATTGAATCAGCGACAGTAGGCTATCAGTCTGCTAAAACCATTAGATGGATACACACAACATACGAAACGTTCCTCACCAGCGTATACAGTAGTTGCCCGAGAATATGTGCAGGACTAACGGTTGGCTTGTTCGCAGAAACAATCAACTTTTCGGTCTATAGCAAACGTGATGGAGGCATGAATTAGTGTCTGCACTCTGTAGCAGTGTGGTGTAGTTGTTACAGGTATAGGTGAACATGCTCACTATGTCACTACCAACTTTTCTTTTGTATTTAATGAATGGATTAATTAATTGAAACACATTCTTTCTTTCATTGTCTGAACAGTAACAGTTTTGTACAACCACGCTTTCCACCCTCCTTACTGGGCCCTGGGTTCAAGGATTAAAGGGATGTTTCACTTTCAAAATAACTTTTGGTCATTCATTTTATCATCTAATCAGGCTTTAATGAAAACCCTGAACAGTTTTTAATTTTCTCAATTCAATATTTAGATATTTGATGTAAATGTTATCAGGCCCTCCAGGCCCAGGGCCTCTCCCCATACACACCCATTGTAACTTCAAACTCCATTTTAACCATGATAGATTAATTAAAAAACACCCAATATTCTTTTCTGGTGACTCATACTACCCTCCTTATATGTGAGCAGGCCGTGTTTTTTTTTCAATAACCTTTTTCATTTATTTTTAATAATTATTTGGGAAAATGGAAAAAATGTTATACAATAAAGTAATATTAAAAATAAATGAAAAATGTTATCGAAAAAACACGGCCTGTTCACATATTAGGAGGGTAGTATGAGTCACCAAAGAAAATAATGGGTGTTTTTAATGAATCTATCATGGTTAAAATGGAGTTTACAAGTGTGTATGGGGAGAAGCCATGGAGGAGGAGGGCCTGATAACATTTACATAAAATATCTAAATATTGAATTGAGAAATTTAAAACTGTTCAGGCTTTTCATAAAAGCCTGATTAGACGATAAAATGACCAAAAGTTATTTTGAAAGTGAAATATCCCTTTAACTCAAATTTTGTGCTTTAATTATTGAAAAATAGCAGATATACAAGCTCACAGAGCAAGCTTGTAGATCTGCTATTTTTGAGTCTTTGAATATTTCAAATTTCAAAGTTAAAAAAAAAAAAAAACCTATGTTTCTATGTCAGTGGTGCTCAAACTTTTTCATGTGAAGGACCCCCAAAATGTATTTGGCCACGTATTTGGCCACGGACCCCCATCTAAAATAATTTGTTCCAGGGACCCCCTAGGAGCAAAATTTGAGTCATAAATGTTCACTTAAAAATACATTCAAAGATTTGCACACATTCTCATGACTTTTCAAAAATAGCAGATCTACAAGCTTGCAGTGTGGCAATAGCTGAAGTATAAAATAATTAAGGCCCCTCCACCTTGGGCCCTAGTAACCCAGAACCCCCAACTCCCCCCCCCCCCCCCTTGTGACGCTCCTGGATATTGGAGCTGTGACATGGTTGGTCTCAATAGCAGCGGTCATATAATATAGTAGCTCAACTAGCTTGCATTCAGAAGTCCCCAGATGTTTTGGTCGTCTGGCAACACGACACTTATGCCCAGGTGGGTGTGAATCCAACGTGAGCTAGGCAAGCTGCGACAAGTATTTAGTACATGTTTTCCAGTGATCACATCGGCGCCAGGGGCTATGAAACAGGTGTGATATTAGAAAATGTTTTTTTTAACAGATCTAATGAGAGGATTGAGTCATTGGAGATCGTTTCAAAAAACACGCTAACGTTAATTACCGCAGCTAGGTCCATTACAGTATGTTATAACAGAGACAGGGCAACAATACAACTGTGTGGTTAACCAAATACCCCAAAATTAGAAATCTTGATAAAAGTAACAGCATACAGTTTATGTATTTTGTAAGCTTTGAGGAGAAGTTTGAAGAGCACAATATGTAATGTTCTTTTTTCAGTAATAAAATATGCTTCACAATCACACTTTAAGGGTGTGTTCACATAGTTAAGGGATAACTTATCAAAACCTTATCAGAACCTTATCAAAACCTTATCCAAATAAGAATCTATTTCCCACAATGCTTTGCGGGAAGTGGGCGGTGTCACTGCAGACCAGATGCTCTGATGTAGACAAACAATCAGACCTGATGGTCATAAAGAGTAGATTTCAGACTCTGCTCACGCTTTAGTCTGAAACTGTGCTCTATTCTGAACGATTTCTGGGGGAGGGACTTTTGTGCGAGCGTGCACGCACGCTGCCGCACACGAGTGATCGCGACGCACGGCGATCGCGATGCACGGTGATCGCAACACACGGTCGCGGCGTGTGTGTGTGTGTCTTTGTCTGTGCCAGTTACTGCTTCCACACAGAACTGCGACCAGAAACATATAATCAAAATTAACAGCTTGGTGAAATCAGCGCACACGTGCGCGCGTGTGTGTGTGTGTGCCTGCCTGCCTGCCTGGTGGTGTGTGAACTTTGTTTGAATCGTTTCAACTGCTGCGTGGATTGGATATTCGTTAGACCCACCCCCACCCCCCGCGCTCATTGGAGCAGCCGCAATTTTTGGTTGGGAACGGCCGATTCATGGGGTGCGTTCGGAAACCCGCACCGGGTGTGTGCTCAGTGTAGTGAGTGCAGTGGGCGTGACGTTGGAGAGTGCGTTCAGTGTGGCTTATTTACGAACGACCAGTTTTAACAGGCAGCTGTGTGCTTTTTCACTCTGAACTCTGAAGGCAAACTTTCTGAAAAGCAGCAGTTGCTAAGTATGCTAACGTAACGTTGATATTGAAAGGAGATGTAACATTGGCATACCTGCTGTTAGTTTACACGTTAATGAGTGTGAAACTATCAAGGCCAAACGACCAATTAAGCTGCAAATGCTGCATTTTGCGGTAATTTCCTCCATTGTTCACAGCTGAGAAGCATTCGAGACACGGCCATGAAAACCAACCAATCAGAACACCGCACCACCGCACCACACTGCCTAACCCCATCTTCTGAGTAGGGTTGGTGAGTGCGTGCACTCAACACACCAGTGCGCCGCGCACTGGATTTCCGAACGACAACGCACCAAGTGCACCGAATAAACGAACGACAACATAGCACACCAGTGCGTTGAGTGCGCATTTCCGAACGCGCCCATGTACTCAGCTCCAGACCAGAGAAACAGTCCACTCTGAGAGTGGGCGGGGTCTATGGTCTGGAAGCAGGCTACATAAAGAGCAAAGATATATTTATTGTACAGTAACATCTAAATTCTGCCCAAAGCCCTTAAGACTTCACATTGGTTCTGTAATGCAGTTATTAGTTTTGTCAGGATCTGTCTCTGTATACCCTTATTCTGTAGTGTTGTTCTAGTGTGTCCTGTATTACCAAGTTACTGTTGCCTGTCTTGTCTCACCTCCCTGTGATTAGTTATTGTTCTCCACCTGTGTCCTGTTAGTCTTCAGCCAATCATGTGTTGGTCTTGTGTCTATTTAAACCCTCACTTCCTTGTGTGCCCTTGTCAGATCTTAGATGTTTGTTATGGTGTTTAGTCCTCGTCATGTTACTTGTATTCTCCTGCATCCATCCGTGTGTTCCTGTGCTTTGGAGAATAAATCATCTTGCATTTGACCTGCTCTGCCTCTTGACTGTCTATTCTGCAATTGGGTCCTACATCTACTGATCTGCACCGTGACAGTAAGATCTGACCAAAAGATGGGCCCAGCAGAACAGAGACAGTTTGAACAAAAGGTGGATGAATTTGAAGATGCAGTGTCTTGCCTCATTGCCTCAGCTCCCAATCAGCATGCTGAGATTGAAAAGAGGATTTCTACCCAGCAGCTATGGTTCCAGGAGAGGCCGTGGGTGAGTCACTTTGTCCCTCACTTGAACATTGTCCGTGAGAGGCTAAAAAGCTTTGTTCACTCCACCTCGGTAACAACTGCTTTCCAGCCTGCTCCTCCTGTCAGGATTGGGGCACTGAACCTGCAACCTGCCGGCCCCATTCCTCCCCCACAGAAAATTCAGATGAAGACCCCTTCCTAGATACCAGCCTGGCTCTGGGAGGTCCCTGTGGGGTATGTGATCAGACCTTTGTCTTGGGTCGCGTTGCCACTTCTGCCCAGTCAAATCCTCGTAAGAAGTCTGGTCGCCGCTGCTCCCGTCGACACCAGCTCAACGCAGTGAAGCCCACGCCGCCACAGCTCAACGCAGCTAAGCCCACGCCGCCACAGCTCACGCCGCCACAGCTCAACGCAGCAAAGCCCACGCCGCCACAGCTCAACGCAGCAAAGCCCACGCCGCCACAGCTCAACGCAGCGAAGCCCACGTCACCGCAGCTCAACGCAGCGAAGCCCACGCCGCCGCAGCTCAACGCCACAGAGGCCCCGTCCTCGCAGCTCGGCTCCTCTGAGGCCCCGCCGCCACAGCTCGGCGCCACAGTGGCCTCACCGTCGCTGCAGTTCAGCCCCGCAGAGGCCCCGTCGTCACCGCAGCTCGGCGCAGCAGAAGCTCTGCCCCCACAGCTCAGCAACGCAGAGGCTCTGCCCCAGCCTTCTGCTACACCAGAACCTTTGTCACCCACCGTCACCTTGTCTGCACCCCAGTCAGCTTTCCCAGGTGACGATCATTCTGAACTGCCAACGGTCCACAACACCAAAGTCAACCAACCACTCAAGAGGTCAGTCTCTGCCCCTGTCCCACCGCCCATTAGCCCTTTTGTTCCCCGGGGCTCAGGGCCTTCGTTTCCACAGACTGCTACCTCTCCACAGACCCCTCTGCTCGGCTCTGGAGCTCCATGCCCATTAGGTGGTTCACAAACCAGTCCATTGACTGTTCTTCCGAACTGTCTGTCTGCCTGTATCCCAATATGTATGTCTGCTTGTGTGTCTGCCAGTCTGTTTGTACGCCTGTCTGTTCCCCAGTCTAGTCTCCCTTCCATCATGTTTAACCACCTGTTATGTCAGACCGCCTGTTTGTCCGCTTGCCTTTCTGTATGTCAGTTTGTATGTTTGTCTCTTGGTTTGTCTCACCTTATGCCTGTCTGTTTGTCTGTGTGCTTGTCTGTGTGTCTTCCCGCCTGCCTTGCTGTGTGACTCATTGTATTGCCCTGCCCTAAATTAGTCCAGTGTGTCCAAGTTGTGTGCCCCAATATGATTCTTTGTAGGCCTTGGACCCTCCGTCCGACTCCCCTCCACCCACCCTGCTTGGTGTTCTGACTGTTATTGTGGGATGTCTGGGATGTCTGGGATCCATCCCTTGAGGGGGGGTACTGTCAGGATCTGTCTCTGTATACCCTTATTTTGTAGTGTTGTTCTAGTGTGTCCTGTATTACCAGGTTACTGTTGCCTGTCTTGTCTCACCTCCCTGTGATTAGTTATTGATCTCCACCTGTGTCCTGTTAGTCTTCAGCCAATCATGTGTTGGTCTTGTGTCTATTTAAACCCTCACTTCCTTGTGTGCCCTTGTCAGATCTTAGATGTTTGTTATGGTGTTTAGTCCTCGTCATGTTACTTGTATTCTCCTGCATCCATCCGTGTGTTCCTGTGCTTTGGAGAATAAATCATCATGCTTTTTACCTGCTCTGCCTCTTGACTGTCTATTCTGCAATTGGGTCCTACATCTACTGATCTGCACTGTGACAAGTTTACTTTATTTTGATATTTTCATGACTAGTTTCCACCCAGTTGTGTTTTTATTTTTATTTTTTTCTAAATGGTAATACATTGTATTATTTATTATGTCACTATCCAGTTCATTAGCATCTAATATCCAGAATCTGACTTATGAAGTACAGTATTAAGGTCTTTGCACACTGCTGCGTTTTTCGTTGCGAAATGCGTTTTTTCAGGGCAAGGAGAGAGAGAGAGATAGAGAGAGCAAGGGACCGAGTGGTGCGCGAAACGGGCGGCAGTGTGCAAACGTGACTAACATAACGTGAGGTTGATTTTTTATTTGCGCGCTCCGAAATTCACTCCGATATTCGGCCCGAAAAACGCAGCAGTGTGCAAAGACCTTTAATCCATTAAAACCGAGCATCCAAGTCATTTTAGATTTAACCGCATTAACCACTATTAGATACTTAGGCAGCGTGTCACCCTGTGCTGCACAATGAACTTTAAACTAAACATTTTTAACTCAAATCTTTGCATCTGGGGGTCCCTCCCTGGAACACAACAATTTGAGATGGAGGCCAAATACATATCATTTTGGAGGCCCTTGACATAAAAAAGAGAACCACTGTGGAAACATGTTGTTCTTTTGTTTGTTTTTCCAGAACATTGTTAGTATTTATAAGGCATTTGCAGAATCTGCCTCAGGTCTTGTTACTGCATTGTAATGAATATCATGCAAATATTCTCCAGGTACTGGTACCACCCTCAGCCTGATAACAATGGAGCGTGGTACAGCACTCTGAATACAGAAGAAGACTATGTTCTTGTCTTAGCCGTTGGATTTGTGAAAGAGTTGTCTAGAGTCAATGTATTACTCCATTGCATTACAGTCTAGACTCTAGACTCTTGACTGTAATGTTCGCCCATACCCTAGGTGGGGTTGGCAAAAAGGCCTTTCTGTGTGGAGTTTACATATTCTCCCTGTGTCTCATAGGGTAGGTACCCTCACAAAAAACATGCATTAATCCTAGTCTCTATACTGCCTCCCCCTGGCCAGCTGGGGTGCCTGATGGAAGGGAAAGGAATTGGTTGGAATAACGTGTTCCTTCCATGCGCTATGTCCAGCTTGGGAAACTCCCCTCTGTCAGGTGAAAAGAAGCAGCTTGGACTCCTCATGCATAGAAGGAAGCATGAGGTTAGTCCTTTGCTCTCCCCAGGTTGGCAGAGGGAGTGTAGCTCTAGACAATTGGCACTGCAATTTAGAATTGGACGTGGACAAGTCTTCTAGCTTGCTAAAATAAATCATCCCCCACTGCTATTCTGTAAATATACGTTTCTGTTCCTAGCATTGATTATCTCTTATATAGTATATGTCTTTATATGTCTTGATGAATTGAATACAAAGGATCACAACAACGGAAAGAAGCCCTCAGGGCTTTTTATGTTATCCTTTTAGCATTATTGTATATAGTCGAGGACCCACAAGCCCAAAAGCTCAAGGAATAGGGTTGAACCTGTGATTTTCTGCCGTACTTTTTATTTCTGTTTTATCTATTAGTTTGGTCATTAAGGTCCACCGGACATTTGTATATTCACTGTCCCATCGACTCCACTAGAAATATTACAAAAATAAAATAAAAATCTGCTTTAAGTAGCATGTGAGGGGTCAAACTATAGGGGTTCTTCATGATTCTGAATCCATTGCAAGCATTTGTTTTGCATGAAAAACATTCCTTGGAAATGCAAAATGTCGGCCACCCAAAACTGTGAAAAGTGGAAAAAAGTGATAACTCATCACTTTTCACAGCTTTTGGTGGCTGAAATTTTGCCCAAGGAATGTTTTTCATGCAAAACAAATGCTTGCAATGGATTCAGAATGATGAAGAACCCCTAGTTTGACCCCTCACATGCTACTTAAAGTTTTTTTTTTCTTTTTTTAATATCTCTAGTGGAGTCGATGGGACAGTGAATATACAAATGGCCATAACTTTTCTTTGCGATGTTTCTGGCAGAGCAGGCCTCTCATTCTGTGCACCATAATGACCAAAATAATAGATAAAACAGAAATAAAAAGTACGGCTGAGTTTGAACACAAACCCCATCATCCCACCAATAACTGAAGATGGGAGATGAGCTAATCCTGGCCTCTTTATCATAGTCAGGCGTGAATAACATGGATCCAACATCCATGTTCCATTTGTCAGGGGATGCAGAGGATTCTCATACCCGAATTTCGCCACGTACGCTCAACGCTAAACTGTAGACGGGCAGACCTACTCCCTCCGATTCCAGAAGACGTGGACGATGTTTGCATAGAAGGTACATGGGCCAAGACATGGCGGTGGAGGCCCTTTATATCTCGCCAGGACAATGAATTTTGAGAGAATTTTGCAAACCTCACAAGGTATAGGGACATCTTCATGGACCTTCAAAACCTGCCCCAGTCCCTCTACCCAATTCGTCACCATCTATGGCAGATACCTTGGCAGAGTGGTACCTTTTTTATGTGCCTGGTGTCAGGCAAAACTGTCGTCCAGTACCACCAAATCCTGGTGCATGTAAAGTGCAGGGTGCTGTGTGTAACAGGGCTTCAATGGACACCTGAGCGCATAGTGACTGACTTTTAAAGTTTCTTGCTGCTGGCCATCATCCAAACTGAGCTCCCTCACGTCCGCCCAGCAGCACGCTACTTTCATTTCCGTCAGAGCCTTTGGAGAAGAATCCAAGCGCTCGACCTCGCAGGCCCCTACCAGAGGCACGTGTGTCGATGCTTAAGAAAGTTTATGGCCAGTTTATGGCCATGGTTTATTAAGAATAATTGCTGCGGCATAGGAATCATTGCCGCGGCTGTTGCCGGCACTTCTGGCGGCGCCGCAGCAGGTGCCGGTGCCGGAAAGTGTATTGGCTCTTTCTGGCTTTTTTCTCCCTACACCAAACCTCTTTGCTGAATATAGCCAATCTACGAACTCACAACACAGGATTGTCCTTGGCCTCGGCCTCTAGGGAGTGCCTATAACTCCTCTCAGTGTTTACCACCATGAAGCAGTGGCATTTCTTCCTCTGCCTATTGGGAATGTGCGTGCACAATTTCACCAAAATTGCACTCTGTGTTCGTGATTTGAGGCATTGTACAAAATGGCCCAATCTTGCAAACTTTGGAGGGCAATATTAGCCAATCAATGTCTACCGATTTGCGTGATTTTCTTGGCTAAATCTGTATAAGTACTGTCAAAAAAATTTGTTTAGCAAAAATCTACCTCATGGTGGTTGCGGAGATTCGCTGGTAACAGACGGACGGACGGACGGACGGACGGACGCACAGACACACGGATGGACGGACAGGGTGCAAAACATAGTCTCCCCATGCCTTCGGCCTGGCGGAGACAATAAAGGAATGACGAAGATACTATCTAATACTTCAAATAATGTGGAATACACCATTCAGAAGCTTTGGTAAGAGAGTTTATTGCTGCCACAATAGCATTTGTTTCATTTGTTCATATCAGCATCACAAAGTCTAGAACTCTAGAACTTTAGATCTCTGGCAGATGGTAGGCTTGGTCCCTCAGAGTTACTGCAAAACTTGACAGACTTCGGCCATGATAGGCAGACGTCCAACATTTGTATTGTTCTACATCTATGTTACGTCACACACAATCTGGGAACCCATTGTTTTTTTCTTCCTTTGAATTTGCCTCTGGGGGCACGGCCCAATAGAATGTGGATGACAGGATGTTGGCCTGTTTGTTCCCCCCTCAGCCCTCCACTTCCGGTCCACGTGTCCTTCCTAACACTAACGGGAGATGCCAACGGATTCAGCTGCGGAGCTCTGAATCTGTCTGGACTCTGGAGAGATTACGTCACACACAACGCATATATAACAACAACCAGTATGGAACAAGGCAGTTTATAGCGTTTGACAGCATCAGTTAGAATTATATACTGTAAGACACCACTCAATAAATGAACAACAAAACACTAATAGTTAACTGGCTATGCTGATCTGCCTATATATGTCATATACAAAATAGAGAAACATGGAGGTACACCTGACAGCCCGTGCAAGAGCCACATCTCGGGGGATGAAAGAGATGGTGGAAGACAACAGCCACATACAGGTTTCGGGCAATGAGAGGGATGAACGTTTCACAGAATTAAATATATCCAGGGAAAACCAGATCTTGATGGAACATTTAGAGAGCCGTAGGGAAAAGATCTCTGCAGAAGCCGGAGAAAAGGAGGCGTTGGCAAAGAGGTTCTTCTTGGAACTCCAGAACCAACTGTACCTCATTCAAAGAGAGCTGAGAATCAAAGAGATTGCATTTCGTGAACTTTCAAATTCAGTGCGCCGTCTTATTGGCACCAAGGATAACCAGATCAAGCAACTTCACTCTGAAAAGGAAGCGATGCTGGCTGAGCTTTATGATAAAGAAAACACAGAGCTGGCCGGTCTCAAGGAAGACACTGGAAGTCGAAATACTGTTGTGGAGAAACTACAGAGTCAAATGTGTATAGCCATGCGAGAGATGGAAAATAAGGACAGGATTATACAACAACAACAGTTCAAGTTCCAGGTAAAAGATGAGACCCTACTCAAAGTCCAAAAGCTACTGGACGAGAAAGAGGAGGAGATCAGGGCACTCAAAGAGAGTCTCTTGATTCAGGTGGATGCCTGTAAGAGGAGTCTGTCTAAGAAAGAAAAAGCCTGGGAACAGGCTAGCAGGAGAGGAGAGCAGTTGGATGACCTGTGGAAAATCAGGGAACAGATGTATCAGGAGGAGCACATGAAGATGATAAGTGAAAATAGACAACTCCAGTACAAGCTGGAGCAAACTCAGGAAGAACTGAGAACCAAAAGCATTCTGTTTGATGAACATTCAAAGACAATGAGTCTCAAGGCTCAGGACCTGCAGCACCTTAATGCAACCATGGATAGCCAGATCAAGCAACTTCAGACTGAAAGGGTAATGATACTAGCTCAGCTTCATGAGCAAAGGGGAGAGGGGGCAGGTCCCCCGAAGAAGGACAACATGCTGGAAAGCCCAGGGGTAGAAAAGAAGGCCATGGCCAAGGACGAGCAACTCCAGAAAACACTGGACCTCATTGAGGAAGAACTGAAAGCCAAGACAAAGGAGTTGGAGGAGAAGGAGGAAGAGATCACTGCCCTTAAAGACAATCTCTACAAGAGGAGTCTGTCTGAGAAAGACAGAGCCTCGCAAGAGGAAATTGAGAAGTTAGAAGAACAGTGGAAAATGTATGAACAGATGTATCAGGAGGAGTACGAGAAGATGACCAGTGACAGCTCTCAGAAGGAAATCACAGATGATTATATCCCTACGGCAGAGAAGGAAAAATGGCAGAAGGAAATACAGGGGCTAGTTAGAGATAATGAGGCTTTAGCTAAGAAAAATGAGCATCTCCAGAATGAACTGGACCTCATCCAAGAAAAACTGAGAACCAAAGACGATGAAATCCACACAAAGCATGAGACCAGCCTACAAGTCCAAAAGGTGTTGGGGGAGAAGGAAGATGAGATCACCACCCTTAAAGAGAGTCTCTGCATACAAATGGACGACAAGAGGAGTCTGTCTGAGAAAGTCAAAGCCAGGAAAAAGGACATTGAGGAGTTAGAAGGGGAGTGGAAAATTAAGGAACAGATGTATCAGGAAGAACATCAGAAGCTGATCCGTGAAACATTAATAATAATCACTGAGGATAATAGACAGAACGAACTGAACACGAAAGAGACTCTTTGCTTAATGGAGGAGGAGAAGTGGCTGAAGGAAATAGAAGCAATAGCTGGAGAAAGAGATTATACTGTTAAGAAGAATGAAGAACTCCAGAACGAAGTGGACCTTATCCAGGATGAGCTGAGAACCAGAGAAGATGAGTTACATAAAACACTCCTACAAAATAAGGCTTTGACTCAGAAGATTGTGCAACTCCAGAAGGAACTGGACACCATTCAGGATGAACTGAGAACCAGAGTAGATGAGTGTCATAAAAAGGATGAGAACCTGCTACAAAATCAGGCTTTGGCTCACAAGAATGAGCAACTCCAGAATGAACTGGCTCACAATAATGAGCAACTCCAGAATGAGCTGGACATAATGCAGGACGAGCTCAGAACCAAAGCAGATGAGTTGAATACAAATCATGAGACACACCTACACGTCCAACGGGTGTTGGGGGAAAAGGAGGGAGAGATCACCACCCTTAAAGAGACTATATCCATCCAAATGGAGGACTACAATGGGAGACTGTCTGAGAAAGACAAAGCCTGGCAAATGGAAATTGAGCAATTAGAAGAACAGTGGAAGAAGAAGCAACAGGTGTATCGGGAGGAACACAAGATGAACAGTGACACTTCTCAGAAAGAAACACTCGTCCCAGAAGAGAACATCCAGGAAGATGTGAGAACCAAAGACAATACACTCCAGACAAAGGACAAGAACCTCTTGAAAGTCAAACAACTGTTGGAGGAGAAGGAGGAAGAGATGACCGCCCTCAAAGAGAATCTCTACATTCAATTGGAGGACTACAACAGGAGACTTTCTGAGAAAGACAAAGCCTTGCAAGATGAAATTGAACATTTAGAAGGCCAGTTGAAAATGAGGGAACAGATCTACCAGGAGAATATAATCAGTGACAACTCTCAGAAAGAAGCACTCATTACAGGGAACAATAATAATAACACAGAGAAGGGGAAATGGGTGCAGGAGATGAGACAGGGACTAGCTAAAGAAAAGAAGGCATTGGCTAAGACGAATGAGTTACTCCTGAATAAATTGTACCTCATCCAAGAAGAACTGAGAACAAAGAAAAAGGACGATACCCTCCTACAAGTCCAAAAGCTGTTGGATGAGAAGGAGGAAGATATCGCCACCCTTAAACATAATATCTGCATTCAAATGGAGGACAAGAGGAGTCTGTCAAAGAAAGAAAAAGCCCACAAGAGGGAAATTGAACAGCTAAAAGGCCAGTGGAAACGGAGGGAACAGATGCACCAGGAGAAGCACAATAAGATAAGTAGTGACAACTTTCAGAAAGAAACAGAGCAGGAGAATAAGCATAACGTGGAGAAGGCGAAATGGGAGGAGGAGAAACTGGGACTAGCTCGAGAAAAGGAGGCTTTGGCTGAGGAGAATAAACAACTCCACAACAAACTGGACCTCATCCAGCAAGAATTGATAAACAAGGAAGATACATCCCAAAGAAAGGATGAGACACTCATACAAGTCCAAGAGTTGTTGAAGGAGAGAAATGAAGAGATAACTGCCCTTAAACAGAAACTCTACACTCAATTGGTGGATTTCAAGAGGACTCTGATTGAGAAAGAAAAAGCCTTCCAGGAGGAATTTGATAAGTTGGAAGACCAGTGGGAAATTAGGGAACAGATGTTTCAGGACGAGCACGAGAGGATGATCAGTGACAGATCTGACAAAGAAACTGTTATCAGAGAGGAAGCTAGACAGCTCGAGTACAAACTGGTCCTCATCCAGAAGGAACTGAGAACCAAAGAGGAGGAGTCCCAAACAACCTACAACTCTCTCCTACAAATCCAAAAACTGTTGGAGGAGAAGGAGCAAGAGATCAACACCCTCAAAGAGAGTATCTCTGTTCAAACAAAGGACAACAATAGGAGATTGTCTGAGAAAGACGATGCCTGGAAAGTGGAAATTGAGCAATTAGAAGACAAGTGGAAAATTGAACAGATGTATCAGGAGGAACACAAGAAGATCAGTGACAACAATGCTCAAAAGGAAACACTCATCTCAATGGAGAATGACCGTAACATGGAGGAAAAATGGGAGGCGGAGAGACAGGTATTAGCGATAGAAAAGGAGGCTTTGGCTAATATTAATGAGCAACTACAGAACCAACTGGACCTCATCCAGAAAGAACTGAGGACCAATGAGTCTATTTTCTTAATGGACAAGGATAATTGGGAAGAGGAGAGACGGGAACTAGCTAGAGAAAATGATGCAAATAATCGTAACATGGAGGAGAAATGGGAGGCAGAGAGACAGGGACTAGCTAGAGAAAAGGAGGCTTTGGCTAACATTAATGAGCAACTAGAGAACCAACTGGGCCTCATCCAGAAAGAACTGAGGACGAAAGAGTCTCTTTGCTTGATGGACAATGATAAATGGGAAGAGGAGAGACAGGAATTAGTTAGAGAAAGCGATGCTGCGGTTAAGAAGAATGAGCAATTTCAGAACCAACTGGACCTAATCCAGGAAGAACTGAGAGCTAAAGAATACACACTCCAAATAAAGGATGAGACTCTCTTAAAAGTCCAAACGCTGTTGGAGGAGAAGGTGGCAGAGATCACCGCCCTTAAAGAGGTCTATAAGAGGAATTTGTCAGAGAAAGACAAAGGATGGAAAGAGGCAATTGAGAAGTTAAAAGTCCAGTGGAAAATCAGGGAACAAGTGTATCAAGATGAGCACAAGAAAATTATCAGTGACAGCTCCCAGAAAGAATCACATGTCAGACAAGAGACTAGACAGCTAAAGTACAAACTGAACCTCCTACAGGAAGAACTCAGAACCAAAGAGAATAATTTCTTAATGGAGAAGGGCAAATGGGGGAGGGAGAGACAGGGACTAGCTGGAGAAAAGGAGGCGTTGGCTAAGAAGAATGTACAACTCCAGAACAAACTGGATGTAATCCAGGGAGAGCTGAGAACCAAGACGAAGGACGAGACCCTCCTACATGTCCAAAAGATGTTGGAGGAAGATATCACCACCCTTAAAGAGAATCTCAATCTTCAAATGGAGGATTACCATAGGAGTCTGTCCGAGAAAGACAGAGTCTCACAAGAGGAAATTGAGCGTTTAGAAGACCAGTGGAAGAAAAGGGAAAAGATGTGCGAGGATGAGCACACACAGTGGATCACTAACAGCTCTCAGAACGAAACGCTCCTCACTGAGGAGAATAGACAGCTCACCTACAAACTGGATCACATCCAGGATGAACTTAGAACCAAAGAGACTCTTGGCTTAATGGAGGAGGAGAAATGGGGGAAGGAGAGACAGGGACTTGTCGAAGAAAAGGAGGCGTTGTCTAAAAAGAATGAGCAACTCCAGGGAGAACTGAGAACCAAAGAACATAGCATCCGGACAAAGGATGAGGCCCTCTTACAAGTCCAAAAACTGTTGGAGGAGAAGAAAGAAGACATGACTGTCCTTAAAGACAATCTCCGCATTCAAACAGCGGACTACAAGAGGAGTCAGTCTGCAAAAGACAGATCCTCACAAGAAAGAATTGAGAAACTTGAAGAACAGTGGAAAATTAGCGAACAGATGTATCAGGAGGAACACAAAAAGATGATCAGGGACAGCTCTCAGAAAGATAAACAGATGAGAGAAGAGGCTAGACAGTTCAAGTACAAGCTGGATCTTATCCAGGAAGGACTGAGAACCAATGAGACTATGTCCTTAATGGACAAGGAGAAATGGGTGAGGGAAAGACAGGGACTAGTTGGAGAAAAGGAAGCTTTGGCTAAGAAGAATGAACAACTCAAGAACAAACTGGACCTCATCCAAGAAGAACTGACAAGAAAGACAACGGACAAGACTCTCCTACATCTCCAAAAGCTGTTGAAAGAGAAGGAGGAAGAGATCACCACCCTTGAAGAGAAACTCCTCGTCTGGAAAGTGGAAATTGAGCAGTTAGAAGTCCAGTGGAAAATTAAGGAACAGAAGTATCAGGACAGCTCTCTGAACCATAGCATGGAGAAAGATAAATGGGAGGAGGAGAGACAGAGAAACACAGGAGAAAACGAGGCATTGGCTAAGAAGAATGACCAACTCCAGACTGAACTGGATCGCATGCAGGAAGAATTAAGAGACAAAAAAGATGTGTTCCATACAAAGGATGAAACCCTCCTACAGGTTCAGCAGCTGTTAGAGGGGAAGGAGAAAGAGATCAACATCCTTAAAGAGAATCTTGGCGTGCTAACTGGGGGCTACAAGGTGACTCTGTCTCAGAAAGATAAAGCCTTGCAAAATACAATTAAGCAGTTAGAAAGCCAGTGGGAGATTAAGGAACAAATGTATCAAGAGCAGCACAAGAAGATGATCAGTGACAACTCTAAGAGAGAATCAGACATCAGAGAGGAGGCTAGACAGCTCAAGTACAAAGTGGACCTCCTCCAAGATAAACTAAATACTAAAGAGAGTGTTAGCTTAATGGAGAAGGGTAAATGGTACAGGGAAAAACAGGGACTAGTTCATGAAAAGGAGGTGTTGGCTAAGAAGAATGAGCAAATCCAGAACAAACTTGGCCTCATCCAGGAGGAGCTAAGAATAAAGACAAAGGACGAGACCCTCCTACATGTCCAAAAAATGTTGGAAGAAGAGATCTCCACCCTGAAAGAGAATCTCCACATTCAAATGGAGGGCTTCAAGAGGAGTCTGTCTGAGAAAGAAGAGGAAATTGAGCAGCTGGAAGGCCAGTGGAGGATTAAGGAACAGAAGTATCAGGATGAGCACACACAGTGGATCACTGACAGCTCTAAGAATGAAACACTCATCACAGAGGAGAATAGACAGCTCAAGTACAAACTGGATAGCATCCAGGAACAACTGAAAACCAAAGAGTTACTCCTCCTAATGAAGGAGGAGGAATGGGGGAAGGAGAGACAGGAACTAGTTGAAGAAGAGGAGTCTCTGGTTAAGAAGATTGCACAACTCCAGAACCACACAGACCTGACCCAGAAAGAACTCCAAACCAGAGAACACGAGTTCCAGACAAAGGGGGAAACCCTTCTACAAGTTCAAAAAAATATTGAGGAGAAGGAGAAAGAGAACACTATGCTTAAAGAGAATCTCACCATTCTAACTAAGGGCTATAAGAGGACTCTGGCTGAGAAAGACAAAGTCATGCTTAAGACAATTGAGCAGTTAGAAAGCGAGTGGGAAATTAAGGCACAGATGCATCAGAAGGACCAAAAGAAAATGATCAGTGACAACAGCTCCCAGAAAGGATCATCTCTCAAAGAGGAGCATACCCATAACATGGAAGAGAAATGTGAAGAACTGAGAACGATTCTCCATAACATGGAAGAGAAATGTGAAGAACTGAGAACGAAAGAGTCTATTTACTTGGCAGAAAAGGTGGAATCTGAGAAGAAGAGACAGAGACTAGCTGGGGAAAATGAGGCACTGGCTATGAAGCATGAGCAACTCCAGAACCAGCTGGACCTCCTCCGGGAAGAATTGAAAATCACAACAAACGAGACCCTTCAAGTACAAACGCTGTTGAAGGAGAAGGAGGAAGAGATAATCACCCTCAAAGAGAATCTCTACAAAAGGTGTCTCACTCAGAAAGACAAAGACTCCTCGCGAGAGGAATTTAAAATCACAACAAACGAGACCCTTCTCCATAACATGGAAGAGAAATGTGAAGAACTGAGAACGAAAGAGTCTATTTACTTGGCAGAAAAGGTGGAATCTGAGAAGAAGAGACAGAGACTAGCTGGGGAAAATGAGGCACTAGCTATGAAGCATGAGCAACTCCAGAACCAGCTGGACCTCCTCCGGGAAGAATTGAAAATCACAACAAACGAGACCCTTCGAGTACAAATGCTGTTGAAGGAGAAGGAGGAAGAGATAATCACCCTCAAAGAGAATCTCTACAAAAGGTGTCTCACTCAGAAAGACAAAGACTCCTCGCGAGAGGAATTTAAAATCACGGCAAACGATACCCTTCGAGTCCAAAAGCTGTTGAAGGAGAAGGAGGAAGAGATAATCACCCTCAAAGAGAATCTCTACAATAGGAGTCTCACTCAGAAAGACAAAGACTCCTTGCGAGAGGGAATTGAGCAGTTAGAAGGCAAGTGGAAACTTAAGGAACAAATGTATCAGGAGGAGCACATTAAGGCGATTAGTGACATCACTCAGAAAGAAACACTCCTCAGGGAGGAAGCTGAACAGCTCAAATGTGAACTTGACCTCGTCCAGAAAGAACTGAGTGCCAAAGAGACTATTTACTTGAGGGAGAAGGCGAACTGGGAAAAGGATAGACAGGGACTAGCTGGGGAAAGGGAGGCTTTGGCTAAGAAATATGAGCGACTCCAGAATCAGCTGGACCGCATCCAGGAAGAGTTGATAACCGAGGCAAATAATGAGACCCTCCAAATTCAAGAACTGTTGGAGGATAAGGAGGAGGAGATCAGTTCCCTCAAAGAGAATCTCCGCATTCAAATGGAAAACTATCAGATGAGTCTGTCTGAGAAAGAAAAATCCTCACAAGAGGAAATTGAGCATTTGAAAGGCCAGGAACAGGTTTATCAGGAGGACCACAAGAGGGTGATCAGTGAAATCACTCAGAAAGAAACAGCCATCAGGGAGGAGGCTAGACAGCTCAAATGTGATCTTGACCTCACCCAGAAAGAAGTGAGGACCAAAGAGACAATTTACTTCAGGGAGAAGGCAAAATGGGAGAAAGTGAGAATTGGACTAGCTGGAGAAAATGAGGCTTTGGCTAAGAAGAATGAACAACTCCAGCACTACCTGGACCTAATCCAAGAAGAACTGCGAACCAACACAAAGGACGAGACCCTCCTACGAGTCCAAAAGTTTCTGGAGGAAGAGGTCACCACCCTTAAAGAGAATCTTCGCTTTCAAATGAAGGACTACAAGAGGAGTCTGTCCGAGAAAGAAGAGGAAATTGAGCAGTTAGAAGGCCAGTGGAGGATTACAGAACAGATGTATCAGGATGAGCACAAGAAAGTTATTAGTGACAGCTCTCAGAAAGAAACACTCCTCACAGAGGAGAATAGACAGCTCAAATACAAACTGGGTCACCTCCAGGATGAACTGAGAACAAAAGAGTCTCTTTATGCAGCGAAGCAGGAGAAATGGGAGAGACAGGGACTGGCTGGAGAAAAGGAGGCTCTGGTTAAGAAGAATGAGCAACTCCGGGACCATTTGGAACTTATCCAGGAAGAACTGAGGACCAAAGATGCCAAGTTCCGGAAAAAGTATGAGACACTCCTACAAGCCCAAGATCTGTTGGAGGAGAAGGAGCAAGAGATTGACGCCCTTAAAGAGAGTATCTCCATTCAAACAGAGGACTACAATAGGAGACTGTCTGAGAATGAAAAATCCTGGAAAGTGAAAATTGGGCAATTAGAAGACAAGTGGAAAATTAGGGAACAGATGTATCAGGAGGAACACAAGAAGATGATCAGTGACAGTACTCAGAAAGAAACTCAAAATAGACGGATCATGTATAAACTGGATCATATCCAGGAGGAACTGAGATCCAAAGATACTCTTCGTTTAATTGAGGAGGAGAAATGGGGGGAGGAGAGACAGGGACTAGTTGGAGAAAAAGAGACTTTGGCTTATAAGAACGAGCAACTCCAGAACCAACTGGACCTAATCGAGGACGATCTGAGAACCAAGGAGACACGTTGGTCGCTGTCATTTAGCTTGGAGCGGGAGAAATGGAACAAGGAGAGATTGGAACTCGTTGAAGATAAAGAGTCTTTGGCTGCAATGACTGGGCAGCTCCAGAACCAACTGCACCTCGTCCAGGAAGAACTGAGCGCTAAAGATACCCATCAGCGCATGGAAAGGGAGAAATGGGATGAGGAGATACAGGGACTGGCTGGAGAAAAGGAGGCTTTGGCTAAGAGGGATGAGAAGAATGAGCAACTCCAGAACCAGCTGGAACTTGTCCGGGAAGAGCTGAAAACCAAAGAGACTTGTCTGTGCATGGAGAAGGAGAAATGGGATGAGGAGAGAAAGGGGCTGGCTGGTGAAAAAGAGGCTTTGGCCAATAAGAGTGGGCAACTCCAGAACCAACTGGACATCATCCAGGGAGAACTCCGAAGCAAAGAGTCTCGTTGGTCCCTGGCATTTAGCTTGGAGCGGGAGAAATGGATGAAAGAGAGGCAACAACTTGTTGGAGACAGAGAGACTGTGGCTACAAAACTACGTCACATAGAGGAAGAACAGTGCATAGAGAAGCAGCAATGGTCGGAGGAGAGACATGGACTGTCTCGAGAAAGGGAGGCTTTGGCCAAGAGGAATGAGCAAATGGAGAACCAACTGGACCTTGTCCATGAACAAATGCAGAAGAAACTAGACCTTGTCTCCCGTGTGGAGCGGGAGAAATGGCAGAAGGAGAGGCAGGGACAGGCTAGAGAAAAGGAGGTTTTGGCTGAGAAGAATCGTCAACTCAAGTCCCAACTGAGCTACATCAGTAATGAGCTGATAGTCAAAGAGAAAGAGTTAAGTCAGCTGTCCCATTCGACCAGCGTCCATGCTGCAGACCTGTGCCAGAACATCAGAAACATCTATCCGCAACACTGTTGTGAACAGACGCGGATTTAAAATAATTACATATGATTACAACAAAAACACTTTCTGCTAGAGCAATCTTTAAAAAAAGGCGATTTTGGGATTTTTTATCATTAGATTAGACCACCAAATAGTAATGTTGCCAGGATAACTTAGCCTGTTACCCTCGCCTGGCTAAGCTTATCCATGACTCAATTTGACGAAAGCAGTGACTCATAAGTTACCATGAAGATTCATTCTGTGAAGCTAACCTGTTCACAGACCAGTTTAACACCCAGGCTGGTGCCTTATCAGTCAGCTGTCAGACTGATGAGAAACCAATGAGTTTTTCAGAGTTATTGCATGTTCTTATGTGTATGTTTCCTTATTTTATTAGCCTGTATTAAAATACCAAAGGTTTGACATTCACTTAACTTCTTAAGCGGTTAACCCTCTACACGCTCACAGAGCTTACACATATCTATGTTATTGTCTGCCTATATATTTTTTTGTTATTTTTCAATTTTTTATATTATCAATAAAATCTCAATGATTTTCCAATTATTTGGGGCCCACTCGTCAGATCCCCATGGCCCATGGGTCTTGCTCTCTTATTTCTTTATTGTAGTTCCTTAGGTCCACTTAGGTCCTGGAGCACCACCAAGAGTTATGGCCTACTTTGATCTTGGTGTTTCTTTTCCTTAAAGGTAGGGTAAGTGATTTCATTTAAATTTCAGATTCAGTTTTCATGTAGGTGACATGCGGGACCTTCCTCCAATCATGATCAAGGCGTGCCTTGGTGCACATAAGGCCCACCCCCACTCAACCATGATTGGAGGAAGGCCCCACTCCATCCTAATTGGAGGAAAACCTGTCTCCTCCACCAAAACTGAAACTGCTTTTTTCTCCACACAGGGGATAAGGCTGAAGTCCAAACAAGGACCAAACACTTTATAGTAATTAGTACTATCAGAACATAGACCCATCTTGTTATTATTTATAATTAAAATTAAATCACTTACCCTACCTTTAAATGTGGGGTAAGTGAAAATGTTTAGTCAAAACAAAACTGTTTTTGTTCAAAAGTGAAACCTCCATTATAGTTTGAAAATAATCATTACTACAGTGTTTGTTCAGTAACACGTAACTCTCCCAATCTTCAATAAATATAAAATTAATGGTCAGTTAATGTTAAAATACTTATTAAATACTTATTATAGTTATTAATTAAAATATTCACAATTATAGTTATAATATATGGCCAATGATCCGTGGGTCGGCTGTTCAAATCCGTACTCCTCCTGTCAACATGTTGAAGTGTCCTTCTCCTTGGGCAAGGAGCTGAACCCCACATTGACTCCAATGAGTTGGTAGGTGCTAGCCTGCCACCATTGGTGTGGGGTCCTTCCAAGATGGCGCCATCCAGGGCTGCTATGGTGACTAGGTGTGTTGCGTCTGTTATTTGTGTTATACGTGTCCTGGGAGCCTTCTTACACTAAAGAAGAGCTGCTGCACATTGGGTGTTCTACACCACTGGACATTATACCAACATTACTCACCCGTTCCACGGATGTAATGGATATTCTGTTGAGGGGGGTGGCGTTCTTTGCCAGTGCTGTACGTTGGACCAGAAGACAACGGGGAAGCAAAGGAGGTTGTCTGGTTAGCCTACGGCGGAGAAGTTCGCGTCCACCGCTCCCAGGTATATTCCTCTACAACGTGAATTCCTTACCCAATAAAATGGATGAACTCCAGTTCCTAGTTTCACAGGAAAATTACTTCAAATCCACGGCTGTTTTCACGTTCGTGGAAACGAAACCGACCCCGACAGTCCCAGACGGGGCTGTACAGTTAGATGGCTTCTCCGCGTTTCGCGCTGACAAAAACTTCGAGCCAGCTGGGAAGTTGAGTGGAGGAGGATTAATGTTCTTTGTGAACAACTGCTGGTGTTCTGACGTGACAGTGTTGCAACAACACTGTTCTCCTGCCATTGAAACTCTTTTCATCCTCTGTCGCCCATTCTATTCCCCCTGTGAGTTTAATGCGTTCCTCCTCGTGTGTGTGTAGATTCCTCCGGATGCTGATGTCACCGCAGCAGTGGACACACTGGCCGAACAGCTGTCGGGGGCGGAACGTAATTACCCGGACAGCTTTGCTGTGGTGCTTGGGGACTTTAACCAGGCTCATCTTAGTCGGGCACTCCCCAAATACAGACAGCAAGTTACATGTGCAACTAGGGGTGTGAACATTCTGGATCACTGCTACTGTACTATCCGGCAGGCTTACCATTCTGTCCAAAGTACTGCACTGGGCAAAGGTGACCACCATCTCATCCATCTAATCCCCCGCTACAGGCAGAGATTAAAAATATAAAAACCTGTAGTGCAGAGTTTGAGTGTGGTCCAGTGAGGCAAGTGAGCGCCTCTGTGCCTGGCTAGAGAAAGCGGGCTGTGGCCAGGACTTTGTTGAGTGGGCTGAGGCTGGAAACAAACTGGATGAATACACAAATTCATAGACACTGTGACGAAGTCACAGACACTGTGACATCATTCATCAGCCTTGGCGAGGAGGTGTGTGTCCCCCTCCGCTCCAGGAAGATCTACAACAACGACAAGCCCTGGTTTTCAGTCCATCTCAGGAGGCTGAGGTCGGAGAAGGAGGTGGCCAGGCGTAGCTGCGATGTGGCCTTGTTTAGGCGAGCCAAGTACGAGTTTGCCAAAGCGGTGAGGGAGGCGAAACATCGCTTCTTGGAGAAACTGCGGCAGCAGCTCTCTGAGGGGAACTCCTCCTCTGTCTGGAAAGGCCTCAAGACCATCACCAACTACAAGTCCAGGTCCCCACAGGCGTCTGACAACCTCCCCCTCGCCAACAAGCTCAATGAGTTCTACTGCAGATTTGAGAAAGAGGTTCCCCCCGGCCCTGATTGGCCGTCCCCTGCCCTCCCTCAAGTCCCTGCACGACTCCAGGGCGCTGAGGAGGGCAAGAAAGATCATGGCCGACCCCTCCCACCCTGGCCACGGCCTCCTCACCCTGCTCTCCTCTGGGAGAAGGATGCAGCTGCTGGGAGCCTCTACTGAGCGCCACAGACGCAGCTTTTTCCCCTCAGCCGCCGGCTGCTCATGGACTCTGGTTTACCTTCTTCCCCTGTCCCCTAGAAACACCAGAAATATGACTGTGCTGCTCAACTGAACTGAACAATACTGCATTTTATATTTATTTATTTACTTCTTGCACAGTGTTGTTTGTGTTGTGGGTTTACGTTATATGAGGACTCTGGCGCCGAATGTTCGTCGCTTCACTTCCCAATGTATGAATGAATGGCCCATTGTAAAGTGCTTTGAGCACTTGGAAAAGTGCTATAAAAACACAATCCACTCAATCCATTACAAAAACACCCAGCATGAGACCGGCCCTTTCCTTTGACCTCCATATTTACTGTACTGTACTGTACTCTCTCTCTCTCTCTCTCTCTCTCTCTCTCTCTCTCTCTCTCTCTCTCTCTTTCTTTCTTTCTCCCCCCCTCCCTATCCCCTCAGACGGCCCTCAGGACCACAGTTAGAGCATTGGCGCTCCACACTGTGATGGAACAGGCTAGGTGGCTGGACAAGTCCAAACTCAGCAGCCCTGAGAGACGCTACGTCCTTCACTACATTGTTTCCCAGGAGGGTCTATTTGGAGCCACAATGGCCTCCATGGCCACCAACTGGGAGCAACGCAGGAGGGAACAAGAGGTGCTGAACATGTAACGTGCCTCCCTAGGAGGACACATCAGCAACCATGGCCTCCCGTTCGGTCCAGCCAAGTGCCGGCAGCCCTCAGGAGTGGTCGCAGAGGCTCTGCACCCCTGGCGGTGCCACAGGTCACTCAGGCCTGCCCACGGCGACCTAGCCGGGACAGGCAGGATGCCAGGCACAGGCCCACATCACATCCATCAGCCACAGGTTCACGCCAAGGCAGCTACAAAGGCCACTACAACAAAATTGTGTTATCAAGAAATAACACACCGCTGATTTCAGCGATCAGAATCATGCATCCAACCAAGCCGTGTAATAAGTGCATATACGTACATATGTAAAGCTTAAACTGACTGTTTTCTCAGTAGTTTCGCAAAGCTACCTTCTGCCTCTCATACTCTGATGAAGACATACCGGTAACATGTCGAAACGGGGCAAAACTTTGCTATTTCGTCCCATTATTTCAACTATGGGCGTCGGCAGGTTAGCTACTCAGCATCAGGGTTACTGAGGTTAGGGTATGGGTTAGGTTTAGGCATAGAGGTTAACATTCACCAGCGTCGGCAGGTTAGCTACTCACCAGCGTCAGCACGTTAGCATTTCAGAAGGTTAAAGGGATATGAAACCCAATATCACCTTTTCTCTGCATACTTGACCTAGAGTGCAAAGTGTGGAAGAATCGTCTATTTGCACAGGAGTGATGTCAGAATAAGTCAGCAGAAGTGATGTCACAATGAGTCAGCGCTTGTGCAGGTTTCCGGAACAGCCTGATGTCAGACATGTCCCTGCTCTAGTCTATAGGTGTTCCTCTGCGTGGCCTCCTCATGGAGATGTGGAAGAAGCACACAAACATCTATCTATAAATGCGACAATGATTCAGTGGCTATTGCTATTATTCAAGAGTGCATGCTGATACAGTATTTGTTTCGATTGCTTATGGCATTAGAAATAAATGAACTAATAAATTGCCTGTATAAATTCACTCAACTGATGATTCCTATTATCCATGATGATGATGGTGATGGTGTGGCTCTGCCATTTAATCCTGTCCCCATGCATCAGCCATTTCATCTTGTCCCCACAGATCAGCCATTTCATCCTCTCATTCAACAGGATCAGCCATTTCAGGTACAGCAACACTAATGAACAGAGTTGTGTGTCATTTTACACTATAGTATACAACATAGTCATATCTAAAGCTATAGACCGATTTGGCAACCAAGACTGTTACCACAACTGCGGTGTCAAGTGGCACCTATATGTGCAGCTGGGTGCCGACACCGCATGGCGGTGCTCTGGAAAAAGCTTGATACACTACCAATTCGGCCATTATAGCCACTTCTTCCACAGAACATTGACTGTTGCAGCTTTAGCTTTCAAACACCATGGCAAGTAAGTCAATTCCCTTATGTTAATGAACTGTATAAAGGCACAGTATAGGCCTATGCACATGACACAACTTCAAGTGACAGTGACGTGGTATGTCATCACATCAAAGTACATCATGAACTTGTAATATGAGTTTACCTGCGTTATCCGCAGCTTTTACAATGTATACTGCTGCGGCATTAACAATGACCAACAGAGTAAAGAGCAGGAACACAATTTCTTCATTTTCTGTAAGAATGTTGTAAGACGAATTTGTTAAAAAAGGGTCTGTTATAAACAGTGTACAGTACATGGTCAATTAATTATAATAAGAACATTGAACATAATGTTATGTCATTTTCATATGCAATCATTGCATATTAGCAAGCCAATACGTAGCTCACCTCCAGTAGTTTGTGGAAGTTGTTTCTTTTTGGAGGGTATGTTTACTTACTCTGAGGTTCTGGATACCTGACCAGCTGTAGCTGCTGAAATGTGTGTGTTGAGGAAATCAAAATAGCTCTGAGCAATATGATCAACTGGACTGCAAATAGTCCTGAGCTCCAAGCTGCAGTGCCTATGCCTTATGTGAACACAACGGACAGTGTTCACAGTATAGGGAATCTGGCAGGGGAATCATAAGGGGGGACATAGATAAGCTTTCCTGGCTGGAGATTGTGTCCCTGCACCAGCGACTTAAAGTAGGTTAAATACACCCTTGTAGGCTGCCCGGTCCATATTTGGACACTGTGCTACATCTGCTTTACGTCACAACCAAATGCAAATACTGAGGACACAAGACAGTATAGGTTCAATGCTTGAACAAACAGAATACTAACAAGTAAATAGTTGTTAATGCTGATTACGGTGCCATGAAGCCATACATGATAGCCCGACCAGGAGCCACACGTGGGTTTCAGGAGATCAAAGACACAGCAAATGACAACAGGCCGGGCGACAGAGACGTGTGCTTTAGCTGCATGGGAAGTATTTCTGAAGGTGAAATGGAGGCTCTGGGTAAGAATTATATTGAAGACCTACAGAACCGACTGTCTCACAAAGAAGAGATTGCATGTCCTGATCTGGACACCAAAGACAGCCAGATCAAGCAACTTCAGGTGGAAAAGGAAGCAATGCTCGCTGAGCTTTACAGGCAAAGTGCAGAAGAGGCCATTCTCAGGAAAGATCTGGGAAGATGCAATACTCTTGTGGAGAAACTTAAGAATGACTTGCGTACAGCCGTGCGTGAGATAAGAATGAAGGAAATGTTAATACAACAGCAAACATGCAAACTTAAGGTAAAGGACGAGACATTCCTGAAAGTGCAAAAGCTGTTGGAGGAGAAAGATGAAGAAATCACCACCCTCAAAGAGAGTCTCTTCAGACAAACAGACCTCCAGCTGAAGATGGAGGCCCACAATAAGAGCATGTCTAAGAAAGAAAAAACCTTTAGACAGGGAAGCAGGAGAGGAGTGCAGTTGGATGACCTACAGAAAATAATGGAACAGGTGCATCAGGAGGAGCACATGAAGATTATAAGTGATAACAGACAACTTCAATCCAAGCTGGATAAAATTCAGGAACAACTGAGAACAAAGGAGTTTGTTTTTCATGAAATTACAAAGACAATGAACCTCCAGGCTCAGGCCAGGGATAGTGAGATCAAACACCTTAAGGAGAAACAGGAGGCTGAGGCACAGGGGCATGGTCGAGAGAAGGAGGGTTTGGTTAAGAAGAATGGGGAACTCCAGATCAAACTGGAGCTCATCCAGGAAGAACTGAGAACCAAAGTTACTGATTGGTGTGTGGAGGAGGATAAATGGAAGGAGGAAAGAAAAAGACTAGCTCAAGAAAAGGACGCTTTGGTTGAGAAGAATGGGCAACTCCAGAAACAACAGGATCTCACCCAGGAAGAACTGAAAACAAAAGATACTTTTTGGTGCAAGGAGAGGGAGAAATGGGAGGAGGAGACAGAGAGACAAGCTAAAGAGAAAGAGCTTTTGGCTGAGAAGAATAGACAACTCCAGAACCAACTGCACCTCTTGCAGGAAGAAATGAAAGCCAGAGATACTGTTTGGAGTGCGGAGAAGGCAAAATGGGTTGAGTGGCAGGGTGAAGCTGTAGAAAATGAGGCTTCGCTTAGGCAAAGCCTGCTCCTCATCCAGGGAGAACTGAAAAACAAAGATACTCAGTGGTGCATGGAGAAGGAAAAATGGGAGGAAGAGAAAGAAAAATGGGAGGAGGAGAGACAGGGAACATCTAGTGAAAATGAGGCAATGGCTGAGAAGAATAGGCAACTCCAGAACCAACTAGACCTCGTTCAGGAAGAACTGAGAAACAAAGATACTTATTGGAACGCGGAGAAGAAGAAATGGGAGGAGGAACTGGAAGAACATGCTGAAAAGGAGTTGTTGCTTAGGCAAAGCCTCATTGAAGTCCAGAAGCAGCTTGACCTCTTCCAGGGAAAACTGCGAAACAAAGATACTCAGTGGTATGTGGAGAAGGAGAAAATGGAAGAGGAAAGACAGGCACTAGCTCGGAAAAATAATGATTTGGTGGAGAAGGTTCTACAACTCCAGAACCAACTGGAAGAAAGTAAAACCAAAGACTTCCAAAGAATTATTTGCATCGAGAAGAGGGTGGAGGAGAGACAGGGACCAGCTAAAGAGATGGGAGCTTTAGATAACGAGAATGAGCAGGTTCAGAAATGGGGGGAAGTGTGCCAGGGACAAACTGGAGGGGAAAATCTGGATATTTTTAGGCAAAGCCTCCAGCTCCAGAAGCAATCGAACCTCCCCCAAGAAGAACTAATAAACACAAATACTCAATTGAATGTGGAGAAGGGGAAGGGGGGGGAGGAGACATTGCGATTAGCCCGGGAAACGTATTATTTGGCTAGGAAGAATGGGCAACTCAAGAACCAATTAGATCAAGAAAAAGACTATGAGGCTTTGGATTTGAATGGTCAGCTCCCAAAATGTGAGGAAGAGATAAAGGCACAAAACCCCAGCTTGTGCACCAGCATGGAGATGGTGAAACAGGAGGCGGATAAATGGGAGGCGGATGTCCAGAACCAACTGGACCCCATCCAGGAAGAGGAAAGGAAAAAGGTGAAATGGGAGGCGGTGCAACCTAGAGAAAAGGAGGCTTTGGGTGAGATGAATCATCAACCCCGGAACCAATTGGACATCACACGGGAAGAACAAGTTAGAGAAAAGGAAGCCTTGGAAAGCCAGGATGAAGTGGACAGACAGAGACAAAGCGGGGAAAAGGAAAAGGGGGTGTTGCCCCAACTGGACCTCATTCTGGAAGAAGTGAGTATGGAAGAAACTGGTGTGTGTATTAAGGAGACTGAGAAGGAGACATCAGGGGACAAAAGACCACACCAAGCTAATGGATATGAGTTTTTGGCAGAGAATGCACATTTCTACAACCAACTGGATCGGATCCAGGAAGACGTCCCAACCAAAGAGAAGGATACATGGGAAGAGAAGAGACAGGGACCAGCTCGAGAAAATAACAATTTGTCCAAGAATGAGCGACTCAAGAACAAACTTGAACACCATCAGGAAGAAATAGAAAACATGGAAAAGCAGAAATGGAAAGAGGAGAGAGAGAACAATGACAGAGAGGAGAAAGAATTGCATAAGACATATGGGCAGGTCCCCCAGAAATGTGTGGAAGAGAGACAATCTGGAGAAAATACCCATTCACCTAAGGTGGAAGGTCAACACCAGAACCAATTTAGCCTAGAAGCGACAACCAAAAGTACTAATTGCTACGTGGAGAAGGATAAACGGGAGGGGACAAAGAATCAAGCTACAGACAATAAGGCTTCGCCTGAGAGGAAAGTGCAACTACAGAAACAACTAGACCCCACCCAGGAGGAAATGGCCATGGAAAAGGAAAACTGGGATCAGGAGAGACAGAGACATGCTAGAGAAATGGAGGATTTGGTTAACCAGAATGGAAAACTCCAGAACCAACAGGAAATCGTCCAGGAACTGACAGACAGAGATACTCCTTTGTGCAAGGAGATGGAGCAACGGGAGGAGGAGAAACCGGGACAACCTAGACAAAATGTTTTTATGGATGAGAACTATGACGAACTCCAGAACTTGGGGGTGAAGAGAGAGCGCCAAGCTAGAGATTGGGATGCTTTGGTTGAGAAGAATGGGCAACTACAAAAGCAAATTAACCTCATCCAGGAAGAACTGGGAAGAAAAAAAAGTCATTGGTGGACAGAGAAGGACAAATGGGAGGCAGAGAGATTGGAACAAGCTAGAGAAAAGGACACTTTCATTGAAAAGAATGGGGGACTCCAGAAACAACTCGATCTTGTCCAGGAAGAACTGAAAACAAAAGCCACTCTTTGGTTTACGGGGAAGGAGAAATGGGAGGTGGAGAGACAGGGATTATCTCAAGAAAAGAATGATTTGTGTGAGAAGAACGGAAAACTCCAGAACCAACTAGATCTCATTCAAGAAGAAATTAAAACAAAAGAAACTTGTCTGTGCATTGAGAAGGGGAAATGGGAGTTGGAGAGAGAAGAACAAACTAGAATACAGGTAGAACTGAAAACAAAAGACACCTTTTGGTGCAAGGAAAAGGATAAATGGGAGGTAGAGAAACAAGCACAAACTAGAATAAAGGACACTTTGATTGAGAAGAATGAGGAACTCCAGAACCAACTCAAACTTATAGAGGAAGAAATTAAAACCAGAAATACTCAAAAGGATGCTTTGGTTGGAGAAAAGGAGTATTTGACTGAGAAGAATGTGCAACTTCAAAAACAACTAGACCTCATCACAGAAACACTAAGAACAAAGGAGAGTTATTGGTCCACTGAGAAGGTGAAATGGGAGAATGAGAGACTTAAACAAGCTACCAAAAAGGAAGCTTTGGGTGAGAAGAATGTGCAACTTAAGAACCAACTAGATGTCTTCACTGAACAACTTCGAGAAAAAGAGAGTTACTGGTGCACTGAGAAGGTGCAATGGGAGAGAGAGAGACATGAACAAGCTTGCGAAAAGGAGTCTTTGGATGAAAAGGTCAACCAACTCCAGAAACAACTGGACCTCGTCCATGAAGAGCTCAGAAAAAAAGATACTGATCAGTGCAATGAAAAAGAGAATTGGGATGCTGAGAGACAGGGAGAAGCTAAAGAAATAGAAACATTAACCATGACAAATGGCCAACTCCAGAACCAACTGGATCTAGTGATGGATGAATTACACGAACAAGCTAAAGAAAGGGGTACTTTGGCTGAGAAGAACAGAAAACTCCAAAGCAAATTTGACCTCATCCAGGAAGAAATGGCTGCCAAAGACGATAACTGGCGTATGGAGAAGGAGAAATGGGTCGATGAGAGACACACACTATCTAGAGAAAAGGAAGCATTGGCTGAGACAAATGGTCAACTTGAGAATAAACTGCATCTCAACCAACAAGAACTGGAAACTAAGCGGAGTCTTTGGTGTGTGGAGCAGGAGAAATGGGAAAATGAGAGAAATGGACAAGCTAAAGAAATGGACACTTTGGCCAAAAGGAATTTGCAACTCCAGAAGAAACTGGATCTCACCCAGGAAGAATTGACAACAAGAGATACTAGTTGGTGCCTTGAGAAGGAGAAATGGGAAAATGAGAAAAATGGACAAGCTAAAGAAATGGACACTTTGGCCAAAAGGAATTTGCAACTCCAGAAGAAACTGGATCTCACCCAGGAAGAATTGACAACCAGAGATACTAGTTGGTGCCTTGAGAAGGAGAAATGGGAGGCTGAGAGACTAGGACAAGCTAGAGAAAATGTAGAACTACAGAAACAACTGGTTCAAACAAAGGATGAATTGAGAACTAAAGATATTCATTGGTACCTTGAGAAGGATAAATGGGAGAATGAAAAACAAGGACACACTAGAGTGAATTTACAAATCCAGAACCATATGGATCTCATTCATGAAGAATTGAGAACCAAAGAGATGAGTTGGTGCCTTGAGAAGGAGAAATGGGAGGCAGAGAGACAAGGACAAGCTGGAGAAAGGGAGGCTTTGGCTGAGAGGAATAGACAACTCCAGAAACAACTGGTTATCATACAGGACACATTGAGAACCAAGGAAAATCATTGGTGCCTGGAGAAGCAGAAATGGGAAGAGGACAGACAGACACAAACTAGAGAAAGTGAGGCTTTGTCCAACAGGAATTGTCAACTCCAGAACCAACTAGATCTCATACAGCAAGAATTGAGAACCAAAGATACTCATTTATGCCTTGAGAAGGAGAAATGGGAGGCTGAGAAACTAAGACAAGTTAGAGAAAAGGAGGCTTTGGCTGAGAAGAGTAGACAACTCCAGAAACAACTTGATCTCATCCAAGACAAACTGAGAACCATAGAAACTAATTGGTGCCAGGAGAAGCAGAAATGGGAGGCAGAGAGAGAGGGACAAGGAGAGGAAAATGATGCTTTGGCAAAGAATAATGGGCAACTCCAGAACCAACTTGAGCGCATCCAGGAAGAACTGGAAACAAAATATCGTCGTTGGTGCACAGAGAAGGAGAAATGGGATATTGATAGACAGGAACAAGCTAGAATGAAATTGTCTTTGGATGAGAACAACTGGCAACTGCAGAATGAACTGGATCTCATCCAGGAAGAATTAAGAATGAATCATAACCTTTGGGTTGTGGAGAAGGGTAAATGGGAAGATAAACTACAGCGACAAATAAGAGAAAATGACGCATTGGCTGAAAAGAATGTGAAACTGCAGAACCAAGTGGAACTCATTGAGGATGAACTGAAGACCAAAAATATGGATTGGTGCATGGAGAAGGATCAATGGGAGGAGGAGAGAAAGGGGCTAACTAGAGAAAAGGGGACTTTGGCTCAGAAAATTGGGCAACTCCAGAAACAGCAGGGCCTAATCCAGGAAGAACTGACAACGGGAAATTCTCATTGGAACATGGAAAAGGTGAAATGGGAAGGGGAGAAGCAGGGGCTAGCTAGAGAAAACGAAGCTTTGGCTAAGAAGAATGGGCAACTCCAGAACCAATTGGACCTCATCCAGGCAGAACTGAGATTGAAAAGTTCTCTATTGTGCACGGAGAAGGAGAAATGGCAGGAGGAGAGACAGGGACAAAAAAGAGAAAAGGAGGCGTTGGCTGAGAAGAATGGGAAACTCCAGAACCAATTGGATATCATACAGGTAGAACTGAGAATCAAAGATACTCATTGGTGCATGGAGAAGGACAAGCGGGAAGTGGAGAAACAAGGACAGGCTAGAGAAAAGGAAGATTTGGATGAGACGATTGGGCTACTTCAGAATAAACTGGATTTCAGCCAGGAAGACCTGAGGACAAGATATTCTCATTGGTGCACAGAGAAAGAGAAATGGGAAGAGGAGAAACAGGGGCTAAAAAGAGAAAAGGAGGCCCTGAATAAGAAGAGTGGACAACTACAGAAAAAACTAGAAATCATTGATGATGAAATTAGAAGTAAAGCATCTCAATGGTGCTTGGAAAAGGATAAATGGGACGAGGAGAGACAGGAACTAGAAAGAGAAAAGGAGGTTTTGGTGGAGAGGAACAGGCAACTTCAAAACCAACTGGACAAAATCGAGGAAGAACTGAGAACCAAACACGTCAATTGTTGCATGGAGAATGAGAAATGGGAGGAGGAGAGACAGGAACAAGCTAGAGAAAGTGTGGCTTTAGATATGAAGATTGAGCAACTCCAGAAGCAATTGGACATCATCGAGGAAGAACTGAGAACCAAAAATACACATTGGTGCACAGAGAGGGAGAAATGGCACAAGGAGAGACATGGACAAGCTAGAGAAATTGAAGCCTTGGATGAGAAGAATGGGCAACTAAGGAACCAACTGCTTGTCATCCAGGATGAACTTAAAAGCAAACATTCTCATTGGTGCAAGGAGAAGGACAAATGGGAGGAGGAGAGACTGTTTCTAGCTAGGGAAACGGAAGCTTTGAATGAGAAAACTGGGCAACTCCAGAAACAACTGGCTGCCATCCAAGAAGAACTGAGAACCAAACATACTATTTGGTGCACGGAGAGGGAGAATTGGAAGAAGGAGAGACAGGTGCAATCTAGAGAAAAGGAGACTTTGATTGAAGAGATTGAGCAACTACAGAAACAGCTGGACATCAACCACGAAGAAATGAGAACAAAATATAATCATTGGTGCACAGAGAAGCAAAGGTTAGAGGAGGAGAGACAGAGAAAAGCTAAAGAAAATGAGGTATTAGCTGAGAAATATGCTAAACTTAAGAAAAAACTGGACCTCATTCAAGAAGAATTCAGAACCAAAGACAAGGATTGGTGTGTTGAGAAGGAGAAATGGGAAGAGGAGAGACGGGGTCAAGATCGAGAAAAGAAAGCTTTGACTGAGAAGAATTTGCACCTCAAGAACCAACTGGATCTCATTCAGGAACATACTCATTGCATGGTTAAGAATACATGGGATCAGAGACAGGGACAAGATCAAGAAAAGGAGGCATTGGCTGTGGAAAATGAGAAACTCCAGAACCAAATGGATCTCATCCAGATAGTGCTGAGAAGCAAAGATACCAGGTGGTGTTTGGAGGAGAAAACAGAGGAGAAACATGGAAGAGGAAAGGATGCTTTCAGACAGGTACAATCTAGGGAAAAGGAGCCATTGACTGAGAAGACTGTGAAATTCCAGAACCAATTGGATCTCATCCAATTAATACTGAGTGCCAAAGACACTCAGTGGCGTGTGGACGAGAAATGGCAGGAGGCACAGCATCACACTAGAGAAAAGGATGCTTTGACTGAGAATAACTCTCAACTCCAGAAATCGGGGGAAGAGATAGTGGGACAAGCTGGAAAGATGGAGGCTTTGGCTAAGCAGATTAGGCAACTTCTGAACCAAGGAGATCTAATGCAGGAGGAACTGGGAACCAAAAACACTTGTTGCATGGAAACAGACAATTGTGAAGAACAGAGACAGGCACATGCAATAGAAAAGGAAGATTTTGCTGAGACAAATGAAAAACTCCAAAACCAACTGGACATCATACAGGAAGAACTGAGAACAAATGATGCTCACTGGTGCCTGGAGAAGGAAAAATGGGAGGCTGAGAGACTGGGACAAGCTAGAGAAAAGGATGCTTTGGCCATAAGGAATGGACAACTCCAGAACCAACTAGAACTCATCCAGCAAGAACTGAAAACCAAAGACACTTATTGGTGTTTGGAAATGGCAAAGTGGGAGGCTGAGAGACAGAGAAATGTTACAGAAAAGCAAGCTTTGGCTGAGAATAATCGGGACCTTCAGAACAAGATGGATCTAATCCAGGAAGAACTGATGACCAATGATGCTCGTTGGTGTTCTGAGAAGGCAACATGGGAGGCTGAGAGACTGGGACAAGTTACTGAAAATGATGCTTTGGTGGAGAAGAATGGAGAACTCCAGAAACAACTTGATGTCATCCAGGTAGAATTGAGAATTAAAGAGTCTCATATGTGTGTGGAAAAGGAGTCATGGGAGATTGAGAGACAAGCAAACGTTAGAGAAAGGGACACTTTGGCCATGAATAATGAGAAACTCCAGAACCAATTGGATCTAATCCAGGAAGAACTGAGAAACAAAGATACTCACTGGAACATGGAAAAACTCCAGAACCAACTGGATCTCATCCTGCAAGACTTGAAAAATAAAGATATTCATCATTGTATGGAGGTGAAATTGGAGGGGAGACAGCAACAAGTTAGAGAAAAGGAGCCTTTGGCTGAAAAGAGTCGGCATATCCAGAAATGGGGGGAGGAGATACATCGACAAGCTGAAAAAGGGGAGGCTTGGGCCGAGCATATTTTGCAACTCCAGAACAAAGTGGATCTCATCCAGGATAGAATGAGAACCAAAGATACCAATTGGTGTATGGAGAAGGAGAAATGGGAGGAGGAGAGGCAGGGACATGGGAGAGAAAAAGAGGCATTAGCTAATGAAAATGGCACACTCCAGAACCAACAAGCTCTCATCCAGGAACAACTGAGAATCAACAACACTCAATGGAGTAGGGAGAAGGAGAAATGGGAGGCGGAGAGACAAGGACAAAATAAAGAAAATGAGATTTTGGCCACAAAGAATGTGACAATCCTGAAGCAATTGGATTTAATTCAGGATGAACTGAGAACTAAAGATACGATTTGGTGCCTTGAGAGGGAGAAAATGGAGGAGGACAGACAGAGACAAGCTAGAGAAAAAGGTGCTTTGGCCAACAGGAATTGGCAACTCCAGAACCAACTGGATCTCGCCCAGGAAGAGTTCCGAACAAAAGATACTCATTGGTTTCTAGAGAAGGAGAAATGGGAGAATGAGAGACGAGGACATGGTAGAGAAAATGATTCTTTGGCTGAAAATAATCGACAACTCCAGAAACAACTGGATCTAATCCAAGAAGAACTGAGAACCAAAGATAGTTATTGGTGCACGGAGAAGCAGAAATTGGAGATGGAGAGACAGGGACAAGCTAAAGAAAAGGACACTTTGATTCAGAAGAATGGGGAACTACAAAACCGACTGGATCTCATACAGGTCGAACTGGGAATCAAAGATGCTCAATTGTGTATGGAGAAGGAGAAATGGGAGGCGGAGAGACAGGGAAAAAATGGACAAATTGACACTTTGGCCAATAGGAATGAGCAACTCCAGAAACAAATGGGCCTCATCCAGGAAGAACTGAAAACCAAAGACAGTCTTTCACGTGTGGAGAAGGAGAAATGGGAGGAAATACTGGGACACGCAGGACAAAATGAGGCTTTAGCTAAGCAGATTAGGCAGCTCCAGACCCAAATGGATATCATCCAGGATGAACTGAGAACCAACAATATGAATTGGGGCATTGAGAAACAAAAGTGGGATGAGGAAAGACGGGGTCAAGCTAAAGAGAATGATTCTTTGTCTGAGAAAAATAGAGAAATCCAAAAACAGTTTGAACTCATACAAGAAGAACAGAGAACCAAAGATAAAAATTGGCGTGTTGAGAAGGATTCATGGGATGCTGAGAGACAGGGACAAGTTGGAAAAATTGACGCTTTAGCTAAGAAGAATGGGCAACTCCAGAACCAACTGGACGTCATCCAGGATGAACTGAGAACAAAAGATACTCAGTGGTGTCTTGATAAGGAGAAATGGGATGAGGACAGACAGAGACAAGCTAGAGAAAAAGAAGCATTGGCCAACAGGAATTGGCAACTCCAGAACCAAATGGATCTCGCCCAGGAAGAATTACGAACCAAAGATACTCAGTTGTGCCTTGATAAGGAGAAATGGGAGGAGGACAGAAAGAGACAAGCTAGGGAAAAAGAGGCTTTAGCTAAGAAGAATGGGCAACTCCAGAACCAACTGGAAGTCATCCAGGATGAACTGAGAACAAAGGATACTCAGTGGTGCCTTGATAAGGAGAAATGGGAGGAGGACAGACAGAGACAAGCTAGAGAAAAAGATGCATTGGCCAACAGGAATTGGCAACTCCAGAACCAAATGAATCTCACAGAGGAGGAATTGAGAACAAAAGATACTCATTGGTGCAGAGAAAAGGAAAAATGGGAGGCTGAGAGACTAGGACAAGCTAAAGAAAATGATTCTTTGGCTAAGAAGAATAAACAACTCCAGACACAACTGGATCTCGTCCAGGAAGAGCTGAGAACCAAAGAAACAAATCGGCGTGTGGAGAAGGATACACAGGATAGTGAGAAACAGGGACAACTTGGAAAGATGTATGCTTTGGCTAAGAAGAATGGGCAACTCCAGGAACAATTGGACATCATCCAGGAAGAACTTAGAACCAAAGATACTCAGTGGTGTCTTGATAAGGAGAAATGGGAGGAGGACAGAAAGAGACAAGCTAGGGAAAAAGAGGCTTTGGTCAACAGGAATCGGCAACTCCAGAACCAACTGGATCTCACCCAAGATGAATTGCGAACCAAAGGGACTCATTGGTGCCTAGAGAAGGAGAAATGGGAGTCAGAGATACAAGGCCAAGCTAGAGAAATGATTTCTTTGTCTGATAAGAATAGACAACTCCAGGAAGAACTGAGAACCAAAGATACTATTTGGCGTGCAGAGAAGGATATAGGGGATTCTGAGCAACAGGGACAAGTTGGAACAATTGACGCTTTGGTTAAGAAGAATGGGCAACTCCAGAACCAACTGGACATCATCCAGGATGAACTGAAAACCAAAGACAGTCAATGGTGCCTTGATAAGGAGAAATGGGAGGAGGAAAGACAGAGACAAGCTAGAGAAAAAGAGGCTTTGGCAAGCAGGAACTGGCAACTCCAGAGCCGACTGAATCTCACTCAGGAAGAATTAAGAACCAAAGATGCTCATGGGTGCCGAGATCAGGAGAAAAGGGAGGCTGAGAGACTAGGACAAGCTAATGAAAGGGAGTCTTTGGCTGAGAAGAATAGACAACTCCAGAACAAACTGGACATCATCCAGGAAGAACTTAGAAGCAAAAATATGAATTGGTGTATGGAAAAGGAACGTTTTACGAAAGAGAGACAGGGACAAGCTCTAGAAAATGAGATTCTGGTTGAAAAGAATGTGCAACTAAGGACCCAACTCGACCTCATCCAAGAAGAACTTAGAACCAAACATAACCATTGGTGCCTGGAGAGGGGAACATGGGAGGAGAAGAGACAGTTACACGCTAGAGAAAAGGAGGCTTTGGAAGGGAAGATAGGGCAACTCCAGAACCAACATGAACTCATCCAGGAAGAACTGGGAAAGAAAATGTCTGATTGTTATATGGAAAAGGAGAAATTGGAGACTGAGCGACAGGTACAAGCTAGGAAAATTGATGCATTGGCTAAGAAGAATGGACAACTCCAGAACCAACTGGAACTCATTCAGGAAGAACTAAAAACAAAATATTCTGATTGGTGTGGGGAGAAAGATAAATTGGAGGCTGAGAGACTGGAAAATGCTAGAAAAATTGACACTTTGACTAAGAAGAATGGGCAACTCCAGAACCAACTGGATCTCATCCAGGATGAACTGAAAACAAAAAATATGAATGTGCACAAAGAAAGGGACATCTGGGAGGAGGAGAGAAGGGGACAAGATAGAGAAAAGGAGACTTTGGCAGAGAAAAATTGTCAGTTAAGGAACCAATTAGACATCATCCAGGAAGACCTTAGAACCACACATGCTCATTGGTGTGTGGAGAGGGGGAAATGGGGGAAAGAGAGACAGGTAAATGCTAGAGAAAAAGAAGCTTTAGGTGAGAAGATTGAGCAACTCCAGAAACAACTGCATCTCTCCCAGGAAGAACTGACAACAAAAGACACATACTGGTGTGTGGAGAAGGAGAAATGGGATACTGAGAGACAGGTACAAGCTAGACAAATGGACACTTTGGCTAAGCAGATTGGGCAACTCCAGGAAAGAGAAAAAGAGGCATTGGATGAGAAGATTGGGCATCTCCAAAAACAACATGACATAATCCAGGAAGAAATTAGAACAAAACATTGGTGCATGGAGAAGCAAAAATGGGAGGAGGAAAAATGGGAGGAGGAGAGCCAGAGTAAAGCTAGAGAAAAGGAGGCATTGACTGAGCAAAATGGACAACTAAAGAAAGAACTGGATCTCCTCCAGAAGGAACTGAGTACCAAAGAAACTGATTGGCGTGTGGAGAGGAACAAATGGGAGGCTGAAGGACATGAACAAGCTAGAGAAAATACGGCTTTGACTGTGAAGAATCGCAAACTCCAGAACCAACTCGACCTCATTGAGGACAAACTAAGAACCAAACATTCCCATTGGTGTGCAGAGAAGGATAAATGGGAAGAAGAGAAACAAGAACAATCCAGACAAAATGAGGCTTTGGCTAAAAAAAACTGTAAACTCCAGAACCAACTGGACATCATCCAGAAAGAACTGAGGTCCAAGGACACTGATTTGTACATGCAGAAGGAGAAAAGGGAGATGGACAGACAGGAACAAGCTAGAGAAATTGAGACTTTCGCTGATAAGAATGTGCAACTCCAGAACCAACTGGATCACATCCAGGAAGACATGAGAAATAAAGAAACTAATTGGTGTACAGAGAAGGGGAATTGGGAAGAGGAGAGACAGCAACAAGCTGGAGTAAAGGAGGCTCTTTCTGAGAAGAATATGCAGCTCATTCGTGAACTGAAAACCAAAGAATCTCTTTTTTGTGCAGAGAAGGAGAAATTGGAAGAGGAGAAACAAGAACAATCCAGACAAAATGAGGCTTTGGTTAAAGACAATAGGCAACTCCATGACCAAATGGACCTCACTCAGAAAGAACTGAGAATGCAGAAGGATAAATGGGTGAAGGAGACAGAGGGACAAGCTAGAGAAAATGATGCTTTGGCTGAGAGGAATGGCAAACTTCAACACCAACTGAACCTCATTCAGGAAGAACTGAAATCTAAGAACGCTGATTTGTACATAGCGAAAGAGAAATGGGAAGCTGAGAAGCGGGGACATGGCAAAGAAAAGGAAGATTTAACTATTGATAATGGTAAACTTCAGAATCAACTGGACCTGATCCAAGAAAAACTGAAAACCAAAGATAATTATTGGTGCATGGAGAAGGAGAAGTGGGAGGCTGAGAGTCAGGGACAAGCCAGAGAAATTGAGGTTTTGTCTGATAAGAATGGGAAACTCCAGAACCAACTGGATCACATCCAGATAGACCAGAAAATCACTGATATTCATTCATTCAGACCTGGACTAGCAAGAAATACAGAGGTTTTGGCTGGACAAGGACAAGCTAGAGGCACTTCTGCTTTGACTGAGAAGAATGGGCAACTCCAGAATCAAGTGAATCACCTCCAGGAAATACTGAGAAATAAAGAGTCTTATTGGAGCCAGATGAAGGATAAGTGGGAGGAGGAGAGACAGGGACGGGCTAGAGAAATGGAGGCTTTGGATGAGAAGAATGGGAAACTCCAGAACCAAGTGCATCACATCCAGGAGATACTGAGAAAAAAAGAGTCTTATTGGAGCCGGGAGAAGGAAAAGTGGGAGGAGGAGAGAATGGGAACAGCTACAGAAAAGGAGTCTTTGGCTAACAAAAATGAGCACCTCCAGAACCAACTTGATGTCATCCAGGTAGAACAGAGAATCAAAGATGCTAATTGGACAATGGATAAGAAGAAATGGCAATATGAGAGACAAGAACTTGTACGAGAAAATGAGTCTTTGCTTGAGAAGAATAGGCATTTACAGAAAGAACTTAGGACCAAAGATACATTGGATGAACGACCAGCACAAGCTGGGGAAAGGGAGGCTCAGAGGAGTTGGCCACTGCATCACAAATTGGACGTCAACCAGGAAGTGCCGAGAACCAAAGGTGAGTTCAAGAGATGGGACGAGACCCTCCTAAAGGTCCAAAGGCAGTTGGAACAGAAGGACATAGAGATCACCACCCTTAAAGATATATATAAGGAGGAGCACACTAAGGCAACACTTATCACAGAGGAAAATAAACAGCTGAAGGAGAAGTTGCATTGCCTCCAGAAAGATCTAAAGCAACTTTCAGAGACGGCAGACTACCATGCTGAGGACATCAGAAATTGTCAGACATTATCATCTGCATGACCTTTGTGATAGGACTGGAAAGTAAAATGTGTAAGGCCATGTGGAAGATCCAAAATGAGGACAAGGATTATACGACAAACTTTCAGCTGGAGCAATATTAAAATAAGGAGGGGGGACAAATTTATAAATAGTATATACTAAATCGTGTAAAGAGAGAGGACTGATGTCAGATAGGACCTCAATCAAATCAAATAAATCACGGTGGTACCATGATTTATTTGATTGACGTTTTTGCGAATTTTGTGGTTCTGATGGCACCATCGGTCCGGGACCTTCAGCTCTAATTGGATCGGTTCGCAGAGTGTGTGGCGGCTGGGATGAGGATCATATCCAAATCTGAGGCCATGGTTCTCAGCAGGAAAACAACGGATGGATTGGCTGGCTCTGTGACGTCACCACCTCAGAAGGGCTAGTCGACAAGGTGTAAGCTGGTATAAAATGACTGTGCCATTTTTTTTTATCTCCTCAAAATAATGAGCGACAGTAAAAGGCAGGGCCCTTAGCCAATGACGAGCAGCGTTCTTGGTGACATAAATAACAACAAAACGGTGGGCTTGAGACCAGCATGTTATACCAAAACTTTATAGACCAAGGTTATTCTCCTCAAAAGCCAAAGGGTAGATCTTTGTGCCCATACATGGTGTTCCATGCGAGCCTACACTGTTTCGTAGGAACATTGTTTCTAGACTTTTTTTCTGCTGCCATTGGAAATGGCAGAGTAACTCCTCAAAAATTATGTAACTTTCATCATCAATGATTTTATGAACTTTATTGATTACTAGGGTAACTTTTCTGCCATTGGAAATTAACAGAATCAATTGGAATGGAAATCAATAAGGAATCAATGGGATAGGGAATCAACAGGGCAACAGATTATAGTCCTTGGGAAACTTTATAGACTTCTAGGGCAACTGTTTATAGACCTCTAGGGTAACTTTAGCTTACTGTAGAATATAGTCAGCAACCGTCAGCAACCACACTCGCAATTTCAAATTGCATCTTTCTAATTTTTATTGTCATCCAGACTGCTGAGAAATCTTATACAATAATTTAACTGCCTATAATTAGTTAGGATTCTTGTATTGTTCGGAGTCTTCGTAATGCCAGGGATATGACCAGGTTTAGTTAAAAAGTAACGCATCGTTTGTCAATGCATACTTATTAAGCTACTGATGTGTGAACTAATGTTTAAATAATGCTTTGTCTGTACATCTGCTACTGCGATGGTGGAGAAAAGATCACACCCAGTGTAAAGTGAGTGGTGCTATTTATAAGTTAATTACCGTACTTGCACCAGCAGAGCGCGCAAGTAGGGTGATGAGTGCTGTCTGTATGTACGTAGGTGGGTATGCGGCTGACAGTACAAAGGCAGGGCCTTTACCAATGAAGGAGCGGCGATCTTGGTGACGTCACCACCAACCAACAAAAGCGACCTGATACAAGGCATGAGCTTGCACCACTTACCCACAGACAGATATCATCAGTCATCACCCTAATTGCACGCTCTGCTGGCTCGCAAGCAGGGTGATGTAGTACCCTACAAGTGCCACCTGATACAAGGCGCAAGTTGTCATCTCGACAGAATACATTCTGTTTTCATTAAGTGTCCCGTGAAGCTTGACCAATGTGACCGCTAGTGTACAACAAACTTTGAGAGCTTTGTGCAAATATGTAGGCAAAATGTAGGCCAAGCTTTGCGCTGCCAATGTGACCCTGGGAGTAGATGCCTGCAACGGGAGTGCACTCCCACGGGACCTGCAGGACCCGTCACCATATATTGCGGCGCGGGCGATATTTTAATCCCCGCGGGCGGGGACATGCGGTCAAAATAAAATCAGCGGGCGCCGCAAAATCCCGCACTCTCCCGCAATAAGCTTATATCTATACTTTAACATAGGGTGACCAGACGTCCCGTTTTACCCGGGACAGTCCCGTTTTCAAGCTGCGTGTCCCGGTGTCCCGACAAATATCTCTAAAACACCAATATGTCCCGGTTTTCAACATTCACTGCAAAATTGTCCCGGTTTTCGCCAGAATTAAAATAATAGTAGCTGTTTTCAGTGGAGGCTTTGGCTAAGCAGATTAGGCAACTTCTGAACCAAGGAGATCTAATGCAGGAGGAACTGGGAACCAAAAACACTTGTTGCATGGAAACAGACAATTGTGAAGAACAGAGACAGGCACATGCAATAGAAAAGGAAGATTTTGCTGAGACAAATGAAAAACTCCAAAACCAACTGGACATCATACAGGAAGAACTGAGAACAAATGATGCTCACTGGTGCCTGGAGAAGGAAAAATGGGAGGCTGAGAGACTGGGACAAGCTAGAGAAAAGGATGCTTTGGCCATAAGGAATGGACAACTCCAGAACCAACTAGAACTCATCCAGCAAGAACTGAAAACCAAAGACACTTATTGGTGTTTGGAAATGGCAAAGTGGGAGGCTGAGAGACAGAGAAATGTTACAGAAAAGCAAGCTTTGGCTGAGAATAATCGGGACCTTCAGAACAAGATGGATCTAATCCAGGAAGAACTGATGACCAATGATGCTCGTTGGTGTTCTGAGAAGGCAACATGGGAGGCTGAGAGACTGGGACAAGTTACTGAAAATGATGCTTTGGTGGAGAAGAATGGAGAACTCCAGAAACAACTTGATGTCATCCAGGTAGAATTGAGAATTAAAGAGTCTCATATGTGTGTGGAAAAGGAGTCATGGGAGATTGAGAGACAAGCAAACGTTAGAGAAAGGGACACTTTGGCCATGAATAATGAGAAACTCCAGAACCAATTGGATCTAATCCAGGAAGAACTGAGAAACAAAGATACTCACTGGAACATGGAAAAACTCCAGAACCAACTGGATCTCATCCTGCAAGACTTGAAAAATAAAGATATTCATCATTGTATGGAGGTGAAATTGGAGGGGAGACAGCAACAAGTTAGAGAAAAGGAGCCTTTGGCTGAAAAGAGTCGGCATATCCAGAAATGGGGGGAGGAGATACATCGACAAGCTGAAAAAGGGGAGGCTTGGGCCGAGCATATTTTGCAACTCCAGAACAAAGTGGATCTCATCCAGGATAGAATGAGAACCAAAGATACCAATTGGTGTATGGAGACGGAGAAATGGGAGGAGGAGAGGCAGGGACATGGGAGAGAAAAAGAGGCATTAGCTAATGAAAATGGCACACTCCAGAACCAACTAGCTCTCATCCAGGAACAACTGAGAATCAACGACACTCAATGGAGTAGGGAGAAGGAGAAATGGGAGGCGGAGAGACAAGGACAAAATAAAGAAAATTAGATTTTGGCCACAAAGAATGTGACAATCCTGAAGCAATTGGATTTAATTCAGGATGAACTGAGAACTAAAGATACGATTTGGTGCCTTGAGAGGGAGAAAATGGAGGAGGACAGACAGAGACAAGCTAGAGAAAAAGGTGCTTTGGCCAACAGGAATTGGCAACTCCAGAACCAACTGGATCTCGCCCAGGAAGAGTTCCGAACAAAAGATACTCATTGGTTTCTAGAGAAGGAGAAATGGGAGAATGAGAGACGAGGACATGGTAGAGAAAATGATTCTTTGGCTGAAAATAATCGACAACTCCAGAAACAACTGGATCTAATCCAAGAAGAACTGAGAACCAAAGATAGTTATTGGTGCACGGAGAAGCAGAAATTGGAGATGGAGAGACAGGGACAAGCTAAAGAAAAGGACACTTTGATTCAGAAGAATGGGGAACTACAAAACCGACTGGATCTCATACAGGTCGAACTGGGAATCAAAGATGCTCAATTGTGTATGGAGAAGGAGAAATGGGAGGCGGAGAGACAGGGAAAAAATGGACAAATTGACACTTTGGCCAATAGGAATGAGCAACTCCAGAAACAAATGGGCCTCATGCAGGAAGAACTGAAAACCAAAGACAGTCTTTCACGTGTGGAGAAGGAGAAATGGGAGGAAATACTGGGACACGCAGGACAAAATGAGGCTTTAGCTAAGCAGATTAGGCAGCTCCAGACCCAAATGGATATCATCCAGGATGAACTGAGAACCAACAATATGAATTGGGGCATTGAGAAACAAAAGTGGGATGAGGAAAGACGGGGTCAAGCTAAAGAGAATGATTCTTTGTCTGAGAAAAATAGAGAAATCCAAAAACAGTTTGAACTCATACAAGAAGAACAGAGAACCAAAGATAAAAATTGGCGTGTTGAGAAGGATTCGTGGGATGCTGAGAGACAGGGACAAGTTGGAAAAATTGACGCTTTAGCTAAGAAGAATGGGCAACTCCAGAACCAACTGGACGTCATCCAGGATGAACTGAGAACAAAAGATACTCAGTGGTGTCTAGATAAGGAGAAATGGGATGAGGACAGACAGAGACAAGCTAGAGAAAAAGAAGCATTGGCCAACAGGAATTGGCAACTCCAGAACCAAATGGATCTCGCCCAGGAAGAATTACGAACCAAAGATACTCAGTTGTGCCTTGATAAGGAGAAATGGGAGGAGGACAGAAAGAGACAAGCTAGGGAAAAAGAGGCTTTAGCTAAGAAGAATGGGCAACTCCAGAACCAACTGGAAGTCATTCAGGATGAACTGAGAACAAAGGATACTCAGTGGTGCCTTGATAAGGAGAAATGGGAGGAGGACAGACAGAGACAAGCTAGAGAAAAAGATGCATTGGCCAACAGGAATTGGCAACTCCAGAACCAAATGAATCTCACAGAGGAGGAATTGAGAACAAAAGATACTCATTGGTGCAGAGAAAAGGAAAAATGGGAGGCTGAGAGACTAGGACAAGCTAAAGAAAATGATTCTTTGGCTAAGAAGAATAAACAACTCCAGACACAACTGGATCTCGTCCAGGAAGAGCTGAGAACCAAAGAAACAAATCGGCGTGTGGAGAAGGATACACAGGATAGTGAGAAACAGGGACAACTTGGAAAAATGTATGCTTTGGCTAAGAAGAATGGGCACCTCCAGGAACAATTGGACATCATCCAGGAATAACTTAGAACCAAAGATACTCAGTGGTGTCTTGATAAGGAGAAATGGGAGGAGGACAGAAAGAGACAAGCTAGGGAAAAAGAGGCTTTGGTCAACAGGAATCGGCAACTCCAGAACCAACTGGATCTCACCCAAGATGAATTGCGAACCAAAGGGACTCATTGGTGCCTAGAGAAGGAGAAATGGGAGTCAGAGATACAAGGCCAAGCTAGAGAAATGATTTCTTTGTCTGATAAGAATAGACAACCCCAGGAAGAACTGAGAACCAAAGATACTATTTGGCGTGCAGAGAAGGATATAGGGGATTCTGAGCAACAGGGACAAGCTGGAACAATTGACACTTTGGTTAAGAAGAATGGGCAACTCCAGAACCAACTGGACATCATCCAGGATGAACTGAGAACCAAAGACAGTCAATGGTGCCTTGATAAGGAGAAATGGGAGGAGGAAAGACAGAGACAAGCTAGAGAAAAAGAGGCTTTGGCAAGCAGGAACTGGCAGCTCCAGAGCCAACTGAATCTCACTCAGGAAGAATTAAGAACCAAAGATGCTCATGGGTGCCGAGATCAGGAGAAAAGGGAGGCTGAGAGACTAGGACAAGCTAATGAAAGGGAGTCTTTGGCTGAGAAGAATAGACAACTCCAGAACAAACTGGACATCATCCAGGAAGAACTTAGAAGCAAAAATATGAATTGGTGTATGGAAAAGGAACGTTTTACGAAAGAGAGACAGGGACAAGCTCTAGAAAATGAGATTCTGGTTGAAAAGAATGTGCAACTAAGGACCCAACTCGACCTCATCCAAGAAGAACCAAACATAACCATTGGTGCCTGGAGAGGGGAACATGGGAGGAGAAGAGACAGTTACACGCTAGAGAAAAGGAGGCTTTGGAAGGGAAGATAGGGCAACTCCAGAACCAACATGAACTCATCCAGGAAGAACTGGGAAAGAAAATGTCTGATTGTGATATGGAAAAGGAGAAATTGGAGACTGAGCGACAGGTACAAGCTAGGAAAATTGATGCATTGGCTAAGAAGAATGGACAACTCCAGAACCAACTGGAACTCATTCAGGAAGAACTAAAAACAAAATATTCTGATTGGTGTGGGGAGAAAGATAAATTGGAGGCTGAGAGACTGGAAAATGCTAGAAAAATTTACACTTTGACTAAGAAGAATGGGCAACTCCAGAACCAACTGGATCTCATCCAGGATGAACTGAAAACAAAAAATATGAATGTGCACAAAGAAAGGGACATCTGGGAGGAGGAGAGAAGGGGACAAGATAGAGAAAAGGAGACTTTGGCAGAGAAAAATTGTCAGTTAAGGAACCAATTAGACATCATCCAGGAAGACCTTAGAACCACACATGCTCATTGGTGTGTGGAGAGGGGAAAATGGGGGAAAGAGAGACAGGTAAATGCTAGAGAAAAAGAAGCTTTAGGTGAGAAGATTGAGCAACTCCAGAAACAACTGCATCTCTCCCAGGAAGAACTGACAACAAAAGACACATACTGGTGTGTGGAGAAGGAGAAATGGGATACTGAGAGACAGGTACAAGCTAGACAAATGGACACTTTGGCTAAGCAGATTGGGCAACTCCAGGAAAGAGAAAAAGAGGCATTGGATGAGAAGATTGGGCATCTCCAAAAACAACATGACATAATCCAGGAAGAAATTAGAACAAAACATTGGTGCATGGAGAAGCAAAAATGGGAGGAGGAGAGCCAGAGTAAAGCCAAAGAAAAGGAGGCATTGACTGAGCAAAATGGACAACTAAAGAGTTAAGAGTTAAGAGTTAAGATCTGTTTATTTGACAGGGACCTTGCTCATTAATGGACATGTCAGTTTTCACTTCAATGTAAATGAGCCAGATTTAGCCCGCTGTGGGCTAATTTCCATCTGCAGTCCCTGGACCCCCATTGGTGGTGATCAACCCCCCCAATCCAACCCTTGATGCTGAGTGCCAAGCAGGGAGGCATTGGGTCCCATTTTTATAGTCTTTGGTATGACCCGGCCGGGGAATTGAACCCCCGACCTCCCAGTCTCAGGGCGGACACTCTAACCACAAGGCCACTGAGCTGGTCAGACAGACAGACAGACAGACAGACAGACAGACAGACAGACAGACAGGATCCCCATTGGTGGTGGTGATCAACCCCCCCAATCCAACCCTTGATGCTGAGTGCCAAGCAGGGAGGCATTGGGTCCCATTTTTATAGTCTTTGGTATGACCCGGCCGGGGAATTGAACCCCCGACCTCCCAGTCTCAGGGCGGACACTCTAACCACAAGGCCACTGAGCTGGTTGAAAGAACTGGATCTCCTCCAGAAGGAACTGAGTACCAAAGAAACTGATTGGCGTGTGGAGAGGAACAAATGGGAGTCTGAAGGACATGAACAAGCTAGAGAAAATACGGCTTTGACTGTGAAGAATCGCAAACTCCAGAACCAACTCGACCCTCATTGAGGACAAACTAAGAACCAAACATTCCCATTGGTGTGCAGAGAAGGATAAATGGGAAGAAGAGAAACAAGAACAATCCAGACAAAATGAGGCTTTGGCTAAAAAAAACTGTAAACTCCAGAACCAACTGGACATCATCCAGAAAGAACTGAGGTCCAAGGACACTGATTTGTACATGCAGAAGGAGAAAAGGGAGATGGACAGACAGGAACAAGCTAGAGAAATTGAGACTTTCGCTGATAAGAATGTGCAACTCCAGAACCAACTGGATCACATCCAGGAAGACATGAGAAATAAAGAAACTAATTGGTGTACAGAGAAGGGGAATTGGGAAGAGGAGAGACAGCAACAAGCTGGAGTAAAGGAGGCTCTTTCTGAGAAGAATATGCAGCTCATTTGTGAACTGAAAACCAAAGAATCTCTTTTTTGTGCAGAGAAGGAGAAATTGGAAGAGGAGAAACAAGAACAATCCAGACAAAATGAGGCTTTGGTTAAAGACAATAGGCAACTCCATGACCAAATGGACCTCACTCAGAAAGAACTGAGAATGCAGAAGGATAAATGGGTGAAGGAGACAGAGGGACAAGCTAGAGAAAATTATGCTTTGGCTGAGAGGAATGGCAAACTTCAACACCAACTGAACCTCATTCAGGAAGAACTGAAATCTAAGAACGCTGATTTGTACATAGCGAAAGAGAAATGGGAAGCTGAGAAGCGGGGACATGGCAAAGAAAAGGAAGATTTAACTATTGATAATGGTAAACTTCAGAATCAACTGGACCTGATCCAAGAAAAACTGAAAACCAAAGATAATTATTGGTGCATGGAGAAGGAGAAGTGGGAGGCTGAGAGTCAGGGACAAGCCAGAGAAATTGAGGTTTTGTCTGATAAGAATGGGCAACTCCAGAACCAACTGGATCACATCCAGATAGACCAGAAAATCACTGATATTCATTCATTCAGACCTGGACTAGCAAGAAATACAGAGGTTTTGGCTGGACAAGGACAAGCTAGAGGCACTTCTGCTTTGACTGAGAAGAATGGGCAACTCCAGAATCAAGTGAATCACCTCCAGGAAATACTGAGAAATAAAGAGTCTTATTGGAGCCAGATGAAGGATAAGTGGGAGGAGGAGAGACAGGGACGGGCTAGAGAAATGGAGGCTTTGGATGAGAAGAATGGGAAACTCCAGAACCAAGTGCATCACATCCAGGAGATACTGAGAAAAAAGAGTCTTATTGGAGCCGGGAGAAGGAAAAGTGGGAGGAGGAGAGAATGGGAAGAGCTACAGAGCTACAGAAAAGGAGTCTTTGGCTAACAAAAATGAGCACCTCCAGAACCAACTTGATGTCATCCAGGTAGAACAGAGAATCAAAGATGCTAATTGGACAATGGATAAGAAGAAATGGCAATATGAGAGACAAGAACTTGTACGAGAAAATGAGTCTTTGCTCGAGAAGAATAGGCATTTACAGAAAGAACTTAGGACCAAAGATACATTGGATGAACGACCAGCACAAGCTGGGGAAAGGGAGGCTCAGAGGAGTTGGCCACTGCATCACAAATTGGACGTCAACCAGGAAGAGCCGAGAACCAAAGGTGAGTTCAAGAGATGGGACGAGACCCTCCTAAAGGTCCAAAGGCAGTTGGAACAGAAGGACATAGAGATCACCACCCTTAAAGATATATATAAGGAGGAGCACACTAAGGCAACACTTATCACAGAGGAGAATAAACAGCTGAAGGAGAAGTTGCATTGCCTCCAGAAAGATCTAAAGCAACTTTCAGAGACGGCAGACTACCATGCTGAGGACATCAGAAATTGTCACACATTATCATCTGCATGACCTTTGTGATAGGACCGGAAAGTAAAATGTGTAAGGCCATGTGGAAGATCCAAAATGAGGACAAGGATTATACGACGAACTTTCAGCTGGAGCAATATTAAAATAAGGAGGGGGGACAAATTTAGATTTTGTTCTTATTCTTTCTCATTTATAAATAGTATATACTAAATCGTGTAGAGAGAGAGGACTGATGTCAGATAGGACCTCAATCAAATCAAATAAATCACGGTGGTACCATGATTTATTTGAATGACGTTTTTGCGAATTTTGTGGTTCTGATGGCACCATCGGTCCGGGACCTTCAGCTCTAATTGGATCGGTTCGCAGAGTGTGTGGCGGCTGGGATGAGGATCATATCCAAATCTGAGGCCATGGTTCTCAGCAGGAAAACAACGGATGGATTGGCTGGCTCTGTGACGTCACCACCTCAGAAGGGCTAGTCGACAAGGTGTAAGCTGGTATAAAATGACTGTGCCATTTTTTGTTATCTCCTCAAAATAATGAGCGACAGTAAAAGGCAGGGCCCTTAGCCAATGACGAGCAGCGTTCTTGGTGACATAAATAACAACAAAACAGTGGGCTTGAGACCAGCATGTTATACCAAAACTTTATAGACCAAGGTTATTCTCCTCAAAAGCCAAAGGGTAGATCTTTGTGCCCATACATGGTGTTCCATGCGAGCCTACACTGTTTCGTAGGAACATTGTTTCTAGACTTTTTTCTGCTGCCATTGGAAATGGCAGAGTAACTCCTCAAAAATTATGTAACTTTCATCATCAATGATGTAACTTTATTGATTACTAGGGTAACCTTTCTGCCATTGGAAATTGACGGAATCAATTGGAATGGAAATCAATAAGGAATCAATGGGATAGGGAATCAACAGGGCAACAGATTATAGTCCTTGGAAAACTTTATAGACTTCTAGGGCAACTGTTTATAGACCTCTAGGGTAACTTTAGCTTACTGTAGAATATAGTCAGCAACCGTCAGCAACCACACTCGCAATTTCAAATTTGCATCTTTCTAGTTTTTATTGTCATCCAGACTGCTGAGAAATCTTATACAATAATTTAACTGCCTATAATTAGTTAGGATTCTTCATTCTTGTATTGTTCGGAGTCTTCGTAATGCCAGGGATATGACCAGGTTTAGTTAAAAAGTAACGCATCGTTTTTCAATGCATACTTATTAAGCTACTGATGTGTGAACTAATGTTTAAATAATGCTTTGTCTGTACATCTGCTACTGCGATGGTGGAGAAAAGATCACACCCAGTGTAAAGTGAGTGGTGCTATTTATACGTTAATTACCGTACTTGCACCAGCAGAGCGCGCAAGTAGGGTGATGAGTGCTGTCTGTATGTACGTAGGTGGGTATGCGGCTGACAGTACAAAGGCAGGGCCTTTACCAATGAAGGAGCGGCGATCTTGGTGACGTCACCACCAACCAACAAAAGCGACCTGATACAAGGCATGAGCTTGCACCACATACCCACAGACAGATATCATCAGTCATCACCCTAATTGCACGCTCTGCTGGCTCGCAAGCAGGGTGACAAGTGCCACCTGATACAAGGCGCAAGTTGTCATCTCGACAGAATACATTCTAGTTTCATTAAGTGTCCCGTGAAGCTTGACCAATGTGACCGCTAGTGTACAACAAACTTTGAGAGCTTTGTGCAAATATGTAGGCAAAATGTAGGCCAAGCTTTGCGCTGCCAATGTGACCCTGGGAGTAGATGCCTGCAACGGGAGCGCACTCCCACGGGACCTGCAGGACCCGTCACCATATATTGCGGCGCGGGCGATATTTTAATCCCCGCGGGCGGGGACATGCGGTCAAAATAAAATCAGCGGGCGCCGCAAAATCCCGCACTCTCCCGCAATAAGCTTATATCTATACTTTAGCAGTTTAGCAAGATGTGAATATGTAGAGAACGTAATTTCCCCTGCTGAGCCTGAGGACAACACGCAGCACACACCTACAGCACGTGGACTTTCTCTTTCTCTCTCTCTCTCGCTCTAACTCCCCCTCCCTCCCTTTCTCGTTTGTTCTCAACGGTTAATCGGTGTGCAGATATTTGCGGCGGCAGTGTCACTCACTATTTAGCCTAACTATTTATTATAATTCTACTAGATTCTACTGTCTCATTCACACCACAGCAAGAGATGGCACAAAACACTGCCTCCTTAGTCCCTCAGCTAAAGTAAAAAAAAAAAAAAAAAATTCTATGGTTTCTTGGGCTGGAAATGTAGTGCAGCTAAACTTGCATCTGAAAATATAGCATTTTGTCAAGATGGGGAGAAAACAAGTGTGGAGAATATTATAATACCTTGACCATTTTGTTAATTTGTAGTTATTTTACTGTAATTAACAACATAATAAACAGCACAGATAGACAAAGATACATTCATGGATTTATATTTAAAACTTTTATTTTCCCCCCTGGACCCAGGGTATGGCAGCTGCATACCCTGCCATACCCAATTGACGCCCCTGACGAATAGGTGATTTTGGTTGCACATTCGCACCCCCAAATCTCCAAACCCAAAAGTGTGACTAATAGATTATTATAATTTCTTTGTTTGTTTTTCAAGTAAGAAGGACAGAGAAGCTTATTGCCGCTATCGGCTGCAGGCCCTGATGCAGGCTATATTTACCATGCTTGTGTACCTCGCCCTCTCGTTTGAACATGTCTGTGGCTCTTTTAACTCGGAATTGACTGGATCACTTGACCACATGGGGTGTCACTGGCAACGTGTGTAAAAAAAAAACAGGATCTTGGGTAAGGCAAGACATGCCTGCGGAAGCTCTGATTGGCTTCGTTGCCACCCCATGTGGTCATGTGATCCAAGATGGCCGCGGTGTAAATATGGTCAATTATACGTCTTGTTTTGACTGTTCAAAACTGGCAACTGAAGTGCAAACGAATTCACAGCAACACCACTAATAACACAATAACACAATCCACAATAAAGTGTCTCTCCTGTACCTCCTAATGAACCACATTTTACACTGGTTATTATTTGACAGGAACTGTAGTCTTAGTCGCAGTAACATAATAGCATGTATGTTTGAGGGAGAGAGAGAGAGAGAGTGTTTGCGAGGAAGAAAGAGAGAGAGAGTGAAAGAGAATGGAGCGGACCACCCCACCCTGGGCACTGAAGCGACTACATCCCCCTGTATCCCCTATACCAGTGCTTCCCACACTTTTTAGTCCATGACCCAAAACGGAAATTTGGGTCCCCTTCCGGAATCGATGGGAGTAAATTTACTGTAAAGACTTTTTTTTCATGGGAATGCGACAAATACAAAACATATATATTATTGAACTCAAGTCTCCATGGTGTGAGTAATAAATAGAAAAAAAGGTCATTTTGCGGGTGAACTACTCCTTTAAATGTAAGGCATCTTTTGTAACGCAAATAAAGATGTTTAGTGTGTGTGTGTGTGTGTGTGTGTGTGTGTGTGTGTGTGTGTGTGTGTGTGTGTGTGTGTGTGTGTGTGTGTGTGTCGGGGGGCTGATCAAGTTGCAGAGGATGAGTCGGCTGGTGTGCGTGCGTGCGTGCGTGTGTGCCGTGTGTGCATATGTGTGTCTTCATGACCCGGGGAGTTGGGGAATACTCAGAAGAGTGAGAGAGAGAGAGAGGAGAGGGTGCATGGGGCAAACGGCAAACCATGTACAGTACACTTCACATTTGAACTGGACATGGAAGAAGCATTTTGCAATCACACCTCACTGGCTTAGAGTTAGGATTTAAAGTTTAGAGATTGTATTTAAGAGTTTAGAGCTTGGAGTTTGGAGCCCAGTGTTTAGAGTTTGGAGCTCAAGGTTTAAAGTTTGGAGTTTTGATCTCAAGGTTTGGTATTTGGAGCTCAGAGCTTAGAGTTTGGAGTTTGGATCGTACAGTGCTGCTAGGAGGGTTCAACTGATTTCAGTGTGAATCCTGTCAGCTGTGGGAGAGACACGGCACAGGCATGAAGACGTAAAGTTCACATCCCTTCCTCTGACTATTCAACCTATTAGATATACGCCGTCATCTCTGGATTTTCGTCTCCTTTTTGCCGTAGTAGTAATTTGTTCATCCTCCCGTTACAATCTCTGCTGGTGACCAGAGCTGCCCTTCTCTGCTGGTAGCAGCCTGGACATGCAGAACAGCAACAGAAAGAGACAGGCTCAGAAGACCACTCTGCAGGGAGGCACCGTAGTGGGCAGCAGACCCACACATCAGTGAGTAACAACATCTCCATAAGACCCTAGGAATATGTTTATGTGTGTGTATATAAGTATCAATTTATCTATGTTCATTGGTTGTTTTTATAGTATGTTGTGTATTTGTTTTATGTCTAAAAGTGGGCCACAATGGAAACAAGCTATGGCGTTTTTGTCTGTCCACGTTGGTGATTTTATGAAGTTATGACGTTGTGGTGATTTTTTATCTGCCAATAAAGTATTCTATCTATCTATCGATCTATCTACCTGTTCACACTCGTGAAAAGTAACTAAGTACATTTACTCAAGTACTGTACTTACGTGCAATTTTGAGGTACTTTCCCTTTACTGGAGTATGTCCAATTTCCATTACTTTTACTTCTACTCCACTACATATCGGAGGCAATTATTGCACTTTTACTCCAGTATAATTATTGGAAAAGTTAAACTTTAGTAACGAGTTACTGTACTTTGTAGATTTTGATTGTTAGTACAAAAATACGTTAACCACTTCTTCAACGCTACATTTCAGTCATTTGAAAAAAGGCAATCTACAACCCAGCAAGCACGGTCAGGACCTGGACCAATCAGTGACGTCTCGATTGGGGCCAGATCAAGTCAAAACCATGAACTAGTCAGATCTGGCCTAGAATATCACCCGAACATAAATCTTGCCCACAAAAACAGACGTCCTGGATTAATCAGAGCGGGTATGATTGAGGCCAGATAAATATCATAACTAGTCAGATATGTCCCAGAATATAACCTTATATGCTCATATTTCAACTAACAAACAATAACAATAATCCTGTCAAACAGAAAAGTCCACATGAAGTCCTGGTAATGACGTCAAGATCATCCCCATATGAGCTGTGATTTGGCCTAGTTCTGAACGTCACCGGAGTCACTGGAGGATGTTATCATAACGTCATTATGGCGTCATTTGGCTTGCAGGGAAGCTCACAATGCACCGCAGCTATTTTCAAAAGATTTTCATACATTTTGGAAATGGGACATTCTGGACAATGAGTACCTTTACTTTTGGTTACTTGTAACAGGGTATGTCTAGATTGCAGTATTGATACTTTTACTTAAAGGAGTATTTCACCACTTTTCAACCTGTCTTCATATAATAGGTCCTCACTAATGTTCATGATAAAATATCACAATTTCTTTCTACTCAGTCCAAGTCTCCTAGGAGAGCTGTGGGAAGTTCAGAATCCATCCTCTTGTGACATCATCATTTTCCCAAAAAAAAGATTTTTATTATCGCGAGAACAATGGCTTCCACTTTAAAATTGCAACTTTTCAGGAATAGTAAGCCTGCAGTTTCTATAAGCTGGATTGGCAATCGATGATGTCACAAGACGATGGGTTTCTGACCTGCCCCACAGCCCTCCTCTGAGGAAAAAAAATGTATTTTTGAGTGAGGACCAATTATATGAACATAGGTTGAAAAGTGGTGTAGTGCCAATTTAAGTAAAACATTTGAGTACTTATTTTCTACCATTGGTAACAACGTCTCCATAAGACCCTGTTCGCACTGCAGGCACAATCTGACACGTTTCTGAAAATGGGACCAGGTGTGCTTTATACTATGATTATTAGTGGCACTTGAGCAAAGGTGGAAGAAGTACTCAATACCGAAATGTAGAACGACTCTGTTACAAGTACGAGTCTGATATAAAAATAAATAAATAAATGACTGTAAAGTACACATCAAAACAATTGGCATCAAGATATACTGAAAGTATAAGTATTGCAAAATGTCCCATTTCACACGTTTCCAATTGTTGTGTGTTGCATTTACCCATTCACACACACATTCATACACCGATGGCAGTTAGGGGTTCAGAGCCCAGGATCGAACTGGGAACCCTCCGTGTTCTACTGATAGTTTCTCTCCCCTTGAGCCACTGCCACTGAGCCACTGGGTCTTCAATGTATTCAAAGCATAACTAGGTAGTTGGAGTGCTGTGTGCAAATATTGCTTTCTTTAGACTTGAGAGTGTAGAGACGGGAAGCTGAGGTCAGAGACATGAGGTCAGAGACGAGCAAACACACGACTCTGTCTGGAATTGAACACTGCAAGAAACCAGACCTGTTGAAAGAGAGAGAGCTATGGCACTTTTTGATCTTGCCGCAATGCGATCATGTGGCTCACGTCATATTTTAGTCTGCACTTTCTTTGAGGTATTTAGTGTCACTGTACTGTACTGTGCATTCAATCCCTGAAGAAGATCATTCCAGGTTGAAACGTTGGTTATCATTCAGTTATTTGTGCATCACTGCACCAAGACCTGCAGCACCTCAGCAATACTGGTGTACGCCATTCACCTGTTCGTTTGCCTGCCAGTGTCACTGTACATTAGCAATTCATGTTCCATTTTAAGAAAAGGTTTACCACAGTTCACCCCAAAAGCTAACAATACTCTGAAGAAGGCTCTATAGCCGAAACGATTAAGTGATCGTTTATTGGTGTGTGCCAATAAAAAAGTGGAAATGTGAGTACTGGTATGTGCTACCCTTTGGAGATCTTTTCAATTCCTATTTTTGATTGCGACCGTCAGGTCGCAGTTACTATCAAAACCTCTACCGGCTGTACAGTAAGTCACACGTCACACGTCACGTCACACTTTTGCCCTACTCATATCTCCGCCACCGTTGCCCCTATCCTTGCCAAACTTTGCACACACACTCCTTGGCTGCCACCATGAGGCAGATTCTTGCAAAACACATTTTTGGACACTGCTCCTACAGATTTTACCCTAAAATCACGCAAAGCGGTATACAGTATCTCTAAAGTCATGTCATCAACATGGATCTGTCCCATTTCCCATATTCCCTCATGATTGGCTACCATTGCCTTCTAAAGTTTGTGTATGCGACCTGACGGTCGCTTATCTCCCGATTTAGGGAGTCTTACTGGTAGTACTGTATACTGGATTTTGGGTCTTTAGCACTCCAATGCGCAACCTCTTTCTATTATGTTATTTTCATGTTGCCATATTTGCAAACCATTTTATAAAAGCATTAAAACAAAAGAGGCCACAGTAAATCACATACTCTTGTGTCTTATTGCTGCATCAGAATCCTCAGTTGTTATCCTGAACTCTCTCTCCTAGTCGGAGGTGGTGACTGGTCAGTCTGATCGAATTACCGTTCTGCGAGAAAGCGTGAACAAGATGACACCGAGGCAGTATCACACATGTTCTATCGTTTATGAGAGGATACTGTGTAAGTTTACACTCGTCATATTATGTGGCCTGGGAGATATTATGCGAGTTGTGACTGATACAGAAGTAGGCAGGAAAATATTTTAACTAGCAGATGACAGGTATACTTTGGATAATCTGTATACATGGGCCCTCATTTATCAATGGAGTGTACAAACTAGTGTAAACAGGAAGCCAACGTTGAAGTGGTATTTACCAAGGGATCCTATACAGCCGATCCTAGCATATATTTGGTCGGAGCATTGATAAATCTCACGGCTGAAACAGACCTTCTTAAAGGAGCTATAGTCAACATTTTCTTGAAAAAGCCCCGGGTCAAAAATCCACTCGTCCAAGACACTTTGCCCTCCTGGCCCCCAAGCTGTGGAATAAACTCCCTGTCGCACTTAGAACAACGGACTCACTCGCTAGCTTTCGCCGTAAGACTCACCTTTTCAGACTCCACCTAAACCCATAGCGCAAGTTTCCCAGTAGCGCTTTGGGGGCCGGACGCGAACGGACGCCGTGTGGCCGGAAATATTTCCCCACATGCACGCGCACGGACGGCACCGAACGGTGCACGACCGTGTAAACGCGTGCATACCCCCCCCGCAAGAGCCGTGACAACCCCCACCCCGCGAATCCGCGATAACTACAAGCAATACTTTAATCAGTGGCTACAACTTTGCATAACAGGTTTCTAGTGGTGAATGTGTGAGCGTCCTCAAGCCCCCTCTATTCATATGGATATAGCCTACTTTAACACCTAGGTTTCCAGCTGTGACTGCATGTGCGTGTGTCGATGTGTGTGTGTCCTCATACATAGCCTATATGTCCTCCATATTACTGTGGTATTTAGTGTTTGAGATTCGTTCAAGGCAAACTTTGTTTCTCTAGCCTATACAGCGCTGTATTTTCGAAATGAATTAAAAGAAAGTAGAACATAAAATCTTAAGTAACAATGCAAATGTAATTAAGACAAGAAAAGTATTGTTTTCCCACCATTAGATCTGCTGACATCCTTTCTATCTAAATAGCCTCTAGGGGCGCGTGCACGCGGCGTCAATAAATGACCGTCCGCCCGGGAAAAAAAATCCCAAAGCACCACTGAGCGCAACTGAAACACTCAATGACCATACATGAAGCTAGTTAGCATTTGTTTTTAGGTTTTTTAGAATCCTTTTCTTTACTGATTATATTGTTTTTTTTTTATATTGATATTCATATGCATTTGCTATATTGTTGATGATGTTCTGACATGTTATCTTGTTTATTATAGTGATGTATTATCTGCTTATTGTAAGTCACTTTGGATTAAAAGCATCTGCTAAATGCCTAAACTGTAACTGTAAACTGTAAATTAAAAATAATGTTCGAACATATTTTATAAAAAAACATGCTTCATATATGTGTTTCTGTTCAGAAATGTCCACAAAAAGCGTAAAATAATGATAAAATAAGCTTTTTGTGGACATTTTTGAACAGAAACATAATGAAGCATATATTTCTTTTATAAAATATTTTTCGAAACATTATTTTTATTTTAGCATCCGTTTTTCAAGAAAAAGTTGACTATAGCTCCTTTAATAACACGCCCTTAAATATTCTTGAAACGCCCCGATTTTATGACCAACCCTATGAACAACCCTAATACGACCAAACAACGCATGGAAAGCCAATAAGAAGAGTTTACCCCACCTCGCTGCATGTCAGTCATGCAGCATAATGACTAAAATATCGTCACTGTCGGGCAGAAACCTTGTATCTCCAAGTTTCAAATGTGTACGTCGTTTGGTAAAGCAAAGCCCTGCTTCATCATACAAGACTGTCGCACAAAACTAGTGAAAACAGACAATTTACAAGCACACAACGCCTCGCGATTTTATCATTTATAGATGATAAATACAAAACAAACGCTTTTGGACATACAAGGTTTCCACCCGACAACGACGATATGCTATAAATATTAAGTGCTGGGAGTGAAAATTATAATGTAGGGGTGCCTCGGATTTAAGAAATATTTATGGGGTGCCCTGAGACAAAAAAAGTTGGGGAACCCCTGGTATAGAAAATGAATTAAAAAAATTCAAAATAAAAACAACATTAATTTTGTTTTAACTTTTCAAAAATACAGAAAACAGCAGATCCACAAGCTCACAATGTGAGGCTATTTTTGCTGCAGCATACCGGGCTCATGTGGTTAAGAGTGATTAAGTATAGGCCTATGTGTAGATGCCCTGGGATGTGAGTCAACACTCGTGTGTGTTACCACCACCGCAGATGTCTTTGGACCAAATAAATAACTGTCGTAAAAAAGAACTACCGCCACTAGCACTGGAAGCTCGACACTTCTACTGTAGCTCAGCGCTGGGCAAAACAAACACAGCGACTATAGCGATGCATATGTCAGCGGGTGAGCTCTCTCTAGCCAAAGAAAAGAGAGTGTGCGATCACCCAACCCGCGGCCCGGCTGCAAATAAATGTCAGTTTTACGATGAGCAGCGATTCTCAGGCTCTACCGCCTGCGGTGTTGGGAGTCAGTGGTCATGAGACCCAGGCGTATAACTGCCGTATCACCTGTCACATTCCGAGCTCCCTTAGGCTTGGGTGACACTCAGGCCTTGGATTCGTGTTGGAATAGATAGATAGATAGATAGATAGATAGATAGATAGATAGATAGATAGATAGATAGATAGATAGATAGATAGATAGATAGATAGATGAAGAAGAAGAAGAAGAAATAAACAGGTAGTCATTTGGGGGTGGGGGCCGTACTTCAGCTCAGAACACTTTGACACGATGCAATATCCAGAATCGAACTGGATTAACTTACTTCCCAGGCAACCTCTACTATACCTCTGCCACCAAAGAAACCTGATAAATGCCAGCCGTAGCAGAAGTTACACGTCACAAGATTTGACTTAGATCAAAGTTCTTCTCAGTGCATTCGAGGAGAGCATGGCCTATCAAGGTTTCAGTGACCCTGTTACTTAAAATTGCCAGATACAAGCTTGGAGAATTTGAGAGGCAGACCCCTGCCGGTGTTGAGGAGGGTGTATCTCCTCAACACCGTGCCTCAAACACACACACACACACACACACACACACACACACACACACACACACACACACACACACACACACACACACACACACACACACACACACACATTTACGTACTTTTAACACCTTTTTAAAAAAGGAGGAAAGAAGAAAGACCATTACTGCAATATTTATTCTACAAAAACTGGACAAATATTGGCAAAATTGTCAAATAACATTAAAAAATATATATAGGTCATCTATTTTATTTTCACAATATTAATCTGCCGAACCGAGTCAAACGAAATGTAATGCCTCAACTCCAATTCCATGAGCCTGTTGGGGGGGTCCCCATGGTTCAAATATCATTATTTTGGGGGAGTCACAGTGTTTGTCTGTGTGTGTGTGTGTGCGCATGTGAGTGTGTGTGTGTGTGTGTGTGTGTGTGTGTGTGTGTGTGTGTGTGTGTGTGTGTGTGTGTGTGTGTGTGTGTGTGTGTGTGTGTGCATCTCCTGTAACATGTGTTTTGAAGACCTCCTGCCTCTGGCCCTCACAACAGTCACAAGTATGTCCACTGTGCTGAACTACATAAATCCTAAAGACCTGGTTGTACAGGACTATATCAATCTTAAAGACCTGGTTGGGTAAAAGGCATTTGACAGCTCGTTAACTGGTGATGGAAATCAACTAAGTATACATTTACTTTACTTAGAAGGGTATTTCATTTTAAAACACTTCTGGGGTCATACATGACTTTTGTGTGTGCAGCCCAGACAGTTTTTAAGTTGCTCAATTCAATATTTAGATATTTGATATTCATTTAACCACACCCCCCTCCTATAGAGAGTATGCGCGTGACATCATCATCATACCCAGAAGTTATGTGGAAACGCCTACCAAGTACTAAAAAACGACTTTCTGGCCTTGACAAACAATGTTAAATGACGTTAAACTCACTTTGCCACTCACTTTGCCACTGGATTTGCCACTGGATTTTCCATTCACTCTATATGCCCATTGGCATTGAACTTCAAACTCCATATTAAAGGACAACTTTGTTATTTTACAACAAGGGTTCATATTTTAGATAGTCATAATCAAAATTGTTAAAATCAGTAAAATGATAGAAAGAAGTAAATGAAAACATTTTAACACTCATCTTTTATTTTCCCTAATGACTATCTAAAATATGAACCCTTGTTGTCAAACAAAAGCGAAATTAACACACATCCCCGCTACCGATATTGTCCATCGAATGCATGATATTCTCGTCATTATTCAATTTGTTTGTTATTTTCTTATTTTCCCCCACACATTTTCATTGTTTAATCTGTCCAGCCGGGTTTGTTCCCTCATGTCGGCTCATTCATGTTATACACATACAGTCAGATGTTTTAGGTACAGTGTTGCTTGGAGTTTACAATATCAGGGACTTGAACAGAGCTGTAAATGTGATCCGTGATCCTCAAGTAAACCCTTGCTGTAGAGAGTAAGGGCGCTTGACTGCTGGGTGAACTTTCCCTGAGCAAATAAAGGTTAAAAATAACAGGTGGATTGCAAGGAACCCATCAAACCCAATAAAGAGGCCAATAAATTCACAATAAACAGCCTTGAGCTGCCATGGCTGAGTGATTGATAGAGTTTATCATACTGTTGAGTGAGCCACTGCCTTAAAAAGGAACTGAATATTTAGGCAGCATGCATGCAGGCATAATTTTACAAGGCTCACCACCACCAGTCTGTGTTGGGACATTTAATTTAATGATGGACATCATGTATTAATGCGTGCCGCCATGTGAGTGCATTGGTTTAGTGTGTCCGAGTTGCGAAACCAAGTCAAGTGTCGCACTGTGCTGAAAAAAGTATCATCAGTTCATCGGGAAAGCATCAGTATCATTTTAGACTTCTTATAGTCTATTTTTGAAATATCATGTCATTTTTGGCAAATCTTGAATATATAATCTGAATAAAATTATACAAAATTTTACAAAGCAAGTTCATAGCGCGGCACAAAGTGACTCGTATAGTATACGAAGTCAATGTCTGTCTGTCTGTCTGTCTGTCTGTCTGTCTGCCTGCCTGCCTGTTTCCCTTTTATGCCCATAAATATAATGTACAGAGATCCCTGTATCGGTCTGTCTGTCTGTCCATTTTTTTATTTCATTTATTTCATTCAACAATGCACAAACTCTAATCCAGGCTTCTTCCCTAATCACTGGACTTCTGTAACTCTCTATTTCCCGGAATCCCTCAAACATCTATCAACCACTTTCAACGTGTCCAAAATACTGTACAGTAGCTATACAGCCTCCTACACAAACCAGACAATAATGACCAGTGACACATTTCTCCTGTTCTTAAATCTTGCCTCTCTGCGGTGGCGGTGTTCAGAATGTATTTTAAGTGCTATTGTTTGTATTGTTTTAAATCACTGAATGGCTTTGCACACACACACACACACACACACACACACACACACACACACACACACACACACACACACACATTTCACCCTACGGGAGACAATCACACCAGTGTGCAGTGAGAGGTGCTGCTGCTGCTGCTGCTGATGATGATTGTTATGCCTGTTAAAGCAGCTTCGTAAACTTGTACTATTTAAAATGTTATTATTATATCGCGTATTTCATTCAGTCTGACCAGAAGCAGGGATTAATTTCCAAACTGGATGTAAAAAATAACAAGAAATGGCACAGTCATTTTATACCAGCTTGTGCCGTGTGGAGTGGACTAGCCTTATAGCGGTGCTATTTACTTGTGCTTTACACAGTTATCACTTCTTGTATTTTTCTCGTTCCCAGTGAATCCCTATGGGAAACAAATTTTGTCTTACCATTTATATCACTGCCATCCACAGTTTTTGGCACTTTAAACTAGTCCACATCTTTTGAGCTAAAAATGTCACTGTTACAGTAATTGGGATTCCCTGTGTAAGCGTGTCGCCATGACCTTTCGGCGCAACATTCGATCTCTAATGAAGCCGTCCTTATGATTCACTGGAATGTTTCTCCTGGATGCTAACAGGCTGAGCGGTACAGGTTTCAAATTGACACAGATTAGGTGGCACGGCTAGACTAAAGGTTCCTGCCAATGCAGCCCTGTGGAGACTCTAGTTTCTCAAAGTGGGTGCCGTGACCAGTGGTGTAAAGTAACTAAGTACATTTACTTAAGTACTGTACTTAAGTACAATGTTGAGGTATTTGTACTTTATAGTGTTGTAAAGACCAAGTTGAGACTGAGATCAGGTGGGAGCGTGTCGCTGTGTCATCTTTTCGACACCCGACTCTAACCCTCACCCTAACCTTAACCTCCGTGGAGTGAGTCGCTAACCCTCCGGTCGAAATGATGGGCGTTCGCAAAAGCGAGATTTCCCCAATCAGGTAATATTAAACCTAGCCTAACCTCCCCCTCCCCGGACTCTTCTATTTGTATATAGGCCTACCTTTTTTTGCACAGTTTTTTGTTATTTTGTTTACAAATGTTTATTTTTTGCTGAAGATATTTACTGCATAGTTTCCTTTTAGTTGACCTTGTATCAGTGAACTGTACTGTCATGAAACTACCTTTTCCTATATGCAAAACTTCTGATAAATACCTCAATCAATCAATCAATCAATCAATCAATCAATACAAAATAAATAAATACAAATAAATAAATAAATAAATAAATAAATAAATAAATAAATAAATAAATAAATACATACATACATACATACATACATAAATACATAAATAAATACATAAATAAAGAAATCCTTGTTTGATACCGGTAGGTACTGTGGAGACAGACACGAAACATGGAAGTTGCATACCGGTATAGCAATTGGTCCGGCTGGCCAGGAATCTAATCTAATCTGGAAGTAAGTTAAATGTATTACTCTGGTGCTCTTTGAGAGCAAAATGAAGAAGACAGATATGAATCACAACATAATTTAACATCTTGAAAAGAAAAGTATTTCTATACTGCAGTATTGATATGATTGCTTTGTCATGCATCCAGCTTGACAGTCATCCCAAGTAGTCCCAATGTGACTCCCGATTTAATTGATCACGCTGGTGGTTCCTAATCTTTTGTCCTTGGAGGCCCCCTTCATGATCTGACCAGCTGAGACCTGCTATCACATGCATGCATTTTTCACCAGAGATGATCACACTATTAGCGAAAATGTATGCCTGTCACTGTATTGTTTATTGGTTAACTTAATCCATCTAACATAAATGTATAATTTAATACCCAAGGGATGTTAATGAAGACACGTGCTTAAACCCAAACAGGCAGTACGCATGCTGGTGCATTTTCAACTGTAGGTTAAGGCTTTGCAATTTGCATGGAGGTTACTAGAGGAGAATGTTTGAAGAGATGTGACAGTCAGTGGCACCTGGCCATTTTTACAACACAACTATGTTCTGTCCATGTAACCTTCATCTGATCTTCTTCACATCATGAGCTTGAGTTCAACACGGGTTAAGTGCTATTTTATAAACACTTGACGCATGTTTGCTTAACCTCACGCCAGACAACTCTCTCACTCCCACTCTTCAAATAATACAGTCTGTAAGTGGACATTGGGAAAGTTGTATTTTTACATATTTTTAAAGTAATCTTTGTGAATTTACATTTCAGATTTTCACCAAATGCTCTAATCTAAATGTTAATTGTAAAGCAAATTTACCCTGACTGACTTTGGTGACTCAAGACAACTCATTTTCAACGTCCTCTTTATTAGCCAATGTGACCCTGGGCGTACAACAAACTTTGGCCAAGCTTGGCAGAGAGAGAGAGAAAGAGAGAGAGAGAGAGAGAGAGAGAGAGAGAGAGAGAGAGAGAGAGAGAGAGAGAGAGAGAGAGAGAGAGAGAGAGAGAAAATTGGCAATAATTTCAACGACTGGTCCTTTGTGTTTGAAGTTCACCAACTCTTGCCAGGCTATTGGACAGAAGGTACATGCAAAATAAGATTTAATGATTTAACTCAAATGTAAACTCCAACGGCTGCAGTTTTGTCCCTATGGCATCTCCTGTCCCCTGGAAGAGATATTCAGTAATTGATCTAGTACACAACGGTGCATGCAAAGGCCTGCAGAAAATGGCACGCATGGTGAGAAAAGAAGATGATATGATTTAATGATCTAACTCAAATGTCAACTCCAACGGCTGCAGTTTTGTAACTATGGCATCTCCTGTCCCATGGAAGAGACATTCAGTAACTGATCTACGTAGATGTCTCAATGTCACATGATGGCGGTAACTGTTGGCCTCACCTCAGTCTCAACACACACATACTATCTCTCTCTCTCTCTCTCTCTCTCTCTCTCTCTCTCTCTCTCTCTCTCTCTCTCGCTCTCTCTCTCAGTACACTTTCTCTTCCCTCTGTCGCTCTTCCGAACATGCACGTTCAGTTCACAGATATTATTATGTCAATTTCTTCTTTATTTGTCTTTGAATCACCAGTCACTTATAGCTAGTTCTCAAAGTGGGGTCCTTAGGGATTTTCCAGGGGCACGTCACAGCACATCACTTTGTGCCATGCTGGGAGTTTTTCTTTCGGTAGAAATATATTGGAAACATTTGGAAACTTTTGAATAATCTTTTAGCCGTGAATAAAACACATTCATGTCGGCTAGTTTGACGTTCAGGGCTTGTTGACAGCTGTAGAGTCTTCATAACAAAATAACATGATGATTGTAGAAAGCAAAAGGATTATATACTTTCTTCTTTTACTCTTCTCTTTTGGGGGTCCATGGGCCAAATAGGCCACATATCAATTTGGGTGTCCTTGGCATGAAAGGTTGTATCATGCAGACAAGATGTAGATACAGGCTGTAACTTTTGGCCTCTCAACACAGTCACACACGCAATCTCTTTCTTGTCGCTCTTCCAAACATGCACATTCACAGATTATGTCCACGGACGTTTCACTCACCAGTCACTCCTCACACACATTCACTCACCATGTATTCTCCATGCCTGGCTGTCATATGGCATGCAGTGCAAGCAGGGGCGTCACAAGGGGTAGGAAAGTGGGACTGAGTTACTGGGGCCCAAGGTGGAGGGGCCCTTATAACTTTATCTATTGAAAAATAGCAGATATACAAGCTCACAGCGCGGCACCGAGTGCCGCGCTGCGAGCTTGTAGATCTGCTATTTTTGAAAAGTTGTGAAAATGTGTGAAAAACTTTGAATATATGTATTTTTTAAGCGAACTTTTCTAACTCAAATTTTGCTTCTGGGGGTCCCTGGAACTAAATATTTTGAGATCGGGGTCCGTGGCCAAATACATATCATCTTGGGGGTCCTTGACATAGGTTTCTTGCACACATTTTCACGATTTTTCAAAAATAGCAGATCTACAAGCTCGCAGCGCGGCACTCGGTGCTGCGCTGTGAGCTTGTATATCTGCTATTTTTCAATAGTTAACATTCATGGGGGGCCCGCAGTGAATCCTTGTACCCAGGGCCCAGAATTTGGTGTGACACCCCTGGGTACAAGGCTGCGAGCTACCTAGCTGTCTCCATTTCCTCCTGGCCAGCCATGCAGCCAGCCACAGTGACAGACCGGCTCAGTAAATAACCATTAGAATAACAAGAAGGTCTGGGTGGTGCCGCTGGGTCCGGGTGCCTCTGACTCTGGGGGGGTCTGGAAAGAGGAGATGTCCAAAAGGAGATGCCGGGGAGTTTTGGTCTGTACGAAGGGTACAAGCGTGTGCGTGGATGTGTGTGTGTGTGTGTGTGTGTGTGTGTGTGTGTGTGTGTGCGCGCACGCATAGTTGTGAATGAATCCCGCTAACACAGGGATAGAGCTGACTCTTCTCCCTCGTGGCCCCCAAACTGTGGAATGAACTCCAAAATGCAATTAGAACTGCAGACTCACTCCCTTAGGTTCCGCCATAGCACTTAAGCCTCGAACAGAGTCGGGTCCGCGGTGGAAGGCGGTGGAAGGCTATCCACCGCGGTGTAGTGCGGTGTAGTCTTTTTGAGCGTTAACGTTGTAGTTTTATGACTCAAAAAGACTACACCGCACTACACCGCAGTGGATAGCCTTGGACCCGACTCTGTTCGAGGCTTTACCGTAGCACTTACAGCCCGGTACTTGAAAGGGCGTCAGTTGTCTGACGCTTTGAAGGTGAGAATATGTTGGCACTTACCACTTATCTCAATGACCATGTTTTTCTTTTTTTTTTTTTTTTAGATTAGGCCTACTATTTCTATGCATTTGATGTATTGATGTTGATGTATTGTTGTATTTATTACTGTAAAGGTGATTCTCCACCAAACCAGACTACAGACTTTCCATCTTTCCAACTCCTTCACACTGGCAGTCTGTGGCATTTATTTGGCACAGACAAACTCCAGTTGGCCGAAAGAACATTGTTTTTGTGCTGATTTGTGTATGCCAGTGTGTTGCCAGGTCTTATAAGTGACTTTGGGCTTGTAGCCTACATAGTTGTGAGTTGCTTTTGTTTGGTCTTAATTGTTTTATGAAGTGTATAGTTGCTTATTTGGGCTTGCTTTCAAGATAATAACAAATAAATAAAAGCTGATGTAATGAGGCTCAAGTGGTAAAAATGGTCGCTTCTTTTGGGCTTGTATTCATAGAGCTGTACTCAACAAGCAGAGCAAGTAGGCCTACAGAGCCAATTCATGTCCGTTTCACCAAGTTTGAAGTGCAAAAAGGGCAGCTCGTTCTTTGTGTGTGTCAGTGTGTGTGTGTGTGTGTGTGTGTGTGTGTGTGTGTGTGTGTGTGTGTGTGTGTGTGTGTGTGTGTGTGTGTGTGTGTGAATGAATGAATGAATGAATGATTTTATTTTCGTGTCTGGCTGCCTTTCGCAGCCCATCCCTTACGGGATTATTCAGACACAATTACATAACATTTTCTTTTTCACATACGTGTGTGTGTGTGTGTGTGTGTGTGTGTGTGTGTGTGTGTGTGTGTGTGTGTGTGTGTGTGTGTGTGTGTGTGTGTGTGTGAAGAATTAACCTGTAGAGCAGAGTGACAGTGCAGTTGTAGTTTTCAGCCTGCAGAGGACAGTGTAGCTCTGGGATTAAACACCATGGCACTTTAAACCAGGGGTCTTCAACGTTTTCAGGCCAGGGACCCCCAAACTGATGGGGTTGGAGCAGGGAGGGTCCCCCTACCTCGTAGGGTGAGGGTGGGGCTACAACATATATTTTATATTTATGTATAAAATGGTGTTTCTTGTGTAGCCTATAAACATACCATGTTATTGTGTATTCAATACTATGCTATTAAAATAATATAGATTAGCCTAATATATGCATGCTTTTATTTTAAACATGCATGTACAAGTGGCCCCCTGTTGAAATCCCCTGCTTTAAACTCTTCTTTCTATTCTACTTATTAAAAGTCACTTTGTAGAATTAACTAGGCCTACTAGGTTGTACAGGTTTTGTCCATTTTATAATAAGGACTGTTAATTTATTTTCACCATTGAACTGCTTTGCAAATTATAGTTTTCTTGTATCTGGGTCATTTATTCATTTTATGGGGAATTTTCTTCCCCAGTAATTACATTTTTGTAGCCTACATAGTAACATCACTGTGTTTCCTGGTAGACTTATTTGATTGATTGATTGATTGATTGATTGATTGATTGATTGATTGATTGATTGATTGATTGATAATTATATTGGGTTAACTCGTAGTGTCCTGGTAAATACTAAAAATATAGGTCTATTATTTGTGAGTTCCCCCCATAGAGTTAGGTTCCCCCCTTCTCGATTAATCTTCCTGTACGCAGCTCGTTCTTTTCATTTATTCTGCTATCGATTAAGCATCCTGAGCCTGTACTCCGTGTTGCCATGTCTGATTATTATAAGCGACTTTATTTGGTCTTGTTTCCTAGTCTCGATCTCAATCATTTTCATTTGTTCGCAGACCCCCATAATGAAAATATCTTGTTCCAGGGATGCTGTTTTGCTGTTAAAACGTTTCAAAAATATTCCATATGTTTAGATTTAGGATTTAGCCCCTTCCCCCCTCAGTATTGTAGTAATATTAAATAGTTAAAAAAATATATATATATAATAATAATAAATAAATAATATATATAGGGTGCGTTCGGAAATACCGCACTGAGCGCACTGGCTAAAACTAATAGACCTACGTGAGAGCGTTCGGGGTGCGCATTTCTGAACGCAACCACCATAGTGGACGTTTATTGCTCTCGTAATATCTGGCAACCCTGACAGTACAGTACATGACCAGAGCAGCAGACCGCAGGACCAGACTCTCCGTGGAGGAAAAAACTAAAACAAACTACCATTAAATAAAATAAAACAACAACAACACAAGCTCTGCGACAACTAGCAACTACACCTCACATAAAAAGGTACACTTTTAACTCTCCGTGTTGTTATAAAAGACTACGTTGATTCACGGCTCCTGCAGTCACGTTAACAAAATGGCTGTGCGGGCAGTCTGTCTGCTAGCCTCTTTTAGCTAGCCGTTTAGCTTTGAATGGATTGAATAGAACGAACGTTGGCATTGTTGTCCAGCCTGTTGCTGTTTGACAACCTGCATTCTGCAGTCTTCATAACAACATAATGTGTTATTACGTGGGAGCGTCACGGCGGTGTGTGTGTGTGTTGACCTGTGTTTAGTTGTAGTATTAGCAGCATTAGCATTAGCTCGCCCTGTGCAAAGTAGTAGACGGGGGAAGGGTTGGTGGTTTCACCACCCAGCTGAGGTACACAGGATGCCCCAATGCAGTGTTTCTCAAACTTTAGAATGTCAAGATCTCCCCTTAAATAAAATCTAGGCTCGTTTTCCTACTTACATTGATCCCAAATTACTGTCCATGGGGTCTGTTTGGCAGAAATGCCCCTGTTGTACAGTTTCCCCAGCAAAACCCAGCAGCCCTCATAGCATAGAGTGGAGCCTATAATAAAAGTGATTTATTTTTTCATGCATGTGTAGTAGTTGTCATTACAAGCACATCCATGCCTTGGTTGTCGGTCCCACAAAATAAGCCACCACACTCTGCTAAAGAGATGTTATGCTGTGTATTGCCAAGTCTCAGAAAAGACGCACTGTGATTGGCCAGTATATCACTTTGATTGGCAGTTGTGTCGAATGCTCACCCTAAAACATGATTTATGAGATTGTGGTACTTGTGTGACAACCAAGGAATCGGTGTGTTAGTAATGACCACTAGTAACACATTCAAAAAAACTTTTGACTGCAACAAATAGAGTAAAAGCTCCACTCTGTGCTATGGGAGCTGCTGGGTTCTGCTGAGGAAACATTTCTGACTAATATGCCCCATGGACAGTACTTTTGGATCAATTTAAGTAGGGAAATTAGCCTTGATGTTATTTAGGGTGGAGATGTCCTTTACTACGGCTGTGTAGTGTGTACAAATGTAACCAAATAGACGCGTTAGGGTTCATTTGGTTCCATTTTGTACACTGTCAGGGTTACAGACTTGTATGGGTCAGTTTAGACCTCCCTAAAGAAACCCACAGAGTGCCTGAACTCCACTTTGAGAACCCCTGCCCCAATGGATGCTCCGTCATACGACGATGTCACACCACCAGGTCATACGACAAAGTCAGTCATGCTCCAGCGAAGCAGACCGGTGGATGGTTGCGGTGCATATATGTAGTAGAGCAGTTCTCCAGTACACTTTACGATGTGTGCATTGCATCCACAAACTGGTACAGTAAGTGTACAATTAAGCAAGTAATGCTAAAAGGATGAAACAAAAAGCCCTGAGGGCTTGTTTCCATGGTACCAGTGCCGCCTGGCGCCTGGTAGAAGTGTTAGTGGGCTGCAGTTTCATCTACGCAGAGTGCTTGTTCTGTTTCACTAAACGTCTATCTACACTACAGTATGTGCAGTGCCCAGCTGGCACAGAGCCTGCCCACCACCACAGAGGTTGTGGGTTTGAATCCATCTGGTTTTGTCGAGTGTCTACAAGAACACAATTCCCCGCGTCAGGGGGAGGGAAGCCAGGGGGTGAAAATTGTCACTGCACCACGTATTCCTACGGGCAGGGAGGAATACGTGTCAGCGAGGTGTGCTGGGCGGGAGGAGTAGGGCGAAGGCTTTACGTTTTCCCGGAGGGTGCTCCTCACTGCATAGGCGTGTAACTTTCCCCTATGTTCTCATAACAAATAGACATCTTTTACCCATACATTTCCCTCTTATTACATTACCAGCAGTCATCATCAGCCACTGAAGTACTGTGGTGGTGTTTACCTGCATATACTTTTTGGTTACCACCGCGCTCTGACTCAACTGGTGCGGTGTCCCTTTAGATGGATCGCACACAGTGGCAAGAGTTGTATTTTCTTTCTTTATTATTGCATGGATGAGAAACAAACGTTTCGGCTATCAGCCTTCTTCAGTTTACCTGCAGAAACACATTGCCCTCTTGCTGCATTTTGCCGTTTCATCACTTAGTTTTGGTAGACAGGGAGCAATTATTTTAAGTAATCGTGAAATATTTCCCAGTGAGCTACAGCTACCCCAGGTGATCTTACTAACTACGTTGCAGGACTTTAACTTAAAGTAAAGTATTTCAAAGCGTATTTTCTTTCTACGGAAACATATTTCCCATTGCCCATTATGTAGCTTACATGGATCTCAACTTGTGAATGGATCTCTTTGTCAACTAGTAGAAGTTAAATAGAGGTATGGTCTTATAGATGACATGTTGCTTTTTACGTGTTTTCGATACTTGGTTAGTCAGTTAATTGCTATCTAATTATATATATTATGCTTAAATATATATATTTTATATACACAGATTTAGAAATAAAATACATTTTCATGTAAGGTCGCTTCCTGGTTTTCTCGGTGCGGGCAAGGGGAGATTGGTCGGCTTACAGACGTCATCGTACATATTAGCAGATCAGATCTGATTTACCCTTTTTTGATGGCATACGGTCTTTAACTTGCACATGATACGTTATATTGGCTTTTTACAAAGCATGGGTTACTAAGCCTGCAGAACCTGAAGTAAAGTTTTATTCGTCATCTTTAACTATGTTGGCCTTGAAAGGCTAAATGTGTACACCATCTGTCCTTGTTTTTGGGTGTTGGTCAAAATCGCAGTCCGTCTCCCTAATTTGCAACATTGTGGGGTACTGGAACCTGTTATTGTTTGGTGACTGGTTTAAACTATAGCAGATTTTCTTTTTCTTTTTTTTTGCCTGGAAAAAAAATCGGCTAATTGAATATATAATTACCATTTCTATGGATACTTTTAAACGGCTTTAGTGGGAACATGAGAGTGCAAAGCTGGTGTAGCATACTGAATGATGGGATGTAATGAATCAGTAATTCCGTATAGGCTTATCTTCAGTTTACAGTATTGCAAAAATGTATTTGCATGGTGCTAACCTAGATTAGTGACAAGTCTACTCTCCTCCATGGCTCTTGACTTTATGTGCCCTTAGTATCCAGCATAACATATTGCAGTTGTTGCGTTTGAATTCTGTATTTATTGATTGATTTCTACGAACAGTAATAGAACGGTAATAGACGTCGCACTGGATTACAATCCAGTGTATGGTAAATGGACATGGTTCTTAAAGTCAGCCTGTACTGTCCTGGGTGTGCGCTAAGCAGTAGATGGAGACCAATTTGCTTTGCAATTAAACATCTTTGACAAAACTTGCACGTTGGCTACATTTAATGTAGACTAGGGGTCGGGATGGGGAATTGCATACATAGCTTACAGTAAGTGTGGTGTGCTGGTATTGTCTTTGGTCTGTAGGGCAAGGCCTAGATGTATTTGCTTGTTTTTTTTGTCCATGTCAAGCTCATTTAAGCTACCTGAAGATGAATGCTTCTCATTGATTCACTGTTGTTGCTTAACATTGCTTTGCTTTCCCGTCCTGCAAGACAACCATGGTGGATCCGTTGGACACAGAGGAGATCTCAAATCTCACTGCATTTTTTTCTGCAATGTAGCCTAACAAGATGTCTTTTGTCCACAATCAAACAGGAAGACTGTCAACATTTAGTGAAGCAGTGAAAAACAGACCAAGGACTTAAGCTCAAAACATTTTCAAGATAAAAAAAAAAGGAAAACACTTGTTCATCTTTAATATATTTCTGCTTTTCATCTCCCAGCTTCGCTCTGCTCACAGACAGTCAATCGCCTCTTGTTCACACCCTCCGTTTGGGCCCGAGCGGAACATTTGGCGCCGCCACTACTGGCACCAGAGGGGCCCGTTGCCTCTTTGGACCCGCAGCTGGTGCTGTAGCGGCAGCGGCAGCTCTGCAGTTGGTCCACATCGAAGCTCAGGCCCAGCTCGCCCTTCAGCACCTCACCACTCTAGCAGCTGTGACTTTCGGCAGCCAGCGTGATCGCAGTAACCGCTTAACGGCTGCGTTGTCACCTCACCTCGCTATCCTGAACCTCCTCGGCACACAGCAGGTGTCGGGAGTGAGCTTAAACGTCCCAACAAACAGGAAAAACTGCAGAATATCATTGCCATATCAGTGCAGCACAATGTATCACCACCATGGCCAGCAACAGGGGCCACCACAGCCTTACTCCAACAGGCCCAGTCCTTCTCACCACCAGCAGCAGCAGCAGCAGCAGCAGCAGAGTCGCTTCCGGTACCCTCCTCGCACCCAGCTACCGGACGAGCTGGAGTCAGCCCTGGCTATCAGGGGCTCCAGGGACATGGACCATCGTCTCATGGACCTTATGAACCGGCCAAACCCCAACCAAGGGCCAGGGTCTGGAGGCTACAGCTCTGGCCCGCCGCCTCACTCAGAGAACCAACCGCCGGGCCACCAGCAAGGAATTGAATGGTCAAACTACCAACACCCTGGCAAGCTGTTTTCCAATCCTCCTCCAGCCGTCGTGACCCACGAGCCCCAGCACCATCAAGGGCCTCCACCGCAACAGCCCCAGAGCAGCCACTCTGCAATAGGTAATATGCAGGCGTGGAATGCCCCAGTCAATGGTCCACTTTCCCCTCAGACTAGAGGCCCACGTAGTGGTGGAGGTGTCGATATGCTGGGTTTATACACCCCAGAAAGTGCAGGTAGTATTTTGGCTAGCTTTGGGCTCTCCAATGAGGACCTAGAGGTCTTGAGTCATTACCCCGACGACCAGCTAACCCCTGACACTTTGCCCTTCATCCTTCGGGACATCCAGATCAATAAATCATCAAGCACCCAGGACAGTGCGGCTCCCTCATCCTCTTCGTATTCGCAAAGTGCTTCACGCACCATCCACGAAATACTGCCGCCTTCCCCTCGCCCCACACCAAGGGCGGGGCGTTCGCGGTCCCCAGACGTGCCCAGTCTTCTCAGCGTCACGCAGACTGCAGGAAAGGTCATTGACTACGGTCATGCCAGTCGAGCCGCTGAAGACAGCAGCAGTGGTGGTGGCAGAGAGACTTTCAAACGGGAGCAGCTGTCTAGCGAAAGGAAAGTTCAAATGGTATTTCCCCATCCGCCGCCTTCGTCATCGGCTACCAAACACAAAATGGACATCCCCGAAAGGCGGCAAGTTCGTTTGCAGCCCGCAGCCGAACCAAACAAGCACGGAGACCTGGACTACCGCAGGCCAAGTGGTGAAGTTCACAAGAACAAACGGCGGTCGTCGCCACCGGGAGAATTGCCCCCGCCAGCCAAATCTCGTCGTCCAGAACGAGACAGAGACTACAGGAGGGACGGCCCCAAACCGAGCCCGTCGTCGTCGATGGAAACACGGAACGACTCATCGCGGAACGACTCATCACGGAACGACTCATCACGAAACGACTCATCGCGGAACGACTCATCACGGAAAGACTCATCGCGGAACGACTCTTCGTCTTCGTCCTCCAGACGTCCTGCGTCGTCATCGACATCCTCCGTTTCGAAATCACACGGCAGTGCCAAGAGGTTGCCCACTCCCACCATGATATGTGATTTCTCAGCAGAGCCTCCAAAGGTGTACCCCCACACCTGCTCCCTGTGTGAGACACAGTGTGATCAGGCTAAGGTGAGTGCCAACGTGTCATCGTCTCATTGTCTAGGGGTCTTCTTGAAGGAATGAACCAAAGAGGAAAATATCCGTACTCTGTCTTCTCATGCTCCCAAAACGTTATCGAAGACAGAAGAATACAACCCCCTCGATCTGCGTGAGGTCTTGGTTCATTGCAACTGGCGAAGACACCGAGGTCGAAACGTTGTGTTAATCTTCTTCAATAAAGTTTTGGGAGCATAAGAAGGCGGTGTGAGGATATTTTCCTCTTTAGTTCAAGTGTCCTTTCCAGCACCCATTGTACTTTTTTTGGATGTGGGTGCAACTGGACTACTCCTCAAAGGAATACCTGCGCTCTTTGAATTCAAGTTTCTATTTATCCTTTGCAAGGCAGTTGTCATATACGTGGTTGTCCCCTTTGCCATTCAGAATCAGATTCGGCTTAATGGCTGCGGTTACATGGACAATATTTATTCATTCAGAGTGAACTAATTCTGAACAGAGATTCATACCCAACTGTTTACATGGAACCCTAATAAAAGAATATTCAGATTCAAACAGCATAAACCACCCCTCCAAACCCAGATGAAAATTAATTCAGATCAGACATGAGCATTTTTATTCTGAATGAGCAGTCATTCTGAATGCAAGTGGAATATAGGTGTCCATGTAAACGCAGCCACTGTTCTTCATTGAAACCTATTGTTATTGCTAGTTTCAAACGGCCATGCTGGCTAGATCAGTGGTTCTCACATGGTGTGTTGAGGCACACTGGTGTGTTGAAAGTCCAGGTGTGCCTTGGGATTTTGACTTCCCATTGCTGTGCCCTGTGAAATCCACTGGACTAATGGCTACCATTCCTATTGGTTTGAAAGTTGGATACAGTGCGGAATCATATACCCACAATTGTGGTAACTGCCTTTAGAAGGGAAAAATAAGGCCAAAAATGTACAATATCAAGGAGACTAGTTTTCTTTAAAGGCCTGATGAGCCAAGCCAAGATCTATTTCATAATTTAGAAAAAAAAAAAAAAATCCCATACACTTGTCTTCAGATACAAAATAATCTGGGATTTCTTTATTGGGAAACAAAAATGGTCAGTCTTGAAACCTTAACAAGGTGATCTGATGAGGGTGATCTGAACTAGCCTTTTTTATTTTATCGTATTTATTCTTTTGGCAACAGTTATGCAGCCAATGTGCACCGATTTTTAATCTTTGTCGCTATCCTTTGGGCATGTCATTCAAGACGTTTAAAAAATAGCAGATCTATAAGCTTCTGCAAGCTATTTTTGAAAGACTTTGTTGGCCTAAATGTTCTCAAACTAGCTTTATCGAATCTTGAGTTTTTCAAAATGATTAAAACATTTGACACTTTAGCAAATTATCAGTCTACACAGATTAGAATCCCTGATGTTTTGCAGTTGAAGTTGTTGGGAGTTCATGAGTAACCTTATTAGGGTCCTTGTTTACACATCAATCAGGACCAATACATACTTTAATGATTCAATAAAAGTGTAAAGACATTATACTGTCATCATACAACTGACAAGGTATCTTATTTCTAGTAACACAATTACCTAATGTTCCTTTGTTTACTTGAAGAGAGAACGGTGTAAAAAGACAAATGAGCAGTTTGAGCACATTGTCTTCAGTTGCTGTTGGAACTAAGAGCCTGTTTTTATATGAATTTAAGATTATCAGTTTATGAGAACCCAAGCTACCAAGGTCGGTATGACTTGCATTTCCAAAGTACTCTCTAAGAAGTGGCAATGATAATCAAAAAGTAATGAAAACAAGTTTGGTTTGTCCTTTTGCCTTACATTTGCTCCAGCCAAAATACAAAACTAAATACGATATTTCTATATTTGATTAAAGGGATTACTTGAAAATTCACATGCCTTCACAGGGATTCAACAAATCATAACCATTTCTGCTCTTACAGAAATAATCGCAGTTCAGTTTAATTCTATCACTTTTTGGGTGCAGTGATTCTTTAATATAATTATGTTATTAATACATCTTTAGGCAAATGGCCCTTGCACATTTAGTGTCCATCAAATGATAATACAATATCACAATTGTACTTTTGCGCATATACCGTATGTGTGGATAACAATGTAATTTTTTTTAGTTGAATTACATACTATGTTTTTTATTCTATTTTAATCTATAGCAATTTAGGACCAAACTTCATTCTGAGTCACAGTGTTTCTAGGATCCTCAATTTGAAAAGCAATGAGAGCCACTGGCCTAAATAATGAAGACCTATACTGTTAGGCCAGCAGTGAGTCGGTAAAGAGGCATTATAATTATAGAATATCTAGATTTCCCTGTTTAACTTCCATTCAGCCAATTGGATGTTGTGGCACTTCCCCGATCTTAGATGGATCTTATTGCTCTGAACATTCCTGTACTTGCATCTTTTTTCTTTAGAACGATCTTTACTAATCCAAAAATGCCATTTTCACTTAATTCAAATAATGCTGTTTAATGTATTTTCCCCATTATTATTATGATTATATAATTAAATTAAAACATTTTTTTTTCTTTTCTTACTTTCTATTGTACTCAATTACGAAAGATGGGTTGCACTGAATTATTTGAAGTTGAGAGGACACAAAACACATCTGCTAAAGGGGAGAAAAAAAAACCATTGAAGTGCAACAAAGAGAGGTTTTGTGACAAAATCCACGATCTACGTCGGTCAATTCTGTTTGGCCCATAGCCTACTTGTAAGGACGGTGCTTTTGTTATTTGTAACATGTCATGTCAAAGCCCATGTACCCTAGTGTCATGTGTGCATGATCGTCTCCGTCAGGTGTAAACCTCATATGTCCGAAACAAGTTGCAGATCGACAAGCTCGAAACACGTAGCGGAAAAGTTTTGAGCGTGTTGATCTGCTTCTTTTGACGCTTTTGTGTGACGCTGTAACGTGATCAAGTAGTTTAAGGAGAAAACAGTTAAAATGTTGATAAGAGTATCCAGCCCATATATTAGCTGTCGGTGTGGAAACCTTATGTCCAAAACAGAAAATGTATGAAAAAAACAAACAAACTTAACAGTTAATACTAAGTGTCTGTGACAATGTAGTTATTTAGTAATAAAACCATAGACTTAAGCGCTTTAAATCTGGTGTCCCTTGTGATTGTAGGTGTTGTATATATATTTTTTCTTTTGTTGGACGTCCTACTACAAATTATAAAATGGGGCATTCTTTTATGAATTATTTAAAAGAAATGTTGAAAGATGAAATATGGACAAGACATACATGGTTTCTGGCCAATGGCTAATATACTTAGTCAGTACTAGAGAATCATTTGGAAAGTATTGTTTATTTATAAGCTAATTTTGATATGGATTTATTGTGGGGGGAAAAAAGAGAAAAAAAAGACCTGCACACACCAGAGAAAAGTACTGTATAGTTGTATGTTTTAATATCTGCATATTTAACATGTTCAAGCTTGAAATGTACAGCCGGCAGCCACCAGAAATGAAAAGTAGGCTTGTAGTGACGAGTCAGGGGAGATGTGACGCGTCAGCGTCTTAGAAGGCAAGCTGAAATGAATGTCTTTTGTAGTACACGGCCTTCTAAGATGGTAGGTGGGCATTTTAACATAGCTGCTTTCTGTTTCAATTTGATTTCGATCTGCATTTTACTATGCTTTTTTGCTTTGTGCCTCAAAGTTACCTGCACCTAAATATTTTGAGGATAATTTCCATTTTTTTCCCTCCTGACTCTCCTGTCTGTCTCTCTCTCTCTCTCTCTCTCTCTCTCTCTCTCTCTCTCTCATATATCTATCTCTAGGATTGGACTGATCACATAAATACTGTTGGGCACACTGCGGCCTGCCGTGACCTACGCAACAAGTGAGGAGGCATTAGCCACATGAACCCTAGCGCCCCTATTCTGGGGGGCAAGCAGAGAAATATGAAGTGGAAATAGACAATCTGTGTTGTATAGAAGCTTTGGTCATCCTCTGATTACTCAGTCTGAGGAGAAAAGGGGTGCATTAATGCATTTTAATATTTTAAATTCGTTTTTATATAGCACCTTTTTTTAAACAAAGTGCATAACATAAAATATAACTTGTTAACTATTTGTAAAAATAGGAAGACAAACCAGCAACACACAATTAACAGTAACAATTGCAGGTGGGTTGTGTCATTAAATTCTAGATCAAACCGTAAGTCAATAGGTGGCGATGGTTATACTTTAATTTACATAATATCATGGTTAGACACTGTCTAACACAGGTCGGTGCCGGTGGTGTGGTAGTTCTGCCAACTGACCATAGTTATATTAGCTGCTACAATGACAAAGCTGAACTATAACAGACATTTTGGCTCCTATAGGCCAGTGGTTCTCAACCTGTGGGTCGGCCCAAGACGGTCCCCAAGGGATTTTGGGGGGTCCCCAGATGATTAACTTAAAGTGCAACACTGTTTTCTCACTCAACAGTAAACAAACCGGCATAAGGTTGTATAGCTGAAATTGTGAAAATAGCCAATCTACATGCTCGTTGTGAGCATGTACATCTGCTATTTTCACAATAGAACCGTGATACAAAATCTAATGCCTCAACCCTTAGTGCTCGTCAGGGTGGGGGTCCCCAGTTCAATTATGATTATTTTGGGGGTCGCGGCCGGAAAAGGTTGAGAACCACTGCTGTAGACGACCAAATACGTCATGTCATATCATAATGTATCATATAATTATTATAAGTGATGGTAAAATTTAAAGGTTAGACATAAACAACTAGCCTGGGATCCAGCCTGCTTGCTACATTCAGCGCTTAGTTTTTTCTCACTCCGCTTTACAGTCTGGAAAGCCTTGTGGGATCTGATTGGTCTGTGGAGGGGGCAGGACCAGTGTTGACCAAAGTAAAACACGAGTTTTGTCTAAGCCCCACTTGTATTTAACTGATGGTTACTCTGTGTGTGTGCGTGTGCGTGTATGTGTCTGTGTGTGTAGATACCCCGACTGGAAACCCAAGCTACCAAGGTCAGTAACTTGAATTGCCAAAGTACTCTCTACGTAGGTTGCCTAGAGAGTACTTTGAAAATGCATAATCGTTTACATGTAGAAAAATGTTGAAAGATAGTGGAAATAGCAGATCTACAAGCTCACAAGTGAGCTTGTAGATCGGCTATGTCCACTATCAATGTTCTTTTTTAAGTATAACATTTTTGTATATTTAGGTTATCTGTCATATCTGCCATGTGCAACTACAAAGCCTAAAAGCCAAAACACAATTTAATCGTTAATCGCAATTGTTTGAGTGACAATAAATTGTCATGTAAAATCGTCATATTAATCGTGACTGCCCTGTCCGTCTACCTCCTGCGTAGGAGGGAGCACTCTCCTCCGGGCCAGGATGCCGGCCGCCCCGCCTGGCAGCACCAAGGAGCCAACAAGGAGCATCGTTCTCCCTCTCGCTCCGTATCCCGCTCCCTCTCCTACTCTCCCAGCCCACCCAAGCAAGCAGGAGGATTGGGTGGTGGGGGTCCCCACGCTCACAGGCAGTACAGGAGACCCTACCACCACCAGCCCCACCATCATGCTCACCGTCCTCACCACCAAGGTACTGTACATTATCATGTTTCTCAAACAGTGGGCCGCGTGGACACATTTGTGGGTCGCGGACACATTTTTATGGGTCCCCTTATTTTTAAGTAATTTCATGAATAAACTAAAGAAAAATAAATAAACAAGTGAATAAACAATAGAAATTTCATAAATTGGAAAACAAATGTTTAAGAAGTAGTGAAAATAGACGATCTACAAGATCGGCTATTTTAACTTGTTTGGGTACCGGGCAAATGTCTTATTTCCAATTTGGGTTCTGGGCTAAAACGTTTGGAAACCACTGATGTACATCACATGCCAGACCAAGCTTATGAATTTGTCTTTCTGCTATTTTTTTGAAAATGTGAGATTTAAAAGATAAATAAATAATGAATACATTTTCACTAATAATGACAAAAATAAGGACGACAGGTTGAAAGTGTTTGATATTAAAATTGTTTAGAATTTGCCCCTGCGTTCTGTTATCGTTACCCTACTTCGAATCGTTTACAGTAGGCTTATAGTGTCACACACAAGTAGCAAAAATAGCCGATCTGCAAGCTCACAGTGCGTGGAAAGTTTGAGTTATGTTCCCTCTGTCCATTGTGTAGCAGAAGAGCATGTCCGTCGCACAGAGACGCGGCCCAGCGGTGTCCACAGCCCCAACCGCTCTCATCGACCGGAGAGGAGAGCCAGCCAATCACCAGGTCAGCATGTCTTCTTCTCTCTCCTTTCACTTCCTCACAAATTCTGTTAATTTGAACGTATTCATTAATGTCTTTAAACCCTACTCTTATAGTGACACACCTGAGGTCACAAATAGGTTTCAGGGTTTCCTGCAGGAAAAAGTCTTGACCAGGGGGGGGTCTCATGGCGCACGCGCAAAGCGCGTGCGCCGAAATTTTTTGATAATTAATTAATTAATTCGAGTAATTAATTCACTTAATTTTTTATATTAATTCTTATTTTTGCCCTATAAAAAACACATGAATGTGCCCATGATGACGGAAAACACAACTACATGCTATCATTCACATTTATTCAACATTGAATAGGCATTCAGGAGATACCAGCCCTTATGTTTTCTTCAAATGTAAACAAACATGGCTGCCATGTTTGAAAGATAGGGTTGGTATGGGGGTTAAACATGCAATTTCGCGATCGCGATCATGCCTAGTACATTGTTGGAGGTCCAAAAACTTTTTTTGAGAAAAAAAAAAAAAAAATTTTTTTTTTTTTTTTTTTTTAGTCCCTTGGGGGGGCGGGGGGGTTTTCAGGCCGGGCGGGGCGCCTGGCCTGTAAAGTGCTGCAGGAAACCCTTTAGTTCACTCAATTGAGGACTTTTATTTTAATCTGTGTTTTCGCTCTTTTTATTCTACTGTTCTAGCAAATTATATTCATATATCAAGGGACTTGAAACTTTTAGGTTTAAAAGTACACTACGTCATTATTTGTTTATTGTACATTATAACGCAATGGACCTGTTCCATAGTAACTCAACTTAATGTGGAGTTAAACCATTGCAATCCCTGCTTCTCCCCTCAGTATGGCCTAAGGCTTTTTTTTATGAAGAGACATTTTTGTGTGGAGGTAAAACAGGAAAGGACCTAGTAAAGAGCCCTGGGGAACACAGGTCAACTAAATACAATTAGGAAAACTCATTACTGTCTGTGTCGTTTTGTGTGTAAAAATCTTCTTGGATTAAATTCTCAGATTTCAGTCATTTGGATTCCATAGTCAGCATGTCTTCTATGGAAGCATGTTGAGCAGTGGAAGTAGCCGATCTACAACTGAAAGATCGTCTACTTTCGGTTATTATTTTAAGATTAGAGATCTCTGTGTGTCTCCATTCTTTATTAATTCTTTCCCTTTCTCCTGTCTCAAATCTGCGGCTACAGGACGTTCTTCCCGCGATGGCTTGAAGCGTCCCCGTGATGACTCAGCGAAGCGGGACGACACTGCCCGGCACGGCGACTCGGACAAGCGCGGCGACTCGGCCAAGCGAGGCGAATCAGCCAAGCACAGTGACTCTGCCAAGCGCGACGACTCAGCCAAGCGCAAACTACCATCGTCTACCAAGACCCCTGTAAAGACGCCAGTTAAGCCTGGGACAAAGATAACTAAGCCAGCGAGCTCCAAGCCTGTGGACACGGTGGGTCTTCTTAGACCTTTTGTATGAAATTATTAAATGAGTTCTTAAGCTTGTGCTAAGCAAATTTCACCCACTGGTGATTCCATACATAAAGTAGCCTGGTGTGTGCATTTTATTCATTTTTATTTAATTTATTTTAATTGACTAAAATGAGGACTTCTTCCACAATCTATAAAAAAGTCTGTGTGTTTTGCAGTCTGCCAAAGCTCCAGCAGCCAAGAAGAAGAAGAAAGTGCCCACCGCCAGTGCCCAGGCCTCCAACAGCGTTGCAGCTCGTCTGGTCTACCTGACGGGCATCCCCGCCGCCGCCACAGAGGACGAGGTCAAGGATCTGGTCGGGAGCTTCGGAAAGATCAACAACGTGGTCCTGTTGTCCGGCGGCAGCGAGGCCAATGGGGAGAAGGACAGTGGACAGAAGGTACTCCCTGCCTCCTTGACGTGAAAAATGCACACTTAATGCACACTGTAAGAGGCTAGCCATCTATTAGAGCCGTGGTTTTCAACCCTTTTCATATCGGGGTCCATTTGAGCTAGAGACCACCGTGAGATTTAGTGTCTCAGACCCAAGACTTATTATATTTTGTTATCATTGGATAGGATTAGATAGGATTTTGTCCACAATCATATGCTTTATTGATGTGTTACCATGGGTGAGATAAAAGTTGATTAAACTTAAATTAAGTAATGCAGATGTTTAACAATAATTGAACTCTTGAGAGCGTAAATTACATTTGGTTTCAGTTGACACTGAAGAGTTAAAGATGTACAGTATAAGGGTCCATTTGATGACCAACTCTCCATCATTTAGCTGGGGACCACCTGGCTGGAACCCCCTCAAGGACCACTGGTGGTCCAAGGACCACTGTTTGAGAACCACTGTATTAGAGCACTGGTTCTGTTTGTGATATTAGTGCCAATCTTTGCTACGCACCAGTCCAATAACAGGATGTGATTGTGTTGTGTTGCCAGGCGTCAGTGTGCATGGTAGCGGCAGAGGATGCTCTGGCTCTGGCCCGTTCTCCCAGCCTGTCCATCAGAGATCAGACCATTACTGCCACCTTAGCCAAGGTATGTCTGCACACCGTTTGATGGGTTTACACCAGTTGATTCTCAAACTCACACACTTTTCAAGGGTGTTGGGCATGCATTAGGCCAGTTATACTCAACCTTTTCAGGCCACAACCCCCCAAAACGATTCATATTTGAACCGGGGACGACCCCACCCTGAGCACTTGACTCCGTTCCACAGATACTTATGGTGAAAATACCTTTTTGTGGAGATATGGGACAATTTGGCCAATGTTGCACATTGAGCTAATGACCAGTTTTGATATCCACTGCATTAGGTCACGAACCCCCATAACTCTGAGAGTGTACACATGGAACCAAATGGACCCTTACAAGTCAATTTGGTTCATGAGGTGCCGGCATCTACATATATAATGTTTGTCAATGGTGCTTGGTTCTTTATGTGATGCATATTCTTGTGTATGCATTTTATTTATGGCGTTGTCTACTTCCTTTCAGAAATCAGAGGCAGACGGATCAACATCCAGCAAAGGGTATGTTAGATGTTTTCTGCCCTGCGTGTTCTCTCTCCCTTCTCTTCTTCTCTCCCGTCTAGTCTCTAACATCAGAGGTAAAACTACTTGTGTATCTGTCTTCACAGGATATCTACCCTGGAAAGTTCTACCACAGATTGTGAGGATTCAGGTAAGATGACACCAAAATCAATGGAGAGAATAAAACTGACAAACTTAAAAACGGAGGTGATCGCACCATTAACACTTTCCACTTTTACCTCCTGTGAGCGCCTGTTTTTTCTTTTTTTCTTTTTTTTCCTGACGAACTTAAAGTATCGTTTCATGAATCTAGGACCCTCCTTACCGAGGCAGGCTCTCTAACCATTCAACTATGCTGCCCCCTAACTACAGTGGTTCTGCTTAAAACTGGTGGAAACCCAAGCTGGTTCTGTGAGAGCTCCATGGTTACAATAATCTGGAACGGAACCTGATCTAGAACCTAGATCCAGAAGTTCATTCTATGTCTCTGTTTCTCCTACGCTGTCTCCATCTCAGCTTTCTTACTGTTTCTCCTCTACGCTACAGTCTTCCTCTCAGCTTTCCTACTCTCTTGCAACTACGCTGTCTCCCTCTCAGCTTTCCTACTCTCTCGCAACTACACTGTCTCCCTCTCAGCTTTCCTACTGTCTCTCTCAACTACACTGTCTCCCTCTCAGCTTTCCTAGTGTCTCTCTCAACTACACTGTCTCCCTCTCAGCTTTCCTAGTGTCTCTCTCAACTACACTTTCTCCCTCTCAGCTTTCCTAGTGTCTCTCTCAACTACACTGTCTCCCTCTCAGCTTTCCTAGTGTCTCTCTCAACTACACTGTCTCCCTCTCAGCTTCTAGTGTCTCTCTCAACTACACTGTCTCCCTCTCAGCTTTCCTAGTGTCTCTCTCCTCTACGCTGTCTCCCTCATCTTTCCTACTGTCTCTCTCCCCTACGCTGTCTCCCTCTCAGCTTTCCTACTGTCTTTCTCAACATAGTAAGAAATAGGAGTGCAATCTAAGGTGGTCTATGCAAACTTTAAGCCTGTCATCCTCCTGCTCTGTTTTCCCCTACAGGAAATGGGCTGAAACTTGGCAAGAAAACCTCAGAAGAGGTATGCATGTCTAATTTCTAATGTTCCATTACTCCTACATGATCACATTGACCACTGATGGGACACTTTGTGAGCTTGTAAACACTGTTATGTGACTTAAAGCTCTATTATTCAACTTGTTATGTGAATGAAATGTAATTTTGTCCAACCTGTATTGTGCAGTACAGATGTGCCATTTCAAGACTTTGCACATGAATAATCTATAGTTGCAGCCATTGTGTTGACGTGTAACTTGTTTTGTCTCAGAAGGGCACTGTGTTGATCACTGGACTTCCTGAGACTGGCTGGACTGAGAGTGATGTCATCAAACTGGCCCAACCGTTTGCAGCACCCACTGACCTCATCCTGGCCAAACAGCTAGGAAAGGTGGGTGTTAAGAGTTGTTCCTATAGCTGCCGATACTGCCTAAAAATGCTGGTGGTATCCGGGTCGGCGAGTATGCCATTCTGATACCATGTAATTTATCACACGATGGGATTTCATTTACAGTAATATTTTGAATTGATGTTGCAATACAGTTGTATAATCTTACTTTATTTATTTATTCACTAACTTGGTGCTGCTTCAACTTATTATGAATGTATTTGTATCTATTTATTCCTAGATCAGTGGTTCACACATGTTTTAATTTCGATCATCCCCCCAAACAAAATATCAACTTGCTTTCTTGACCGGGGTCCATCATGGGCCTGTAATTGGTCCTGTCATTTTTCTTCCCTCTACACCAAATCTCCTCACTGCAAATAGATCTAAACTGATTCAAGTGCTATTTCCGCTATCCCTTTTAAAACATGCCCAGCATAGGGATGCTTGGGTTCATTTGTTTAAAACAGTGAAAATGTTGGGACAGCCTGGAAGTTGAAAGGTTGTTTGTTTGCTTGTTTGTGGGCCAGGCGCTGCTGTTGATGCCGGACGCAGAGACCGCGGAGGAGATGGTGAAAGTCCACAGCTTCATCCCGGCCAAAATCAACGACTCTCCGCTGACGCTGACCAACTTTAAACAGGCCGTCAGTCGCAACACGCCGGTACGCTTCTTACTCATCCTCTCTGCTTCACTCCTAATGTATTTGACACAGACATAACATAAAGCTTGTAGGGTTTCTGTCTTTTGGGGACATAACCTAGTCTCATGCAGTTTTCTCAGTATTTCTGTTGTACTGAAAATAATCTTAACTGTCCCTGCAGGTTGCCTTGTACAATCTTCTGAAGGTATCACAAGACCCATTAGTAAGTATCCAGCCTTTTCCTCTTGTGCAGGGGTCGGCAACCCAAAATGTTGAAAGAGCCATATTGGACCAAAAAAACCCAAAGCAAGTCTGTCTGGAGCCGCAAAAAAATATAAAAGCCTTATATATTGTCGTTGTCGGCTGGAAACCTTGTATGTCCAAAACTTTGTTTTGTATTTATCATTTAAAAAATGAACTAAACTAGTGAAAACAGCTTATCTACAAGCACACAACGACACGCTTTGCGAGGCGTTGTGTGCTTGTAGATCTGCTGTTTTCACTACTTTTGTGCGTCAGTCTTGTATGATGATGCTTTACTTTGCGAAAAAAAAAAAAAAACATACAAATTTGAAACTTGGAGATATTAAGGTTTCTGCCCTACAGTGACGATAAAAAAATCGTTAAAACAAAAAATATTTTTTTTCCCCCCATCTTTTTTCATTTTCATACATTTTTGAGAAAGCTCCAGGGAGCCACTAGGGTGACGCTAAAGAGCCGCATGCGGCTCTAGAGCCACGGGTTGCTGACCCCTGCTCTTGTGTTATGGGCACAAATCAAGTCAACTTTGGCTGCCAGATAGCGACAATATACACACTCTAGCATAATTCAGCTTGTACAGTATGTACATGAGGTTTGACACAGAGGTCGTAGCACTATGTTGGGTCCAAAAGGCATCATTGTACATGAGATAAAAGTGGAAGTAGTCCCCAGAGGGCTTTAACCTTTACTGGTAAAATCCACATGGTAGATTCAGAAAGGAAAAGTCCAGGGCTAGCCCAGGCTTCTTTTGGCGATTGGAAGAAAAAGAAGCCTGGGTGATCGCGTTATGATCACTGTTGGAGGAAGTGTAGAATTTCCCTAACCACTCAGAGTGCAGAGAGCGTCGCACCGAATGTGTTGACGTCATGACGCAGCAGCGTTCTCTGCGCTGAGCAGAGGGGGGTGGGGGGAGGAGAACACATGCTATTGGCCAGAGACTCGCGGAGAGATTCGCCGCGCCCGCCCATCTGCCTACACAAACTGTTCCGCGTTAGGTTAGAGTGGGGCTAGCCTGATGACAGAGGGTTGTCAGGCCTTTTTTTCAACGGTAGTTCAACCGGGTAGAAGCTTTTCAGAAACCTGGTGGTCGTGCCCTCGATACTTCGGTTGGCCTCCTTGCCTGCCGCTGAGATTCGGTTGTTTTCCACTATCTGCTGTACGAAGAATGTTTAGTGCTTGAAGTGATTTCCTGATTCCACTGGTTAATAACTGCTGAACTTGATCTCATTGACTACATTGGTGTAATTAATTATTTAGACCTTAGGCAAATTCTATAAATGTTACAGTTTTCTGTGAAAACTGTTTCTACAGTATATATGACTGGTCAGTCTTTTTCATGTCAAGGACCCCTAGAAGTACAGCATATGTATTTGTCCACAGAATTCCATATATCCGTGGATTTGCACACATTTTCATCCTTAAAATTTTTTAAAAAAGCAGATGTACAAGCTCATAGCACGGCTATAATGTGCCATGCTATAATGGATGGATCCCCTCCTCCCCCTCTCCCTTAGGGGGCGCTAGCAACCGTAGGCTGGAGCAGTCTGTTGGTGATCGGCAACGTTCCGGACACGCCCAGCGGCCCGACCGATGTCCAGAAACTGGTGCAGCGCTTTGGAACGGTGCACAACAGCTTGGTACTCAACCACAGCATGGTGAGACACTGATGACTGTACATACTAGCAGTGATGCTCAAAACCTTTTTGTGTCAAGGACAGTAGGGATGGGATGATAAGCGATATTATCGTTTATCGTTTCCCCAGACCCCACATTGAGCCAATGACATAAAGTTTATTTTTACTTTACCCTGTAATCTGATCGGTAGGTATTTGTTTATGCACCCTTGTATGTATTCATGTGAACTGGTTGCCCATTCTGCCCTGGTTTCCGCCTCATGTCAGATGATCTGTGAGATGGCCACGGCCGCCCTGGCTCTGGCCATCCACAAGCGCTTCCAGAAGTACCCCTGCATCGTCCAGAGCTGTCCCCTGTCCTTCACCCGCAAGGCAGACCCCAAACCCAGCACCCAGGGCAAGGTCATCACCACCTACCTGGACACACCCAAGGTACCAATTACTCTCTCGACACCAGCAGCAACCTGGACATGTAGTTTATTCATTTAACTCTTTTCATTTATTTTTAATGATTTATTATTGTATTACATTTTTTCCATTTTCCCAAAGAATTATTAAAAATAAATGAAAAAAAGTTATTGAAAAAACACGGCCTGCTCACGTATTAGGAGGGTAGTATGAATCAACAAATAATGGGTGTTTTTAATGAATCTATCATGGTTAAAATGGAGTTTGAAGTTGCAATGGGTGTGTATGGGGAGAGGCCCTGGGCCTGGAGAGCCTGGTGACATTTACATCAAATATCTAAATAGTAAATATTGAATCAAGCAAATTAAAATCTGTACAGGGTGTTCATAAAAGCCTGATTAGATGATAAAATGACCAAAAGTTTTTATGAAAGTGAAATATCCCTTGAAGACCTGTGAAGGAAGTAAGGACCAATTTCTTTACTTTATGGCTGCTGTGCATAGAGCCCATAAGGTGAATAAGCAGACATGGTAACACTGAGCTTGACGTGTCCTTTTTTTTTTGTCTGTCCGTCCCCAGGAGTCACCCGCCAACGGCGCAGACGGCCACCCAGCGGCCACCGCCGCTGCTCGGGAGGACACGGCGGCACCTCAAGAGAACGACGCGGCTGTCCCCGCAGCAGAGGCGCCAAAAAAAGAGGACGCCGTCACCATCGCGGACAACGGAAACGCGGAGGGTGACGACATGGCCGCGAAAGCGCACATAGAATCCGCTACGAGTAGTGCAACGCTCAAGAGTGACTTAGACGCCAAGAAGCTGAAGGAGGAGGAGGAGGAGGGGATGTCGAGAGACGGCGCTGAGAGCAGCGGCAAGGACCAAACCGCCGGTAAATCCTGTCGCTGGTTGCAGTTATTTTACCCATTGAGACCCTGAGGCCCGATTTTTAAATTAAAAGCCTTCTAAATCGGTTCTCAAGCCTTTGCGTGCCAAGGACCCCCATATTGATTTATATTTGGCCACACACCGCTTCCTCCCCATCTGAAAAGACGAGAAGATTTGTGTAAAAAAAAATGTATATATCAAACGAAATGATCCTGTAGATACTGTATGTAAAGCACATTATTTATTGTCTTCCCCAGTCATTTCTTTGTGTATACAGTATTTCAGTCATTTGCATTTGCATATCTGCCCTGTTTGCAAAGCCTAAAAGGAATACTGACATCATTTATGTTTAGATGTTCAGTGCCATTAAAAAACACAGCAATGACTCAGTGATTAACATATCAACTAAAATGTCATCTTGACTGTTTGACAGGTTCAGTTGATGACAAAGAACCGAGCAAACAGCCGGAGGACCCGAAGGTCAGCGAGCAGATATCCTCCGGCGCTCCCACGCAGGTCTGTGACATCGTGGCGGATGCGACAGCTGACGAAACCAAAGCGGTGATCGCCAAGGAACCCGAAGAGAGCCAAGCAGGCGACGAGGCACCACGAGAGGGAGAGCAATTGGACAAGACCGACTCTGGACCAGCTGAGACCCAGGCATCCGGCTCCGTCGATGGAGAGGTCTCGTCCGGCAAACCTGAAGATATGGCGCTTCCTAAGGTATGCGTGGATCAGAGTTGTCAGTCGCCACGATTGATTTCAATCATTTGGATTCCACAGAAGCCAGCATCTCTTCTATGGACGCTTAATCGTGTCGGATATTTCATTTAGACAACGGTTTGCATCTGTAATGCATTTTAATCTCAGGAAAAACACACAACACAACTTATGTCTTACCTCAGGTACTTAGGTACCGGCTACACAGAGCTGGATATTTCTGAAGCTAGACATTTCTTTGTGCGGTTGGGGCTTGCAGCCACACAAAGCTGGATATTTCGGCCGAGAAACTCAATATTTTTTTAACCGGATAAATAAGTGAAGACATTGAAAAATATCCGATTCACTGGATCCATGTAGGCATGGAACCCGGATATCTCTGAAGACTTTTCTATGTGTGTGCTTGTCCCCCTAGTTGAGGTCTGCTGGGGACTCCGATTATTTTAGACCTAGATATCTTTGTCGTGTGGACCTAATTATTTTTCTTTGTGGATATCTGAAAAACCGGGATATATGACATTTCCAGTTCCGTCTGGCCGAGGCATTAGTACACTGGATAGATACTATATGTAAATATGTAGATAAATTCGCTCTCTCGCTCTCTTCCCCTTGTCCCCCTTCTTTTTCTTCTTCCCTTTATTTCTTTTATGGACATAACAAAAACGATAGAGCTTGCACTAAAACAAATTTCACTCACAGTTTTTAAACCTGTAAACCTGTGAAGTGGCAATGAAGTTGATTCCAACTCTGAAAGCTCCTTGCGTCGTGTCCTGTTGCTCCAGGTGACATCGGACATGGTGGACGCGCTGCTCGTGGAATGCCGGACGAGCACGGCCAGCCGACCCGCTGACGCCAGGGCGGCGGCAGCAGCAGCAAAGGCAGAGACCTCCAAAGGCAAAAGCGCCGTGAAAACGGCGACGGAGGAGGAGAAGAAGAAGAAGGAAGCGGCGGCGGCGGCGAAGCGGGTAAAAACGCAGGAAGAGGAGGAGGAGGAAGCGAGGCAAAGGAAGAAGGAAAGCGACGCCAAGCGAGAGCTCCGGGAGCGGGAGAGGAAAGAGAGGGCCAAGAAGGACAGAGAGACCAGGTTACTATACCTTTTGTATTTGTTTATTCATTTTTATTTTTTGGTTATTTTAGTTTTTCACTTTTTGCTAAGTTGGTTTATGCATTTAGTTTTTGAAGAGGTTAAGTTGTCTGTTAAATTTAAATATAGGCCTAATAGTTTTTTGGAGAATATTTGGCTAATATTAAGACTAAAACTAATAACATTTAAGTTCTAATTAGTTTTGTAAACATTAGTAAAGTTACTTATATTTTTTCTTTCTAAAGCTTGATTTTCATGGAAAGAAAAAGAAATGTGCAAACTAAAATGTTTGTATTTTTTGTTATTCTTTCCAACCCCTGCAGGGAGAGACGGGAGAAGGAGAGGAAGGAGGCGGAGAAGAAGGAGGCTGAGAGGAAGGAGGCGGAGAGGAGGGACAGGAGGAGGAACCACAGGGAAGGTTCCGGTTCAGGGTCCAGGTCGGAGGGCAGCAGACGCAGCTCCAGGAGAGACGAGGTCAAAAAGGTCAGCTACCCCAAGACCTCAGCTTTAATATGTCAAGATAGGGCATCCTGGTAGAGTGCGACATGCCCTACAAGCCTGCAAATAGCCTCCTAAGTGGGTGCCGGTGTCTGACGGCAGATCTCGCGCACGTCCCATGTTTACTGGTGCTAGATCCCACGAGAGTGTGTTGCCGGCACAGAGAGAGGTGGATAATAACCCATTCAGAACGGGTACACATTATTGTGTATCATTATTTTATGCTTTAACTATTGAAAAATAGCAGATCTACAAGCTCACAGCGCGGCACCGAGTGCCGCGCTGCGAGCTTGTAGATCTGCTATTTTTGAAAAATCTTGAAGATTTGAATTTGGACCCGATTCTATAAGTGTCTTTTGAATCCTTCTAAGATTTTTTGAAAAACCAGCAATGTGGCTAGCCATCGTCAACGAAAAGGTCAATGTGAAGGACCCCCAAAATGATATGTATTTGGCCACAGACCCCATCTCAAAATATTTAGTTCCAGGGACCCCCCCAGAAGCAAAATTTGAGTTGCAAACGTTCGCTTTAAAAATACATATATTCAAAGAACCCTAACCCTCATTTTCACGACTTTTTCAAAAATAGCAGATCTACAAGCTCACAGCGCGGCACTCGGTGCTGCGCTGTGAGCTTGTATATCTGCTATTTTTTCAATAGTTAAAGCGTTCAATAATCCTGATTTTCACGTTATTTGTGTCTCTGAAAAAAGCCATTTTAATATTGTGTGGCTTGTGACGTTTGGGTCCAATGTTTAGTTCAGTGACCATTAGGGATGAGGCCGAATATTCGGCACCGAAAATTTTCGGCCGAAAATGGCTAAAAATGCATTTTCGGTTTTCGGACGTATTGTTTTTAAAACCGAATAGTATAGCACCGAATACTGTGAAGAACAGGGGTCCAGTATAATCTCTCAAAAAGCAGCATCAGCATGCCACAGTAGTTGGTGTGGCCAACAGCGTTAGCTAGAATCTAGATTGTTGAAACTTGTAAACAAAGGGAACGGAGGGCTGCTGTTCCTCGGGCGCGCCTCCATATAGTCCATGTTAAAATAATTTACCGCATTGCGGTAAAAGAAAAACATTAGCGATTAGCGGAATAGCAAAGGCCGCGGGCCGCGATTTTCTGAGCAATCTAATAATGTCCTTAAATCCTTGTGCATTGATTAAAAGCTGCAAAGTGAAAGTGATTTCTGTGCAACTGTGGCTCCCCCTCCTCCGTCCCCTGCATGTGAAGTGAAACTTTTGGTGTGTGTCTTAGGGTGCTTTTTTTGCCTTGATGAAACTTAAGCAAGGCAGCGACATACAGTACTTTCTTCCTTGACAATAATGAGAGGCAGACAATACCATTACTGACATTTTGCTGAATATAAAAACGTTTTATATTGCTAATAAACAAAGTAAAATGGAATCTTTTGGAAACTTAATGGGTCTGTAACTCAGTGAATAAATGGAACCAAATGGACCTGTTCCATTTGTACTCTAGTATTTTAACATTTAATATAAATTGGGGTCCCAGTGATATAAATATAATTAAATGGGTGTCTGTAGCCTAGTGTATTTAGAAATCCTAGTTCTAAGTTCAAACATTAGCCAAATTGTAAAATAAATATAAGAAAAGTGGGTCCCTGGCTGGCACACAATATTTTGAGAAGGGAGTCTGTGACTAAATTGGCCTATATAATTATGGTTTTGACATAATCACGTTTGCCATAATAAGGTAGCTTTACAGCAAATGTACTGTAATGACAGCAATGATACAAAAATGGCAATAAAAATACATTATGCGCATAATAATATATATTAATAATATTCGGTATTCGGTTTTCGGCCGAGTGTTTCCATTATTCGGTATTCGGTTTCGGCCAAGAATTTTCCTTTCGGCACATCCCTAGTGACCATGGAGCTAAAGAATGCTTTTTCAGGTTCACTCTCCCATTGGAAATGAATAGACACCAACCTACTAACGCCTCCAAAAAGGTGTACACCTATGTCACGCAAATACGGGAAGTAAACCGGAGATGCCATGTCTTGCTTATTTCCGTCTTGGCCTCAGCTCACAGGGCTGTGGCTTTCAGCCGTTTCAGAGCCACAAAATCACGACAATTTGTCTTTGAATATATTGACACGATTCTACAAATGTCTCCTAAATTTCTAACAGATTTCTGAAAAACCTATCTTTCTCTGTCAGCGGTGCTCAAACCTTTTCATGTCAAGGACCCCCAAAATGATATTTATTTGCACTCGGTGTGAGCTTGTATACCTGCTATTTTTTCAATACCTAAAGTATAACATAATTCCAGATCTTAATGGGTTTTAAAAAGGTTTAATTCCGGTTTCATCCCCATCCTCAGGCGGCGGCAGACGAGGCGCCCGACTTCCCGTTCGACATGGGGGAGTTTGTGACGGTGGACGAGGTCGGGTTCGTCACCGACCTCCCCGGGACCACCGATGCTTCCGCGCCGGTGGTGGACGAGGTGGGGGACACCACCGACCTACCCACTTCTCCTCCTCCTCCTCCTGTTGCTCCCGCTACCGTTACCATGGAAACCACCGATGCTACGGCGATGCTGGTGGACGAGGTGGGCGACACCACCGACCTGCCCTCTTCTCCTCCTGGTCCTCCCGCTGACGTTGCCATGGAAACCACGGCGAAGGGAGACGTCGCCCCGTCTCCCCCGGCCACGGAGACCACATCGACGGTATAGGATGCCTTTTCCTTGTAGATCGGCTATATTTGGTGTAGAGTCAGACCAGAGTGGAACAAAAGAGCAAGCCAAGTACAGTGGCAACTTGTAGAGGATTTAAGTGGTTAAATTATGCATCATATACGGTACTGTGCAATGTTTGTTTACAAGGCCTGAAAGGCAAACGAGAAATCTCATTTTGTATTTACTGTCTCTTCCTGTGTGCCCAAAAACTAAATTAAATTATTTAATCTCAATTAAGATTAGATTGATGGGTATTGGCAAGAACCTCATGATACGATTGTATCACAATGTGATACATACATTATTGCAATATTTTGCTTCTGCTGTTGGTTATATGCATGGGAAGAGCTCCCCCGGCTGTCTGTCCGTCTGTGTCTCACGTCACGGCACACTTTTGGCCCTACTTTTATCTCTGCCACCATTGGCCCTATCGATGCCAAACTTTGCAAACACACTTCTTGGATGGCAAATCACAACCTCCGCCCCTGATTTCTCACATGGCCCTCTTCTAGTGCCACCATCAGGCTGTTTTTTGCTAAACACATTTTTGGACACTGCTCCTACAGATTTTGCCCTAAAATCACGCAAAGCGGTACACAGTATCTCTAAAGTCATGTCATCAACATGGATCTGTCCCATTTCTCATATTCCCTCCTGATTGGCTACGACTGCCTAAAGTTTGTGTATGTGACGTGGCGGTCGCTTATCTCCCGATTAGGGAGTCTTACTGTTTTTTTATTTTATTTATTTTTTATCGCAATACTACAGCCTAGTGTATCGATACAGTATTGAGTTATACAATATTGCCATATAGATTATATACTGTAGCCCATCTCCAATCTTAATGTGTGTGGTGAAATCTCTAGACGGTAGACGAGGTGGGAGACGTCACCGGCCTCCCCAGCTCTCCTCCCCCTGCGGAGACCATGGAGACCACAGTGACGGGAGCAGAGGAGGGAGGAGACGCGAGTGACCCCCCCGGCACTGGCACGGTCGCTACAGAAACCGCAGTGACGACGGTGGACGAGGTGGGAGACACTGCCGGCCTCCCCGACACCGGTACGTATGGTTTGAAGTTCTCTAGTCGCCACCACTCATTTAAGTCATTTGGATTTTATTAGAAACGAGTCTGTCTGGAAGCATATGGAAGCATGTTGCGCAGGGAAAATAGACAATCTACAGGCTCTCCATGCGATGCAGACGCATTGAGAGCTTGTAATGTTGGTTATTGGCAGTGAAGCCAAGGAAACTCTAGTAGTTTGGAAGAGACACAAGCCAACTTCCAAATGGTTGTGGCCGTTTAATGAACATCGCATAGCGGATACACATTGTGTGTCACTCTCACAGACCCGAGTTCTCTTTCCATTTTCTGCCCATCCGGCGCAGGCGGGAGCTGGTGCTCAATGGACCTCCAGCCAGTGTGCAGCGGCCAGCAAGGGCCAGTCGGATATGTATCCGCCCTGCGAAGCTCATTTATCGGCCATAAACATTCTAATGCCTAGGACCTCCAATATTTACAAGCGAGTCGACTTCGGCGCTAGCCCTGAGAGTATGAACTGACTTTTATAGAGCCAAATTAAATTCGACTCCTTAGTGGAGTATGCATCGGCCTTACAGGAGCATCGCTCTAAAATAATAGAGCCAGCCAAAGCATCATCATTTTACATATTGTTTAATTGTGTAATCCTTTCACACTGCATAATATAGGACTTGGTCATAAAAAAAAAGAAGAAAAAAAAGCAGTTGTGAGATGTTAATGTGCTTTATTCCATGGATACCACAGTGACGGTGGACGAGGTTGGAGACACGGCCGGCCTCCCCGGTTCACCTCGGCCCCCCGCCGCCGCCGTGTGCGGTGAAATCTCCAAGACGCTAGACCAGGTGGGAGACGTCACCGGCCTCCCTAGCTCTCCTCCCCCTGCATCCGTTTCCATGGAAACCACTGTGACGACGGTGGACGAGGTGGGAGACGTCACCGGCCTCCCCAGCTCTCCTCCCCCTGCGTCCGTTGCCACGGAGACCACGACGGTGGACGAGATTGGAGACACGGCCGGCCTCCCTGACACCGGTACGTATGTTTCAAAAGTTCTCTAGTCGCCACCACTCATTTAAGTAATTTGGATGTTATTAGAAGCCAGCGTGTCTGGAAGCACCGTTTATCGTCACTGTCGGCCAAAACCTTGTATCTCCAACTTTCAAATATGTGTGTTTTTTTATTTATTTTTTCTAAATTAAAGCCCTACTTCATCATTCGAAAAATGTTGCACAAAATTGTAAAAAATATTTGAATTTATATTTTTCAAAGCAAATTTTTGTAACTCAAATCTTTGCTCCTGGGGGTCCCTGGATCAACATATTTTAAGATGGGGGGTCCTCGGCCAAATATCTACTTTTGGTTGTCCTTGAGAACCACTGATTTAGAAGAAGGATTTATAAGACATTTATAGAATCGGCTCAAGATATTCGAAGACTTGCATACATTTTATCGATTTTTCAAAAATAGCAGATCTACGAGCTCGCAGCTTGGCAAGCTTGTACGGCAACCGTATCCGATATTTTTAACTAGGTAAAGCATAAAATAATGGTTAAAGCGGTTAAAATCACAGATGACACAGATATGCGTTCAAGGTCTAAATGGGTAAAAATGAATAAGTTGTGAGATTTTAATGTGCTTTATTCCATGGACACCACAGTGACGGTGGACGAGGTGGGAGACACGGCCGGCCTCCCCGGTTCACCTCGGCCCCCTGCCGCCGTTGCCACGGATACCGTGGTGGCCGAGAAGAGCACGGCAGAGGCCACGCCCCTCACAGAAGACACGCCTCCTCAGGTAATTCCTTTGGAAAATGACCACATCTAGGCCAGGCCACAGTTAGTACATGCCTGGTCTCACTTACAGTATCTGACATAATAATCCCTTCTTTTGCATAATCGTCATAATTCGTCAGTGGGGAAATCATTAAAGCCTTGCCCAAGTGTTATACTGATGTCTGACGCCCTAAGTCACCCTAAGTTCAGAGAGGGAAGGATATCCTTTATTGCGACCGTAGGGACCGAATCAAAACCGAGTCACGCCTCATGTCACACTCCATATATGTCTGTCCTTGTCCCTTTCATGCCCATATATGGAGATTTCTAATGTCATCAATATAAAGCCCATATCTGGGAAAGCCCATTTATGGACATATTGTGTCAGTCTCATGTGGTCTCAACGGAGTCTTACTAGTTTTATCTGGTTTCACAAAAAACAAAAAAATAAATGGCAGATCTAAAATGGCAGCTTGTAGATCTCCTGTTCTTGGAAATGTTTTGGCTATTATTATAATTTATATGCTCAATGTTCTAACCCTGCGCTGGTTGTCAACCTCTTCAAGGCGTCACCCGGGCCAGACACCCTGGCCACAGCGGCTCCGGAGACGGCTGAAACCCCTGGATCCACGTCGGAGGCCTTGCCCACTGCTCCTGTGGCTCCGCCTCTAGCAGGTAGCACTCTACATTTTTTGTAGACACCCATTCTTTGAAATGACTGCATACTGTCCTCAGTGTTTTTACTTCCTGAAGTCTAGATTGAACACGATTTCACCCGTAACATCATCCAAAGTTCCCTTTGAGCCGCCATAGTCCACTAGGGAGGCTCGTTTGGGATACACACACTGTGGAGAGTATTTATGTCTGACACACATCTACACATTTTTTTTTAATTTATTTATTTTTTCTTGTTTTTTTGTGATACAAATAAGCAATGTCATTGAGGGAGTGCCAGGCGATCCTCCAACAAAGTTATTGTTAGATAGGAAAACACATGGACCCTTATGTCTGTAACTCTGGCAGTGTACAAATGGAACCAAATGGGGCTCGCTTCGGTCTTGAATACCATAGACACTTAATTATCATGGCATTTATCAAGTGTGTGTGTGTGTGTGTGTGCGCGCGTGTGTGTTTTTGTGTTTTGTTGTAAGTGTTGTTTGTCTCATTAATCATTGAACATTTAACGTATTTGACTGTGTTTGTTTTCTGTTTTCTGTGGCGCGCAAAGACGAGAGAAGGAAGGAAGAGCAGGCGAAAGAGCGCACGCAAAATAACCAGAAGGACGCGGCTGAGGACCTCCCTCCATTTGACCCCACCACTGCTGTTGGTGAGATACTCTCCATGCTCATTCACTCACCCATTCATAGTTGGTGAAAGTCAGTGGTAAAAAGAATTACTGAAATGTGTAACCCGTGAAGACCTGGGTCAGATTCTTATACATTTTGTGGGTGGCCTGTATTGGACACACAACTGCCGTTACTAGGGATGCACGATTAATCGGGCCATCATATCGGTATCGGCAATATCGGCCATAAAAATGCCGATATAAAAAAACTGATCAGTTTAGTCGATATTTTGTTTTATAATATTCAGATTTGAATGTGAAGCTGAAAAAGCCATTTGCAATGATAAAGGCTGAAGATTCAATCAGGGTTTTCTGGGAAAGCTTTTCAACTTGGATTTTTTTTAAATAAAATATTACATTTTAGATATTTTCAGTGTCATATCTGTCGATACCGAAGATATGTATTTCATTATAAATAATAATGTAATACATATCGGTATCTGTATCGACAGATATGAGCCTGTAAAATATTGGTTATTGGATATCGTCCATAATTTTATGATTGTGCATCTCTAGCTGTTACGATATAAAACAGGTTTCAAGTGAGAGGTATTCTCCTTCTCTGTCTTTGTCTCTCTTTTAGCCCAAAGACAGCGCCCCGTTGCCAACAAAGGGCATTTTGGTATTGCATCTGAAATGTCTTGGAATTAGAGACAGACAGAACATGAGTGGTTGTTTGGACCAATTTTTATATAAAATATATATTTTCCCCTTTAAGGGCGAGTTTTGAGTTTCCACTGTTGCAATATTTCTCGCTCAGGGTGTGATAATATCGGGTCTCTGCTCTACACGCGAAGTGTCTCGAGACAACTTCTTGTGATTTGACAGTTTAATAAAACTGGATTGAATTGAAGTGGTTGTCTGTGGTCGCTTGCAGGCATGGAGTACCTGGTTCCCAAGAAGGGGTTCTTCTGTAAAGTGTGCAACCGTTTCTTCACCGGGGGCCAGGAGGCCGAGCTGAGCCACTGCAAGAGCCTCAAGCACTATGAGAACCTGGAGGTACGATCAGCATGACCACTGTTCATTTTGTCTACTAAAACTATGACAAACAAAAATGTTTGTCAACTACCTTTTTTTCACTGACGAAAACTAAATAATAAAATAGAAAGGTGCAATTCTGGGGAAATTGCAAGTGTGGTTGCACTGATGCGAGGAACCCACTGGGAAATGAATTCCTTCTTACCATTTATATTATATATTCGGATTTCCATTTTTACACGCGCACACACACACACATACACCGTTCGGTTAAACAGCTGAGTTGTCTGTGAAAGCCACAGCCACGAGTCATAAATATGCTGTAATCGCTATAAAAATATAAAAGTATGATCGCAGATCCGCCATGTTTTTTCGCTATAGAGTCGGGAGAGTCCATGTGAAGCGGAAACGGAAGTCGCAGACCGGATCAGGGGGGCGGGGCTACCAATCCCCTGTAGCATTCACTTCTATGTTAAGCAATGACCACGTGGCATGCAGACTGTTTCGCTATGGAAAATGGAGGGCTGTTGTTTTTTTGTCGCTTAGCATGAGTGGATACTAGAGCGAAAGCGATCGGTGAACCATCACGCACGAGATGCGCGCACGCGCCCACGTTAAAGGTAGGCAAAATCCTGGCGGTGTGGAACATTAGAAGGGTTTTAAAATAGCAGTAAATGAGTAACAGTTAATGCACAGAGCCTATTGGAGCTAGCAAAGCATTCTTGCTATGTTTGGTTAGCCCCCATTTTTTTCAATTCACGCTCTCCTTCCTTCCTTTTACAGAAATTCCTGAAGGCCAGGAAGACGAACAAACCGTAGCTGAACATTGGAACGATGAGAAGCTTGACTGACACGAACACAAGTCATTCCTCTATGTAATAGGCTCTATGCCCATTAGCCATTTTTGGAAATCAATCAGGCCTCTTCCCTACTAACTTCACAGGTGTTACCAACGATGCTAATGGAGGCTCTGTTCCGTTTAGTGTAACACAGTGGTTCTCAAGCTTTTTAATTTCAATGACCCCCATAAGTCTTGAGAGTGTACAAGACTTAGCAATTGGTTCCATTTGTACACCAGTAAGGGACCATGAGGGTGGTCCCTGGACCACACTTTGAGACCCACTGGTGTAGCAGAGTGTTTCCAGGGAGCCAACATGCAACAATATCAGCACCCCGAATGGAAAAGAGACCTCATTAGTAGCGGAATTAAGGAAGAGGCCCAATTTCTTTACAATAGAACCTATTAACGCTGTTGTTGTTGTTGTTGTCACCCGTTCAAATGTCCACACGCTGTGTTGCTGTTGCTAAATATGTTGTTACATTGTCACGACCAGGGATGGACATTTTCAGTTTTGTTTGTTTTTAGTTTTGCTCTTTAACATTCGATGAGTAATGAGAGTCAAGTCTAGGGTTGGGCGATATGGACGAAATGGTCACTATTTTTGATCGGGGTACATCATAATCAATATTGCGACGATAATATATTGTGAGGATAATATAATGTACAAGTTGCGAGCTTGTAGATCTGCTGTTCTCACAATTAATTGAAAATGTTTCTTTTATTTTTTAAGTGTAAAACCAGGGCGTGAGTTATTACAACTAGGGAAAGATGACATTTAAAGTATGCCATATTACCATATCCAAAATCTGGTAAAAAGAATATCCATATGTCGCCCAGTCCTAGTCAAGTGGACTGTCTAAGAAAGCCAGACATTAACAAACACACCCAACACGTTTCATGTGAGCGTAATGTATTTAAATTAATGAGGTCGTTGAGGTGCTGGCCACAACAAACGTTTAATTATTATTATTATTACATGTAATATAATTTGTTTAATTAAACAATGTTTTGACAGAAAAGGCCTTTCAGGTCAGTGCATGATTATGGATTTATTTTTATTTTTTATAGACAGACATTTCAATATAATCTAAACTAATCTAGAATGGCAGTCCTACCATCCTATCCTACTATCCATTCTCACCCGATCTTGTTTTTTTTTTTTTTTTGTATCTGTTGAATCGACAATAGATTGCCTCAACTCCTAAAACTCCAAATATGATTATTTCTGGGGGTTGAGAACCACTGATTTATGCCATAGGCCAGTGGTTCTCAAACTGGGATGTCGGGACACCAAAATAATTTTGGGGGTCCCCAGATGATTATACTCTAGCTTAATGTGCAGCATTGTTTTCTCACTAAAGGGTAAACAACATTATAAGTGTATACAGGGTATCTACACATTTCTAAAGTGACAATTTAATGACCTTTTAAGACCTTTTTAATACCAAATTGGCAAATATTACGAAAGAGGGAAGCAAACTTTGTGAAAATAGCCTATTTTCACAATGTTTATCTGTGGAACCGAGTCAAACTAAACAGAATGCCTACAAAAATGTAATGCCTACAATTCCAAGTGCTTGTCAGGAGGGGGGGGGGGGGGGGGTTGTTTCAAACATGATCACTTTGAAGGGGTCCTCAGTTCAAATATCATTATTTCGGTCACAGCCTGAAAAGTTTGGGAATCCTTGCCATAGGCCATGATGTCTGTAGTCACATTACCCAATAGGCTATGGCATCTGTTGTTTGGTCACCAGATGTTTGCCCTCAGAATAGGATGCCAGGGTTCAGTTGGGTCAAGCTTGGCGTTCTCTGCTGTGCTGTAATCCAGTGTTTCTGGAATGTGTTCATGTCAAGGACCTCCAGGTTAATATGTATTTGGCCGTGTGCCCCCCATCTAAAAATATGTTGTGCCGGGAACCCCCCCCCCCCCCCCCCCAGTCAAGATGTGTGTTGTTCAAATGTTTCACAGAATTGATTTGTTTTGAAGTTTCTTTTTTTTTAATCACACAAGCTCACAACTGTTAACTTATATATCTGCTATGTTCAAACAGACCATGTGTATAAAGTGTTTGGAAGTGATTTTGATGCTTTGTTACCTAATTTTTCCCGGGACCCCACATTGAGAAACACTGCTGTAATCCTCCGGAGTAGAGAGTGCTGTTTCTAATTATCATTAATAACCATAAAACCTGGTCTATCAGCATTATCATAATTATAAACCTGTTACCTGATAGTAGACGCCTGTCTCACCCCATGTGATTTGTCCGCTTTTCATGTCCACTTTTTACCTTTTTTTTTCTTTCTTTTTTTGTACTTTGATTTGTCCTGGGTGAAAACATGTTAAGAGCTTTTTTTTGCAGAGAAACTGTAAAAACAACATAAATAAAGTTGGTTCTATCAAGTTGCTGCTTCTGTCTGTCTATGAAATACTAATAGACCAATTATTTGTATTGTCGCTGTTGGGCAGAAACCTATTATTCAAGTTTAAACTTTGAAACAACAAAAACGTCCTTTGTCATACTGCACTGTCGCACAAAAGTTGACAAAATAGCCGATCTACTTGTAGGCTAAGGCTATGTGCTATTGTTTGCCATTTCTGAAAAAGTGAAAGTCTGTTTCAATGGGTTTTATTATTTTAGTAAACCTTTTTTCCTCATTTCCTGTAAAGTAACCATTTTGGACATACAATATGGGGTTTCCGCCCATCAGTGATAACATGATATAAACATGATACTGACAGGAAAGCACCATAAATGACAGATTTGCTGTTGATTTTGTTGATAAAAAAATGTATTTTGGCAGGCCTTAATGGAATCGTAATGACTGATTGTATTCTTGGGTACGCTGAAAATAGCTTACCTACTACAAGCTCACAACGAGCGTAACCAAACATAAAATGACTTGTCTTTTAATTCTTCAATCTCCACTAGTGCCTGCCTAACATTTTAGTCTAGCTGTATTTTTGCTGCATTTGTTGATGAAATTGACAATATATTTAGTCTTGACCCCTGTTCATACTTCGACCGAAACTGAAGATTGTGGTAAAAAAAAGTCCTTTTCGACAATAAAATCATGGCCCTCGGGACTTCTGAAAAGCCTTAGACCGAATGAGAGTTTGGAAATTTGCACGTCGGAAAACACAACTCACCGAACATTTCGGTCGAAGTATAGACAGACAGGCCTTTAGTTTGTCATCATAGCTTTGTTTTTATTTAGTTTTCGTCAAAGAAAAAAGGTAGTCGACGAACATATTTCGTCATAGTTTTAGTCAACGAAATTAACACTGACTTCAAGGCGTATTTTGTGTTGAAAAGTGAAGGTTTGAATACCTGTGTTGAATTAAGTGACAGCTCTGAGGTACTTTACCATTTCCATGTATGACCAGTAGATGGCAGCACCGTCCTGTTAAAGAGCAGCAGTCTATAAATGTGGCAACACTTGAAAATAAATGTTTTTCCTGAGGTGTAGCAGACATTTCACTTTTATTGTTTACAATAATCACAATAATGTTGCAGATTACACAAAAATGCAGATCATAGAAGACAATATTGTAATTACAATAATTACAATCGGATAGAACTTAACGCAAAAGATCAATAGTTCCCAAACAATAGTAAAAGTTTCAATTTTGTTCATCACCTTTTGTAATTAGAGGATGGTTATATAACATTGTTTATCTGCAACAAACATAGCTAAAAGTTAAAGCAGTCGGTAAACAGTGTTGGATTTTGAGAGAGAAATAAGCAACCAGTTCTATGAAAACAAGCCCAAAAGAAGCGACCATAGGCCACATGAGCAGGTTGATATACACTGGCTGTTTTGCAATAGAAGATCTAAGTACCCTCACAAAAAAACATAGTTTATACGTAGTTACTAGTAGTTACTTTGTAGATTTAGATTATTCTTACAAAACATATATTAACCACTTCAACCTATAACTTCTACAAGCTCACAACGTAAGCTCACAACGTGTCGCTTGGTGACGCGCTGAGAGCTTGTAAATCTGCTATTTTCCAAAGATTTGTAAACATTTTTTAACACTTATAGGACATGCTGCACTATGAGTACTTTTACTTTTGGTACTGTGTGAGCAAATTTTGATGCCGATAGTGTTGTACTTTTACTCAAGTAAATTTTGATTTATGGGACTACTTGTAAGAATATATCTACATTGCAGTATTGATACTTTTACTTAAGTAAAGCATGTGAGTAGGGTTGGGTATCGTCGGCGATACTTTTAATGGTATCGATTCACTGACGTCGATACTATCGAGTATCGGTTCACGTAAAAACGAACGATACCTTGTTTCGATACTTTTGAATGCACCCCTTGTCGGTTGCATCTGTAACAGTTGGGCTACTGAAAGTATAATGACTGATTTAGTAGGCTACACTCGTTATATTACTGTGAAAATAGCCGAGAATAGCCTATAATGTTTATTATTATGATAATAATCCAAAGTCTATAAAATAGCCCATAGAAAAAGGCAAATAATAATTATAATAATAATAATAAATAAAAAGTATCGAAAATGGTATCGAAAAAGGTATCGTATCGATTCCCAGGTATCGAAAAAGGTATCGTATCGATTAAAAGGTGAATGATACCCATCCCTACATGTGAGTACTTCTTCCATCTCTGGTGCTCTGGACTATGGAATGCAGCAGTTGTACTGTATACAGAATCCCCTTGAGTGACAACCCAGTTCTCTCTCTTTAGCATTGTAACAAATTGTCTCATTGAGGCGCTGTGTCGCGTTTCCTGTCATATTTCCTGTTGACATCATTACGATCCATTCCTTCCAGTGACGAAGTCCGTCATTGTCTCCCTCGGACGAAAAGAATGAAACCATTCCAATCATAGCTGAGAGACATTCCCAGCTGCATACACACCTTTGTCTCAGACTCTCCTGTTGTCTACATTATTACCCCCTGTGCTATTGCCCTGGCGGCTCAGCTGGCTTAAGAGCGTGACCCATAATAGTGTGGCTTCATTTTTCAAAACAAAAATAAATCCCAAACCCATAAAATAACAATTGAGTCCTGAATAGTTGGATGGATGTGTGAATGTGACTCAGGGGAGGCCGTGGTTTATTATTAGAAACAAACAGAACCTTTTGAAAATGAATAATAAAGTTTAATGTCCCTGAAGGGATATTTGTCTTCACAGGTCTGTTCAGAAACAACAACAAAAAAATGACACACAACCATATAATACAAGTAAGATGCCCTAAGGGAGAGAAGCTACCGTCAGGTCGCACTGAAACACTTGAGCTTCTAAATACGGCACATTCAATAATTAGGAGTTAAACTATTAATCTGGCAACGCACACATACACAGAGACACACACACATAGGTTGCAGGCGTGGTTGTTGACAGAGCTGCGTTCTGTTAAACAGCATGTTAAACAGCAATTCCCCCCATAGAAGAATACGTGAACTCCCTAAGCAGAGTGTTATAGAACAGCGACAGGAGAGACACGGCTGACTGAGCAGAGTTCAGTTAAACAGTGTGTTAAACAACAATCTGAGCTGTCTGTGAAAGGCACAGCCAACTGACCCATGTGAGTGAGTGTTGCACCAAATGTGTTACTTACAACTTTTTGTGACCTGCCTTCATGGATGGAATGGGAGGGAGGAACTATGGGAGGGAGGAGCCTACTAAGTCGAAATGTTGTGTATTAGTGTGACTGACGGACGGCCTGACATGAGGTAAAACAACATATCACTAACTGTACACAGAAAGCCATCCTATCGACGGGGCAGTTTGTTTAGTGTTGCAGTGGCTGAGGTGACAAAACCCTTGCTGAAACTAACCTTTTCCCACTTCAAGGTTCTGTATCTTCGCCCAGGTGGCATGAGAATGAAATTAACGTGAGCTTGTAGTTCGGCTATGTTGTGCTTGTCAGTATGGGGGTGGGGAGGTCGCAGCCTGAAAAGTTTGGGAACCCTTGCTGTAACTGCTATGGGTCTATTATGTATTTTCCTGTGTTGCCCTGTGTAGGCCTATGTATTATTCCCTCATGCTGTAGTTAAAGAAAGTTAGACAAATTCTTGACCAACCGGTGGATAGCCTTCCACTGCGGACCCGACTCTGATCGAGGCTTAAGGGTCCTACAGTACATCTGTTTTGTCTGTTTGTCCCTCCTCTGTCCGGACACAATTCACCCTTTGTCAGCTTTCTCAGCAGGCTCTTTCTGCCTTGTCCCACCCTGGTTCCGCCTTTTTTAGGTTGAATTTGCTAAAACATCATTTTTGGAGAAATAAAAACATGCCCACTCACTATACTGCAACTGAGAGGCTCCTTTTTACTGAAACCAAGTTTAAAATGAGAATTGAATACACAGAATAACAATAAGAAGCAACTGAATTTCAATGGTAGTGGATGGAGAGAAAGGATTTTTGTCCCACCAAGACTCAGCAACCAATGGGTGCGAAGAGGGGTGGGACATCGGGCGGGACTTGACAAAGGGTGAATTGGTCAATTGGTGTCTGTTTGAACACCCAGGGGTCACATTGGCCAAGCTTCATGGGACGCTTAATGAAATTAACTAAATAAATAACACCGCTCATTTCACACTATGTGTTTGACTAAAACACTGGGGCTCTGTTGGGAACGCGTTATCGACCAATATGCAAGTTTTGCGTATCAGAATCGCTATCTGGAAAGAATATGTGTATTTCTTATGTGGGAAAATCTCGATATTTCTATGTTTCATTATTTTGACAAAGGGTTAGGTAGGTTTAGGCATAGTTTTACTGAGGTTAGGTTTAGGTTTAGGCATAGTGGTTAGCATTCACCAGGTTAGCATTCACCAGCGTCAAACAAATGGAACGTCGAACAAATGTCATGTTGCAATATCTCCCTTCTAATACGTGCCCTTAGGCCACAGAGGCCTTGACGTTCCACTATAGTGATGTAAGGATCATACAGTATACGTCACTGTGATGGTGCAGGCTATAAGACAAGGTGTGCCGCTACATGTCATTAGTTTGGTTTAGAGGAGAGCAGAGAGATCAGTAGTGAACTCTTAGGATAACGGCTACAGTGTCAGTGGCTATTTTAACCCATTTTTGGGTGTACAATCCCAACCCAACATGCTGGGTTACACACCCTAGACACCCTATTGTATACCAACCCTGTTGGTATATAATAACAACTGGCTGGGCAGGTCCTAATTTGGATTTTGGGTTACCAAAATAACCAACTTGGGTTATTTTCAACGCGGTTTTAAGAGTGAGAAAATCGTGTTGGAATAAACCATCCTTACCCTGAATCAGCATCTATGGGGCAGCACCTCCGTCATTTTTGGCTGCGCTTTTCTTATTAGTATTATTTAAATTATAGTGTGAAGTTATTGTTTGGATCAAGTGCCATCTGCTTTTCCCTTAGACCAGGTTTTAAAAATATTCACACATATTTACATATTTCAGGACTGTTTTGTGCACCGCAAAATCCAATTCACACATATTTTACTCATTGTAAAATTACAAATCCTGTTTTACAAATCTCAAATTGCTCTTTAAACGGCATGAGAAAGTCTGTGCATGTCAGACAGTGTGACATAAATCGCATATGTGCCCACATATGGAGATCTCTGTATCTGTCAGTCCTTGTCTATCCGTGTGCAAAAGTTGGAGTCTGTAGAACCAACCAGCCGTGTGCTATGAGACCCTGTTCATGCTTCTACGGACAAGCTCACAATGCGTTGCGATGCGACGCATTGTGAGCTTGTAGATCTGCTATTTTCTACAGTACATTTTGATAACAATACCTTTGTACTTTTACTCAAGTAATTTTTTTATTCCAGACTTCTACTTGTAACAGAGTATTTCTGCATTGCAGTATTGATATTTTTACTTAAGTAAAACATTTGAGTACTTTTTCCGCCCCTGGTTCAGACCAGCCACCTGGCTGTCTGTGGGTGGTTGGGACGGGAGGATGTCCGCGGACGCTCTACTTGTCACTTCTTGCTTTCACGCCAAGTATCTGTACTCGTCTGCCGAGCTCTGGCTGCGCTCGATGTCTGTGAGCAACTCGATGCACTTTTTGATCATGCTAGCACTTGGTTGAATTTGATTCTGGGGTCGATCGATATACTCAACTCTTGGATCGTCGTGTCAGCACCTTGCGTCGTGTCAGCACAGGCTGCTTTATGCTGAAATGTTATCACATAGGGCATAGCAGTGGTGGCCGATTTGTGGTGCCACAGATAGAATCCCCACTTATTTTCCCCTTAGAGATTTCCCAAAATGTCGGTCTCTGCGTATTTTCTATGACTCTTGTGATGTTAGCCACGTGCTCATGAGCCTCATACTGACATCTCGTGCTCATATACGGACACTCATACAGACAAAGAGACCTACTATACACAAAACCAATTAGTTAACCATTAGTTATCTCCATACATAAGTGAGCACCAACCCCTTACCTTAGCACCACCCCCTTGTTTGCCCTACCCTATACATGTAATGTTTTTATAACTGCGATGACATTTGAATGTTTTCCTTGCTTGCTATTTGTTATGTTATCTTGGCCACATATCTCTGTCTGTCTGTAGGTCACGCCTGACACTGATGTGGTTCCCCTGACACATCACTGTGACATCACAGGTCTATGGGTCTGTCGCTCTGACATTATGCATCAATGTGATGTCAGGGGAACCACTCTTAACAGAATGGGTTTACAGCTCTGACATCACGCTCTGGCTTCACTGCGACGGCACACTAACAGAATCCCTTTTATGCCCATATATGCATTCCCTTGATCAATATTAAGCCCATATCTAACAGGATATCCTATGGTAATGCCCATATATGGAGGCCACATCGGCCACATACCACACTAACAGAATCCAAGACAGATGGCCAAGACAGCCCATATCTGTGAGGCTGGTTCTACAGACAGGGATGTATGGGCATAAGGACTTTCCCATAACGAATAACTGAGTAAGCACGTTTGGGCTCTCACAGTATATCCCCCTATACAGTACATGGATCTCCATATGGGTACCAGGGGTCTCCATATATGGGTAACTGGTCTGATACACATCACTGGCCAGATGGCAAAGATTTGGTGCGAGGTTGCATGCCGTCCTGAGGCGTCTTACTAGTATTAATATTGCCACTAATAGAGACCGGACAACCAAATGTCACCACATTTCGATATATATATAACTAATATTACTATATAAACCCATTGTAAATTCATCACAGGAGCAGCATCTGTAAATATGTAGAATATGTACAATTGTAAAGTTCTGTATCTCTAAGCGACTAAAATACTGCTTCATTGGTGTCTTCATGTAATCAGTACTTTTACCAAAGTTTGAAATTGGAAGGATGACTCTCCAGTGATGTAAGGAACATATAGGCCTACGTCACAGCGTGGTGCAGGATATAAAGCAAGCTAGGTGTGCTGCTTGGTGTCATCAGTACATTTTAGAGGTGAGCCCTACATATGTACTAGAAATGAAGAGGCCCAGGATGGTGGATTTTTACGAGGCATGGAACAATCTCCAGCCAACGCTCAAAGCCCTTCTGACGCGTGGTGATGGTTTGGTGGTGGGGAGAGGTAGATGGAATGACAACGTCCATGACCTTATTGACTTGTATGATGCAAACCAAAAGAGATTACACACACAGACCAGGGTGTTTCTGAAAGACCATGTCCGGCAGTTGTCTGTGGACCTTGTGGAATCAAACAACGCTTCTCGGATGTACGAACAATACAGGGAAGAGTACAGCAAGGGCGCTGACAAAATAGGCTGTTTGTACAATTCTTTGTATCGGTGCTCGTTCGATTATCAATTATCAATTATCAATGCTCCGAACAGAGGTCCGCCAGCAGACGAGATCCGAAAGATGGCGTTAGACGTGTGGAGGGAGTTTATACTCCGGCCCTGTGAAGTTAGGCTGATCCAGACGCACCTCAACGAAAACAAAGATGAAGTCAGTACTTCATTCCTACTAGACTCCTTTGGCCAAATAGAAAAAAAGCACAAGAAGAAGCTCACAACTGTGTTTTATCAGGAATTTCTCGAGGAGCCATTTCTTACACAAATGGGGAAATTCTATGAATGGGAATCCAATGTGCTACTGAAAATGTCCAACTGTTCACAGTATATGAAAAGGGTCATAGCCAGGTTGGAAGGAGAGGAGGCACGGTGTCCTAAGTACCTGCAACCCAGCACCACCTCCAAAGTCATTCTGGAATGCCAGCAGAGGATGGTTGGCGGCCACCCAAAGTTCCTTCTTGACAACTGTCAGAACATCATCCAGCAAGAGAATGCAGATGACATGGCCAACATGTACATCTTTCTGCAGACCGTGGATGGTGGCTTATCCCGCATGATCCAGGAGCTGCAGAACCACGTCCACAGCGAGGGCCTCCGAGCAACTAAGGACCTCTCCCAGGATGATCTGCCCACCCGCTTTGTCAAGTCTGTGCTGGAAGTTCGTGGTAAGTTTGTTAAGCTCATTAACACGGTTCTGAATGGGGATTGCTATTTCCTGAGTGCACTCGATAAGGCTTTGAATTCTGTGGTGAACTACTCGAAACCCAGGTCTGTCTGTGAAGCCCCAGAATTGCTGGCCAGGTACTGTGACAAGCTGCTGAAGTCAAAAGGGTGGATAGAGAGTGCGGTGGAGGACAAACTGACCAGCTTCATCACAGTGTTCAAGTACATTGAAAACAAGGATGTATTTCAGAAGTTCTACACCAAAATGCTAGCTGAGCGTTTATTACATGGCCTTTCCTTTTCGTCAATAGTCTCGGAAGAAGCCATGATCAACACCCTAACAAAAATGTGTGGGAGCGAGTTCACGCGCAAGCTCCGGGTAATGTTGACGGATGTGAGGTCAAGGAGCCTCAACCTCAACGATCAGTTCAACAACTTTGTTTCCCGAAAAAACAAAAAGGCTGTGGTAGACATCATCTTCCACTTCCTTGTATTAAATCTAGGAGCCTGGCCCATGGTGGGTAACTGCTCCCCATTGGCCTTACCACAAGAACTAGAGGGGAGGGTACAGTTGTTTGAAGTGTTCCATAAGCAGCTTAGTAGAAGGTTGACCTGGCTGCATAATCTCAGCACAGGAGAGGTCAAGATCAACTATCTGTCCAAGCCCTACGTGGCCAATGTGACAACACACCAAATGGCTGTGCTGTTGGCCTTCAATGACAGCCAAACAGTGTCCTCCAAGGTGCTGCAGGTCAGCACACAGATGGGGCTCCTGGAGCTACAGAGGACTATCAAGTCCCTGTTGGACGCCAAGATTCTCAACTGCCACTTGCAAAAGGAGGAAATAGATGAAGAGTCCACGTTTTCATTAAATATGGACTTCGCCAGTAAAACAAAATGGTTCAGGGTGGCGGCGCCGATGCTGTCACTGCCGATGAAGAGAACCATAGACAGTGAAAGTGAGGACCACAAGTCTTATTTACACCTTGCTATAGTGAGAATCATGAAGATCCGCAAGGTGCTGCGACAAAACGCCCTCATCCAAGAGTTGAGTATCGACCCCAGAATCAAATTCAACCCCAGTGCTAACATGATCAAAAAGTGCATTGAGGTGCTCATCGACAGGGAGTACATCGAGCGCAGCCAGAGCTCGGCAGACGAGTACAGATACTTGCCGTAAAAACAAGAAGTGACATGTACAGTAGAGCGTCCACAGACATCCTCCCATCCCAGCCACCCACAGACCTCACTGCAGCCAGGTGGCTGGTCTGAACCAGTCAGTAGTGCTGTCGTCTCACAGTTAGAAAGTCCTGGGTTTGATTCCCGCCGGGGACACTGTGGGCTGTTGGGGCGTGTTCTCTCCTCTGCGTCATCAGTGCCCATACCCTAGGTGGGGTTGGCAAAAGGTCCTTTCTGTGTGGAGTTTGCATCAAATCAAATCAAATCAAACTTTATTTATATAGCACGTTTACAAACAGGCAAGCTGAACCAAAGTGCTGTACAACATTAAAAGACACAGGCAATACAAATCATCAAATGAGTTTAAAAAGGAAACAAAGATGCAGGAAAACAATTAGAAAAAACAACAAAACAAAAGATTACTTTAAATGCAATTAAGAGCAATTAAAAACAACTGGGTGGTTTGAATTTAAATGCAATTAAAAGCCTGGGAAAACAAATGGGTTTTTAATAAGGATTTAAAAACACCAATTGACTGGGCAGATCTAATATTAAAAGGTAGACTGTTCCATAGTCGAGGGGCCGTGGCCGTAAAAGACCGGTAGCCCCTGCTCTTTTTGAACCTTTGTTTTGGGACTTCCAGGAGTAACTGGTCAGCGGACCTTAAGGCCCTGGCTGGAGAATAGGGTTCCACGAGGGCAGAGAGGTATGAAGGGGCAAGCCCATTTATTGATTTGTACGTAAATAAAAGCATCTTAAAATCTATTCTAAAATTAACGGGAAGCCAGTGAAGGGAGGCAAGGATGGGGCTAATGTGTTCGCGTCTTTTGGTACCGGTGAGGAGACGGGCTGCAGCATTTTGTACGAGTTGTAGGCGCTTAAGTGATGCCTGCTCTATGCCTGTGTATAATGAGTTGCATGTTCTCCCTGTGTCTCCTCGGGTAGGTACCCTCACAAAAACATGAGGTAATCCTGGTCTCTATACTGCTTCCCCTGACCAGCCATGGGGCCTGATGGATGGGAAAGAAACTGGTTGGAATAATGTGTTCCTTCCATGCGCTATACGTCCAACTGGGGAAACTCCCCCCTGTCGGGTGAAAAGAAGCAACTTGGACTCCTCATGCATATAAGGAAGCATGAGGTCAGTCCATTGTCTCCCCAGGTTGGCAGATGGAGTGTAGCGCCCAGGATTGCATTAGATAATTAACACTGGGTGAAAAATCTGTTACAAAGGTCGTGTTATAAAGAAAAACAAACTAAATGCATTTTTACCATGACTGCCCACCAGTTAAAATCGCTATAACGATAGAAAGCTTCTACACTCTCTACACTACAATCTTTTAATTGCATTACAAATTAATAAACAACCCTTGTTGTCCAAAAATTACCCAATTTTTGCACTGGGCGATAAAAGAGAAACTGTGTCTCAGAGGAGGGCTGTGGACAGTTCTAATTCCAAACTAATAGTAGATACCTACAGCCTTTCTCTTACTGGGAAAGTAAGCATGCTGAAACAGAAGCCATTGTTCTGGCATTAAGGAAAAAATTTGAAAAATTAAACATTGTTCGGTAACAAAACAAAACCTGCGTATCATCACTGGTAGGCAGGTTTCGGAGCAGTCCACAGCTCTGAGACAGTAGACAAAAATGTTTGCATGGTGCAAAAGAAACACACACACACACACACACACACACACACACACACACACACACACACACACACACACACACACACACAGAAACACAAACACAAACAAATTATCATAAAAAAGCCCTCCAGATTTGGTCTAGCACCGCTCAGCTGTGATTGTATTTACTCCCCCCAATGTTGTGAGGGACCAATCAGGGCCCAGTAAGCAAGTATAGGGCGGGTTTATCACCAGACCTTTACCTTAGATATGCAGGTTCCACACAGAGATTCCAGACTCTTTTGATTGGTCTTGCCAGGCAAAATTATTGTAGCATTCAGGGATGGAACTTAAGTACAATTTTGAGGTATTTATACTTTACTTGAGTATTTCCAATTTCCAATACTTTTACTTCTACTCAACTACATCTTGGATCCAAATATTGTACTTTTACTCCACTACATTTATTTGAAATCCTTAGTTACTAGTTACTTTGTAGAATCTTTGGATTATTATTATTACCAGTAAGACTCCCTATTGGGAGATAAGTGACCGTCAGGTCGGCAACCTCATGGTGGCGCTAGAAGAGGGGCATGTGAGAAATCAGGGGTGGAGGTTGTGGTTTGCCAGCCAAGGAGTGTGTGTGCAAAGTTTGGCATGGATTGGTGCAACGGTGCAGGAGATAAGAGTAGGGCCAAAAGTGTGACGTGACGGACAGACTGACTGACTGACAGACAGACAGCCTGTGGAGCTTTTGATAGTAAACGAAAAATACATTACCCACTTCAGCTCTACAGTATATATGTTACAGTTAGTTTGGGTAACTCAGTTAGATTGGGGTAAGAGCGCTCGTTTTGTAGTTCACCACACATCCCTACCACCACCTGGATCAATTCACTTTGATAGTTACTTATCAACACACCTGTGTAATTCTGCGTATTGACCAGACGATGGTGACAACAGCCGTTCACTTGTGCAGTCGGTGACATCACTGGTCTGCGACGGCTCTTTGTTTATCTACTAGCCTATCTCATCTGTGTTTAGCCATTAGCTTACTATGCCAAACCCTAACCCTAACCTTAACCTCAGTAAAACTATGCCTAAAACTAACCATAACCTCCGTGGGGTGAGGCGCTCGGCTATCCTGCCGACGCTATGTTATCTCGTTGTCATTGTTGTGGATCAAAGTGTCCACTTGCTCCGCCCCGCACCGCACGACGAGCAATCCTGTTCTCAATCTAACTGAATCTCAAACTAACTGTGACATAATACATTTTGGCCATTTGAAAATAGCTGATACAAGCTCAGAATGCGTTGCTTTGTGACACATTGTGAGCTTGTAGATCTGCTTTTTTCAGAAGATTTTCATACGTTTGAAAACTTGAAACGGGGCATTCTAGTAGGCCTACATTTTGAATTCCGGACCTTTACTTGTAACAGCGTATTTCTATTTTCTACATTATAGCATTGATTGATACTTTTACTTAAGTAAAATGTGTGAGTACTTTTTCCACCACTGGTAGCATTTTGACACTGCAGGTTGAAAATGGTTGAAGTCTTCCTTTAAAAACATAAAAGTACCTCTTCCACCTATGCACTCGCACAAACACGCGTGCACACGCACACAGCAGGTGTTGTTTATCAAGAGCATTGTAACAATTTGTGTTTTGCTCTTTATTTTTACCATCCCAATGTCACTCATTGTGTCAGTGATGACAAGACATGGTCAACAGCATTCCACAAATACCCAAATATGCACGCACGCACGCATGCACGCGCGCGCGCACACACACACACACACACACACACACACACACACACACACACACACACACACACACGTGTGCGCATACACACACTCACATGTACACTCACGTGCACTCACACTCCTATCTTCTCCATATTTCAACTTTTATCAGTTTCTCTTCGGAATTTGTGTCACAATACAGGGTCACCTAAAAATAGCACAACATAGCCGATCTACAAGCTCACACAGCGTGTCGCACAAAACCTGTTGTAAACTTGTAGATCTGCTACTTGGGGGGCGGGCGGGGGGAGGGGGAGTTGTGAAGTGATCGTGGCTAAATGTGTCTGTGAATTTCATAAACAGTGAACCAATGAAAAGTATTAACATATTATGCATGGCTTGTATGCCTTTATTGATGTGTTACTATAGACAATAGACTGAATGGGGGAGAGAGATGGGGAGTGACATGCAGCAATAAGGCCGTCGGAAGCGGGACATGTCCCCGTGACCGTGACACGCTGTCAGACCATTGGCCCAGGCCTGCATTGCATACTTTACTAAACCAGTAAGACTCCCTAATCGGGAGATAAGCGACCGTTGGTCGCTTATCTCCACAAATAGGCCAAAAGTTTGTTTTACCAATTATTACACTCTATGTGAACATTTACATCAACAAATCCCAAGTACTATGCAGAACGACCCATTTCAAGTTTTTAATGTACAACAATATTTAGAAAATAGGTCTACAAGCTGACAGTCCTCGTCCCTTATATTCCCATAGGTTATATGGAGATCTCAGTGTTTGTCAGTCCTTGTTCATTTATGCCCATATATGGACATCTCTATATCTACTGTAACAGTCCTTGTCCCTTTATGCCCATATATGGAGATCTCTTAACTGGTAAGTCCTTGTCCCTTTTATGCCCATATATGGATATTCCTGATGTCATCAGTATATGAACATATATGGGCTTTCTGATATGCCCATATATGGAGATCTCTTAACTGTAAGCCCTTGTCCCTTTTATGCCCATATATGGATATCCCTGATGTCATCCGTATATGCCCATATATGGGCTTTCTAATATGCCCATATATGGAGATCTCTGTATCTCCATATATGGGTATAAAAGGATACTTCAGGTCTGACATCAGGTTTGTTTATATTGGGTTGCTAGGTTTGACATCACAAACTCTATGGGCCATCTGACCTAGAAATCTATATTTGGGCATAGATGACTCATCGTGACCTCATCACACGTCGACCGCACGTGTGACGTGCGGTCGACCGCACGTGTGACCGACGGACGGCCGGTGGAGGTTTTCATACTAAACTGCGACCTTACGGTCGCAACTAAACTGCGACCTTACGGTCGCAACCAGTAAGACTCCCTAATCGGGAGATAAGCGACCGTTGGTCGCTTATCTCCACAATATGGAGATAACCAACACATCCCTCCATATATGGAGATAACCGACGAATCTCACTAAGTCTGACCTCACAAGCCCCATATTTGGACACGAACAACATATAACTCCATATATAGAGACATAGCTGCTGACATCAGTATGACATCACACTGCTGACATCAGTATGACATCACACCGTACACAAATGACCCTTATATAAGACCGGCATTATCTACCGACAGATTAGATGCAAGCAGGATCTCGACTCTGACACAACTCATCGGCTCATAAGCTGGTTCTCCCTCCATATATGGAGATAACCGACGAATCTCACTAAGTCTGACCTCACAAGCCCCATATTTGGACACGAACAACATATAACTCCATATATAGAGACATAGCTGCTGACATCAGTATGACATCACACTGCTGACATCAGTATGACATCACACCGTACACAAATCGATTTTGACATCTTGTTACTAATCTGTCGGTAGATAATGCCGGTCTTATATAAGGGTCATTTGTGTACGGTGTGATGTCATACTGATTGCGGTCATTTGTGTACGGTGTGATGTCATACTGATGTCAGCAGTGTGATGTCATACTGAGAGATATCGGAGATATGAGCAGGGCAAAGGTGTGACGTGTGACGTGTGACCGACGGACGGACGGCCGGTGGAGGTTTTGATACTAAACTGCGACCTGACGGTCGCAATAATAAATACAATGAATTCGGTTTTATTTTTCTTCTTTTTTCCCCCTCAAAAGTACGAGGTTTCCACTCGACAGTGACTACAGTATATCAAACCATAATATGACATGGTGGTCCTCAAACTTCTTCATGTCAAGGACCCCCAAAATGATACATAGTATTTGACCGTGAGAAGGAAAGACTGTTCAAAATGTTGTTATGCACTATGAGCTTGTATATCTTTTTTTTTTTCTTAATAGTCAAATAATTAAAAAGTCAAGGCTTGACATTAATAATGCTATAATAACTATTTATGATGGGGACCTCCTGGACCCCCCATTTGAGAACAACTGCTTAAGTGCCTGACATCTGTTTGTCAGTGTTATATATAATAAATACAACAAAAAAACATTCCATACATTCCTGGATGTTTTCTAGCGCTCTATTGTCACCGTGTGACGTGCCTTTCCTGTACCCCATTTGAGGAATTCTCCATGAATAATAGAGGGACCTCAAAACAATCAACAAGGGGAGCTAAAGCCACCTGGTGAAGGATTTTTTGGGGATTTTTTTAAAATGTTTTGAAATAACAATTAACAAAATGTAGAGAAACAAAAAATCCAAGGGACCCACAAATGGGTCCCGGCCAAGTGCTTGGGAACCAGTGACCTATAGGGAGCATGTTGCCGGCCTTGACCTTTGATCATCTTATGTCTTCCCTCTTCTCTCGCACTCATCCTCTCCTGCCTCTCTCCCTCATCCTCTCCTCTCTGGGTACGTTCAGACAGTCAGAGACACGATGCATTGGCCCTCATCCACTCCCATGTTTTAAGAGAATAACCCGGAAGAGGCAAGAGGTCTCTGAACGAAGATGCATTATGCTGTTGCGGGGTCACAAGCTCAAGGGTTCCATACGGGTTCATGGTTCAGCACTGCTGTGCTCTCACCCACTCACTAACCAACGGGACAGAGGGACAGACCTAAACACAGGAAGTACGTCACTTTGTTGACACTCACATTAGCTGCTCAAGTGTGAAGGTTCAAAGGTAAGGGAGTAATGCCGCTATAGGCAGGGCCGTTACGCTGCCTTGCGAGCTAGATATCTGAACGTACCCAACCTCTCTCTCTCTCTCTCTCTCTCTCTCTCTCTCTCTCTCTCTCTCTGGGTTACACAACAAATGCTTTGCTCAACATTGTCCCCTTTTGTTGGGTAATTAATTGCAAACACCCACACACGTGTACTGTATACACAACACTGCCCACACACGCGCGAGCACGCGCACACACACACACACACACACACACACACACACACACACACACACACACACACACACGGCTGTCGCTGCACTACTATGTCTCTCTATTTTTCTGGATTTCTCTCTTGCTAAAGAATGTGCCTGTTTGCTGTGTGTGTGTGTGTGTGTGTGTGTGTGTGTGTGTGTGTGTGTGTGTGTGTGTGTGTGTGTGTGTGTGTGTGTGTGTGTGTGTTTGCCAGAGTCTCCGAGGGTCTGTGTGTGTGCGCGCACGCTTGCATCTGTGTGTGTTCCCTCCTGCAACGCCATGCTTTTGGGTAGCGCAATCACAGAAATCTGTGGAATTTGAGCCGATAGGAAAATAATTGCCGCAGCTTAGCTCCAGTTTGTCTTTGTAACAAACGCAAACAGGGTCAACATCATAACACACACACACACACACACACACACACACACACACACAAACACAAACTGGAAACCGCTGTTTAACTGTTTAACACAACCGCTTCAAGCAGGAAAATACGTGGTTTTAGATCAGCAACTATCAACCTTTTTGGGGGGGGGGGCTTGTATGCCTTCATTAATAGGACAGTAGATAGACAGGAAATGAGAGGAGAAATGGGGAGTTGCACGCAGCAAAGGTCGTCTGGATTGGTATTCGAACCCGCGACACGCTATCAGGCTGGCATTGCAGCCTGGGTTTCCCGGACCACCACGCCCACGGGCCGGGCCTTTGTTTTCAAGTGTGCCCTGAAGACCCCCAGTTTGATAAGCATTAGGCCGTGGACCTTCTATGGAACTAAACTGACCCGAAGGGTTCATTTGGTTCCCTATGGGAAGAGTTATGGTGGTCCTTGCTAATACAACATTTGAGAGACACCAGTGGACTCGCAATGTACCATAGTTTCAAACATCCCGAATGACCATCCTCTTATGGTCATTCAGGGCTATCTCTTTAGGTGTTTCTGGTAATATTATTGTCTGCTCATTTTCTATGTCCATGGCAAAAATTTAATTTTGACAAAGCCAACATAGTGATGACCCCTGATTATAATTACAACATCCATGGGACATGCGTTCCGAATGGGCTTCGGCCAAGCAGCGTATAACATGCATGCCAAGAACAGAGATCCCTAAAGTCATCATGATGTCACTGATTTCTGTCTTTGTCCATTCTGTCTTTGTCCATGACAGTTATTTGATTCAACCCAGAGAATCAAACATGTGTCAACAACATGAGGGTCTGCAAAATGGAGGGTCTTGAGCTATTAAATACAGTACTTCGAATCTGACCGTGGGCCTCGACCAAAGGGAATGCACTTGATGCTTTGAATTCGCTAAAAGCAAGAAAGCACTCAGAGTAAATGCTGAAACCCTCTGAGACACTTTGCAAACATTTAGTTGAACAAATCATTGAAAAAAAAAAAAAAAAAAACCCGCCTGTTAGCTCAGCTGATCAGAGCGTGGTGCTAATAACGCCAAGGTCCATGTGTGGGCCATAGAGTACTCATTAGAATGTGTCCATCTCTAAGATGTAAAAAACTCTCTTTGGTTAGTAAACAACTGTCTGTATTTATGCTCATCCATTCCAATATGCTCTTCATTCCATTATTCAGCAGGATTTATGCCACCAAACAGAGCGATAAGCTGGCCTCATGGACATTTCATCCCACTACCGTACCATTCTGAATATAAATCTCTCTACAAGGGCCACCAGGCACATTAGGCAGAAAAGGCCCAAGCATTCTCCACTTTTATGTGATAACACATAAACAATGATTTATGTGATAACGTTTCACATATTGTACATTTTGTATATGCAGACAGCAATTTTGAATATGTCACATATATGATAAACATACTGTATGTTGCATGTATAAAAATATATACTATTTTCATATATTTTACCCCCACCTGGCAGAGGCGAAAATCGCATATGATTGTGTGGGCAGGGTGGTCATGTGTGTGTGTGTGTGTGTGTGTGTGTGTGTGTGTGTGTGTGTGTGTGTGTGTGTGTGTGTGTGTGTGTGTGTGTGTGTGTGCGTGCGTGCGCGTGCGTGCGCGTGTGTGCGCGCGCGCGTGCATGCGTCCATGCGTGCAGGGTTCTTACGTACATGAAAAATCCCACCTAGTGTGAAGTGAGCGGTGCTACTTGTGAGTTAATTTCATCAAGCGTCCCACTAGCCAATCACAGCACTCCCTGCGAAGCTTGGCCAATGGGACCCTGGCGTACAACAAACTTTGAGCCGTTTGTGCCAGGTGTAGCCACGCTTCAGGTTACGTAAGCCCCGGACATCTTTGAACGGGTTTTTGCCCTGGTGGACAAAGCCAGATGATGGAGTTATAGCTCCAGTTCCAGGAGCACCGCTCAAAAAGCAAGGTGAGGGGAAACAGGAAAATAAATCACCTGCGATGCCAACATTGTCTGATGCACCATCCCTCTCTTTCACAAACACACAAACTCTCTCACTCACTCACTCAATCACTCTCACACACAAACACACACACACACACACACACACACACACACACACACGCGCACGCACACACACACACACACACACACACACACACACACACACACACACACACACACACACACACACACACACACACACAGGGAATGAGGGAAAGCATGCTGGTACGGCGATAAGGCTCCTTTTGTTAACAGCTCGACAGTGACACACCATTAATTAGACTGGGTGTGTAGGAACCCTGTCCATTGCCTCTGCATCAAATGGTTCTCAGCCTGGGCAGACAGACTGTTTGGAGGTCTACAGCCTACAGTCCATGTGTTTAGGGCATAAAACATCAAACATGTTGAAGCTCACAACGTGTCACGTCTTCTCTTTCGTCGGTTCCACAGCTTGGAAGATCTTCTCTTCTGTTGTCCTCTGCGGCTGCCTACTTCTGCCAGTTCCCACCTGACGTTGTGTGGGAGTTCCGATGTCTCCAGACCGCACTGAATAACCGCCCGCTTGCATAACGTCTTCAGACTAGGACTTAAGTCTAGGATGTACAGGCAATTGTTGATGTTGTAATAGGATCCTCCAAAGAGGATGATACGATCTCCCACCATGCAGTACATGCCAGGCCTCCCACATTTCCCCTTGGGCTCAAACCTCTTCCAGGAACAGGTCCCTTGGTTGAATTTCCACAGATAACTTAAGCCCACTGATGTTTTTTGACGAAATGTGTACAGCTCTCCTTTATAGGCAAAGGCTGAATGACATGACAATGGCAGTGCAGAGCGTTTTGTCAGCCAGCGGTTGGTTTCTGTGTCAAACCAACCCATTCTCACCCCCTTTGCTTCACCCTCCCGACGCCGTGTCTTTCTTTCCTTTGCTTCACCCCTGTGAAGTTTTGGGAGAGACTATTGCATCTAGGGTGCGACGGAGACGGAGAGTTTTTGGACGAGACAGAGTCTTAGTACGCATGCGCCGACATGTGATTTTTCACTGACGGCCGTCACGGGGAATCGAACCCCGGTCCCTGGATTTGTATCTCCACGCTCTACCGACTGAGCTAACCAGAGTGACTGGGAAGTTCCTTTTTTTTTGTGCTTTTATCTTTGACAAAACGTGGAATGATAACGTAGTCCCTTCTTTGAGCCACATTCGGAGGCGGAAGCAGTCCCCTGGTCAAGATTTACTATTCTGTCCATAACGGCACGTAATTCGGTAACGCGGCTGAGTCGGCTCATGCGCCGTTCCCACCGCTCGCCGCGGCAACTCGGCTCGCTATCGCTCGCCTCGGTGGCGACTCACGGGGGTCATCGGCGCCTGAGACGGCGCTGCTCCGTCGTTTATAGTGGCGTGAACGGTAGCGACGGGTGGCTGGTAAACCAAGAAGCCTTCAGAGCGGTATCGAATCCCGCATCAGGAACTACTTTTTTTTCTTTCTTCTTAGACCACCCAATGCGTCTAACCCTTGAGACATTAGGCAATCCGTCCGCGTCTATGGTGAGAAGCATTCGGTATTTAAGATCGCGTCAGTTGTATGACGCAATAGGGGTGAGAACCTGTTGGTCAAACACATTCACATGTGAAGAGAGTAACTGAACGACAAACATCTTTGTCCCAATAATGGTGGCATCTAATTCGGGATTCGGAAAAAACATTCCAGTGGCTCTGGTGTTAATTAAAGACCAGGCCATTCTGGTGGTGTCCAACTTGTGGATGTCACTGCAATTTGTATAACCTAACTTGAAGTATCCTCCACAGATATACATGACCTTCCCTAAGGCACAGGCTGTGTGGCTTCTCCTTGCCTCTGGAACAATCCCAGAAACCTTGGGTTTGAACCATCGGTGGGTTTCGACATCAAACGCATAAAGCACGTTGCAGGGCTTATCTAAATGCCTAAATAAGTGGCACTTAACCCCGCCCCAGATGTAGACGACATCTTCTATCAGCACAGCTGTGTGGCCTTCCCGCACAGCGTGAACCTTGTGAAGACATTGTGGTCGTTTACTTCCAGGTGTCGCCGGAGGTGACTTCCCCCAGCTTAAAGACACTGTGTTGAAGACGTTCACCTCGATCTGATCCGTGTCGTCCATGTAAGTCTCCATGTCACAGTACACTTCAAAGCAGTAAAGCTTGTGCCCGACGGCTACAGCAGCATGACCCACACCCGCAGGTCCTGACTTCTTTTTGGTCACTGTCCAACAGAACATTTCTCTTCTCTGTCTCTCTCTGTCTGTTTCTGTCTGTCTCCATGATGTCTTTCCCTTGTCTGTCTGTCTGTCTGTCTGTCTGTCTGTTTGTCTGTCTGCTGTCCCTCTATCTCCACGTCTCTCTGACTATGTCTCTGTCGGTTCTCCTTTCTCCTATTTCTGTCGCGATGTATCCGCCTCCCTCTCTATAACACTATAGTGTTTCATGTAACATCCTTGAGCACTGCATATAAGGTTGACCAGAGCTGTGGTCATGTCACGTTCTCTTTCTAGATAGGAACTAGACTGCTCTCTGTTGAAATGCCAACTTGCATTTGTGGCCACTTGTGCGCCAGCAGAGCATGCCCTGTTATGGCACTTGGGTTATTGCCCCCAGCCCCACCTAACATCAGGCTACATCATCACCCGTACACACGCACACCCACACCCACGCGCACGTGCGCACGCACGCACACACACACACACACACACACACACACACACACACACACACACACACACACACACACACACACACACACACACACACACACACACACACACACACTACCACCCTGCCCATTGTTTTCCTGTTCCTGTGAGAGAGAAATTCCCACACATGGAATGTGATGACATTTGTCTGCATCCATTCCAAGTGTGAAATATATACCGTATTTTCCGGACTATAAGGTGCACTTAAAAGCCTTTAATTTTCTCAAAAAACGACAGTGCGCCTTATAGTCCAGTGCGCCTTATATATGAAAACAGTTCGAAAATAGACCATTCATTGACAGTGCGCCTTATAGTCCGGTGCGCCTTATAGTCCGGAAAATACTGTACTTAATCCATTCCGATTCTGAATCAGCTTAATGTCACCATCACAGGTGTAAAGAAGTGGCTGAAATGGGCTCTTGTGGAATATTCTTGGTTTTCAGGGGAACAAGAAAATGGTGGTGGGGGAGGGGGGCAGAAAGATGGAGAGAAGGGAGAAAACAGGAAAGAAATGGGTCAAAAGAAAGAAAGAAAAAACAAACAAACGTACATTTCATTCACTGTTGGGCAGAAACCTTGTATCTGCAAGCTCCAAATGTGTATGTTTTCTTTTGTAAAGTAAAGCCCTCCTTCATCATACAAGACTAGTGAAAATAGCTTATCTACAAGCACACAACGCTCACACTGGCCGGTGTGAGGCGTTGTAGATCACTAGATAAAATATATTTTTATGAACGGTTATGGACATACAAGGTTTCCACCCGACAACGATTTGTACATTTAGGCCTGATATAAAAAGTAGTAGTCATAGGTCAGACAGGAGAAGGTGCAAAAAGGAGCAGGTATGTAGGCCTACATGATGTTAGATAAGTAAGGTACAGAAAGCAGCATGTATGAATAAATCAAATAAACAGCAGCTGATGCATTACATACAGCACTAGAACGGTATATATTCTATATAAGTACAGTGTTATGTGCTAGTGCTAGTGACATAATCCACTTGAGGTTAACAGAAAAAAGAAAGCAGGTGTGCATGGGAAGGTAAAATCCACATACAGTTACCGTAAGTATTCCAACAAATCAGCATGAAGGCAATCCAAGGTAAGGGACAACTGCCACTCAAAGCAAAGTGCTCCAGTGTGGCAGGAAGTATTCATTTTGTTGTGTTTCGCTCTGAAAATAGCAGATCCACAAGCTCACAATGTGCGACGCATTGTGAGCTTGTAGATCGGCTGTTTTCAGCATGCAACCAAGTATAAAGTGTAAAATCAGGCATTACATCCGCCAATGTACATTTTTGACGACCAAATTGACTGTAGACCAAAACTAAAACATTTCAGATGACTACAATATGACTAAGACTAAATGAAATGTTATCTAAAAGACTATGACTAAAACTAAATCAAAATTTGCTCTCAAAATTAACATTTACCAGTGATGATAGCCCGGTAGAAGCTTTTCAGAAATCCGGTGGTCTTCAATACAAAATACATTTGGGTCCCCATCCGGAATATATGGGGTAATTTTACTGAAATCAAATTATTGTCTTAGGATTGCGACAAAAAAACAAAACAAATATTATTCAGCTCAAGTCTCCATGGCGTGAATAATCAATAGGAAAAAAAAATAAGAAAATGCAGTTGAACTACTCTTTTAAAGATATATATAAGTAAAGAAATAGACCAAATGCATTTGGGTCAGAATCAATGGGGTTAAATTTAGGGTCAAGGTTCAATCTGTTAAAATGACTATACTTCCGAAATTCTCCTTTCTCTTTCAATGCATTCCAATATACATCCCGAAATCATTCTTTGTAGCTCTTGATCGGATCATATCACCATTTATATGGGCGGGTAAACAGTCCAGAATAAAATGTTCTACTTTACAAAGAAGTCGCGAAGATGGTGGCCTGGCCCTTCCAAATTTTACATTTTACTATTGGGCTGCCAATGTGCAGAAGCTGGCCTACTGGTTCCACTCCCCATCGACGGACTGGTGTTTATTGGAGGCCCAATCCTGTCGCTCAACCTCTCTTGCTGTATTGGTCCATTCTAAACTTCCCCTATCACCGACCAAATATACTACTAATCCAGTGGTCATCGCTTCTCTAAAAATTTGGTCGCAATTGCGGTTCCATTTTAAATTCAAAGATAGCTCAATAAATTGCCCCATAGTCCACAACCATTTGTTTCCTCCCTCTACACTAGATTCTGCTTTCACTATTTGGAAAGATAAAGGAATTGTTAAATTCTCTGACCTATATGAGAAAAACATATTTTGTAGTTTTGATAAAATTCGGACCAAATTTGACCTGCCCAGAAATAATCAGTTTCGTTTTTTCCAAATCAGAGATTTTGTTAAAAATCATTTCCCCTCATTCCCTGAGAGACCGAGGGATCTACCTTGGGAAACTCTCCTAAAATTGCAACCTGGAGGGAAAGGACATATTTCAATGACTTACTATTCTATCACCCAACTAAATATGTTCCCACTGGTCAAGAACAGGGAGAATTGGGAGACTGAATTGGGTGAAGCCTTTCCTGATGAGTGGTGGGACGGGGCTATTGACAGGATTAATACGTCGACGTCATGTGCCAGACTGGGACTTATCCAATTTAAAATCTTTCATAGACTTCATTATTGCAAATCAAAACTCGCTAAGATATATCCTGATGTTGATGACAAATGTGATCGCTGTGCGCTATCGCCAGCAAACCATACTCACATGTTCTGGTCTTGCCCAAAGCTAGTACAATATTGGACAAAAATCTTTGAGATTCTCTCTGAAGTGTTCTCGGTTCAATTAGAACCTTCACCCCAAATAGCTATTTTTGGAGTGCCATCAAATTTTCAGCTACTAACAAGTGGCAAGACGTAGAATATTACTATTATGGAAATCTCCAACCCCTCCTTCTGCTGATTTATGGCTGAAGGACATCATGGGATTTCTAAAATTGGAAAAAATTAAATTCACACTGAGAGGATCGGTAGATAGATTTTTCTCAACCTGGCAACCACTCATCACATACTTTGAGGGACTGAGGACACTTGCATTAGACTGACCAACACTGTATAACCCAGAATATTCAATGGCCACCGGACGGGGCAACTTGTAATAATATACATAATTGAGGAGGATGATGTCTGTTAGCACTCTATCGACTTGATCCATGTAAATAGTACAATTATGGTTTCTAGAAGACTTAATTCCAATGTTTTTTTGTTTTTTTTTCTTTCCTTTTAATTTACTGTATTTAACCTTGTTTGTGTAACTTTTTCCTTGTCAGGTATAATGTGTACGCTGATCTATTGTTTTGCATTTATTATTATTATTTTCTCTTTATTGCGACCGTAAGGTCGCAGTTTAGTATGAAAACCTCCACCGGGAGGCCGTCCGTCCGTCCGTCCGTCCGTCCGTCCGTCCGTCCGTCCGTCCGTCACACACGTCACACCTTTGCCCTGCTCAATGTATACGTGTAACGCCTGATACTGAGGTGATGTGTCACTGTGACATCACAGATACTGAGGTGATGTGTCACTGTGACATCACAGGTGAGATCGCAGTGATGTCAGATACTCAGAGCAGGGATCTCCATATTTAGGCATAAACAGGTGACATCACAGTGATGTCAAATACTCAGAGCAGGTATCTCCATATATGGGCATAAAATGGATTCTGTTAGGGATCTCCATACTGTATATGGGCATAAAAGGGATTAGTGATGTCAGATACTCAGAGCAGGGATCTCCATATATCGGCATAAAAGGGATTAGTGATGTCAGATACTCAGAGCAGGGATCTCCATATATGGGCATAAAAGGGATTCAGATGGAGATTCAACTTCAATGAGTAACAATGGCAAACTGTCAACTGCCCGTATGTCTTGATAATTGGTAAAACAAACTTTTGGCCTATTTGTGGCTTATCATCACATCCAACCATCTTAAGATACTCAGCTAGTGGGGAATGCTCTCTTCCCTGGTGAGAATTGCCCCTTTATATAGGGCTTGTTTGTGTATTGTATGACATCACGCCACATCATCAGCTGTGGACTCTGTGATGTCATCGTATCTCCATATATGGCCATCTCCGTATATGGAGATATAAGTCGTCCATGCCCAGGTATGGGCTGGTGAGGTCAGACTTTGTGTGATGGGTAGGTTATCTCCATATATGGAGATTCAACATTCCAGGTGTAACTATGGCTGCCCGTATGACGTGAGAGGTGGAGGCTGTGATATTTGTGGAGATAAGCGACCAACGGTCCTTTGGAGTGGGTGTGGAAATATAAAGTGGCCATCATCATCAAAGTTCCCCACCCCTGCTACACTCCTGTTACAGTCCATTCACAATACTGGTAGTGTGTGTGTGTGTGTGTGTGTGTGTGTGTGTGTGTGTGTGTGTGTGTGTGTGTGTGTGTGTGTGTGTGTGTGTGTGTGTGTGTGTGCGCGTGCGTGCGTGCGTGCGTGCGCGTTTGTGCGTGCACTCAGCAGACATTGAGGGGGTATGAAATCC
>NC_137812.1:23156253-23233753 GCF_963921795.1 Nannobrachium achirus | reverse complement strand
AAAGCCCAGGAATGCATCTTTGTTACTTATTACTTGTTATTTTCACCACTTTAACCATTATTTTATGCTTCAACTACCGGTATTAAAAAATAGCAGATCTACAAGCTCACAGTGCAGCACCGAGTGCCGCGCTGCGACACATACACACACAGCGGTGTAAGAAGTATTCTGATGTTTTACTTTAGCAAAAGTAGTAGGCATGTAACGATTCACTCAACTCACACACTTCTTGAACACACAATTATTTTCCAAATGACAATGATAATTTCTCTTACACAAATCCAGTATTTAATTTCTATTGCTGCTGTTTGCATCACGATTCAAATTGCAATTCCGATTTAAACTGTCAACGATACACTGTACACGCCAAAAAAAAAAAAAAAAAAAAGTTATGAACTCTGTGATCTATACATTCTTTATATTCTGAATGAATGAATTATTTTATCTGGAGGGCCGAATTGTCATGTGAAACTTGACCAATCCTCAAAGTATCCAATCATCAGACCGGGACGGACACTACACACATATTCTGGACGTACGGGACAGATACAACCTGTTCATTCTGGACTGAAATGACCATATATGGACATGGGACACACATTTTGTTTTTGATAAGACCTGTTCATTCTGGACTGAAATGACCATATATGGACATGGGACACACAAAGCCACTCCTTGGAAGCGGCTTTCACCGCTTCAAAAAACATTAATACCAAAATGTAGAAAATAATAATACTCCAAGTTAAACCAACTGGTATTCTAACTCACACTTGAGCAAATGTACGGAGTTATCACAGCCTTTTCAAATCAATTAAATCCATCCCTGCATGAGGCTGGCTCCACCGGCATGAGGAGAAGAGACCCTTGCCAAACATAACAACACAGCACCAGGGCTAATAACGGGACCCTGCGCGGGGCCAGGCGGCACGTATGGACGCATGGCTGCGGTGGATTTGATTCATTCAGGTTGTGTTTAGTCAGCCCTGAGGGCCTTAAGGAGACAAAGTGAATAACATGGGGTCCTTAATGTAATGGCTAGCAGTAAATCCCTATATGACACATCGGAGCGGCAGAGCAAGAGAGAGAGAGAGAGAGAGAGAGAGAGAGAGAGAGAGAAGGGACGATAGAACCGTATCTATGTTCCCCGCGTTTTATGTTCCCGGCTTACAAACATAAACCCTAACCCAGGGTTCATCGCCATGGTGGCTTGTGTAGATATTTTTGTCAAAATATAGGCCTATATAATATTTATTTATGTTTGCCACAGACATACAAAATGAGCTGAGAATAATATTACCAGAAACACATAAGCGATAAAGCCCTGAATGACCATAACAGGTCTGTAACTTAGAGTGTGCAAATGGCACCTTACGGGTTCATTTGGTTCCATTTGTTCACTCAGAGTTACAGGGGGTCCTTGCAAATAAAACATTTGAGAACCACTAGTGGATTCATTGTGTGCCATAGTCTCGTAGTGAATCAGTGTCATATAGCCTACATATTCTGAAGAAAACCTGGAGATTTGACATTCTGTAATTGGGTCACATTTGTCAGTGTACGGACATGTTGATGACCCCTGCCCTAACTGGATTGTGAGCTTGTAGATCTGATATTTTCAAAAGAGATTTATACATTTTTACAAAAGGACCGCTGCCGCTTTTATCTTGTGATTTCTCTACTAATATCGTTTTATTCTTAGGTGTTTGCAGTGAAAGGCAAAGTAAGAACTTAACTGTGTATTGTAAACACTTATTTTATATTGTACAGTAAGAGTGCACAATTGGAACCGGGAGCTTGACAAGTAACACAAAATGCTCCTCAGGCGACAACAGGTTAGTCCTATTCCCAGGTGGAAGCCAGACTTGGAAGCTCATTTATAAACATAAGCTACGCCTGCGTTGTGATGTCATCTCAAACAACACAAAATAAATCACATTTCGTCATATCCTATTACTCATTATCATTATCACACTCAGACGTGAATGCTGTAAAGAGAAGTGTGGGTATTTTAATGAACCCAATTACTGGGCGAAGAACTGGACATTGTTGGCATTGCTATTGAGTGTTTGAAATGCCAACACTCAATAGCACTGCCAACAATGTCCAGTTTTGTTATTTTGTTACGAATACCCACAGGTTGGCAAAAAACAAAACAAAACAAAAACAAAACAATACCATTTAAAATAGTTACAGTATTTTGGGCTGGGCGGCCACTAAAGGGCCAATCTTTAGTTGTAGTTGTGGGCTTGTAGATCTTCTAGGTTCGGTTTGCGCCGGTTGTGGTGGGGCGGTCTGGGCCAGGGCCAAATTTATGTCCCAGTCCAGCCCAGTTGGCAAGCTATTTATCTGTATGAACATGACTTGTGCTTTATAACATATTGCAAATGGGCAATAGTTGTCTGTGTCTGCGGGGGCGTCGCCAGTTTACTCAAACGCAAAGAGAAATCCATGCATCCGTTACTTTAACACTCACACACACTCACAGTGTGTTTGTGAACGTCATCTTCAAACGCTGAAAGGAAGGCTCTGAAGAAGGCTTGAATGAAGAGCCTTTTTCTTCTTTTTTTCCTCTTTTGCACTGGACTTCAAATGGGAAGGATTAAATAGGATAACATGTTTGGCTCCGATGCACTGGATTCACTGCCAAGTGTTATGTGCAGCAACCTGCTTTAAATCCCATCTAGAATTAGATCCATAGTGACGTTTTACTTTGAAATCAATCTTTGCCATTGTTGTTTAAACTTTGTAGATATAGAACACAGCCTCAGGCTTTCTATTTCTGGAAGCACTGCATTTAGTATATTGAATAACGTTTTTTTTGGTCATTGTTTTGTGTGGAAAGTGTGAGTGTGGTGCATGCGTGCGTTAGTTTGACTTAATATAAAACGCACATTGACAATCTTAAATCATATTGTTGCGGCAATTAGTGGCAGGGAGTGTGCTGCTGGGAGCACTGCGCTCCGGGGCGTGTTTGGTTTTTATGTAGTTTTTTAGTATGGTGTAATGAAGTTATTGTTTATGACGGGAACGTGTTGGGGCACAGAAATATGTGCCATGTGTGTTTACACTGCGGGAGAATGGAGTATAGCTACTGGAGCACAGACCCCCTCCCATTCTATGGTCTACAGTATGTATTTGAATTGGTTTAAATGAGTGGTTCTCAAACCCTTTTCGTGTCAAGGACCTCCGAATGAATATGTATTTGGCCGAGGACCCCCATCTGAAAACATTGTTTGTGTCAGGGACCCCCATACAACATGTGTGTTGTTAAAATGCAATCCTTACTACGTGGGGGTCATTGAGGGCGTTCCAAGGGGTTCCAAATTGGTATACACACACATATTGTCAGGAACTGGTGTTGTTTTAGGACCCATGTGCAGGAACTCAGACAAGGCAGCAGTTGAAGATCACAAATGTATGTTTACTAATAAAAGACATAGAATAATACAACTCACAATAACTGAATTCATAACTAGACACTGAACAGCAGACCTGACATAAACTTATGACCCAGCACTGAACACACACAGAAACACAGTCTTTATAGTCTCAGCAGCTCGTCACCAAACCAGGCTCAGCTGGTCCTCACAGGTGACTGCACTCAAGGCAATCAGACTCCTGGAGTAGAGCAAGGGAGGGGCAGAGGCACACTCATAGGCAAACAGTCACATGAGCTTACTGTTAGAGGCCGTGGTTCATGACACATATAGCATTGAAACCATTTTAAACACTTGAACCCTATATTGTACAAGCTCATAATGTGTTGCGATGTGACTCGTTGTGAGCTTACAGAGAACCTGAGCTCTCCACTCTTGCTACCTCTTTTTTCAAACACACCTGCCCACTAACATAATTATAGAGTCTAGTGTTTTGAAGCATTGGACCTGCGTTCCATTCCCGGGCCAATGCAGCAAAGCATCTCATCGGGCGAAGATGTCATTTCCTACAGTATGTCCTACTAGATGAACCATGCAATGGTCAGAATACGTTCATTGGCCAAGCCTCGTGCAAATTTGAAATCTGGTGCACTTTGGGGGAAAATGGTTCTAGACACAGAAATAAAGGTGTTTTATACTTTCCTGTAGGCTATGTCCCACATGACCTTGTCCTTCTGCAAATATTTGCAGACGTTATAAATGTGGAACACATGCATTGGTGGTACATAGTGGATATCATACCTACCTTCCATTCAGTGGCCTTATAGTTCATACAAGAGTTCTTGCTGAGCTAGCAGTGGTCAGAAAAATGTCACTGGCCATGCCAGATGCACATTTGGAAGCTGGTCTGCTTTTAATTGAACAATGGACATTATGCTAGAGACGTAGCACTTCAACTTCACGGTTTCTAAGTGGCCAAAAATCTCTCAGAAAAGCTGCAGAGCTGGATTCAATCATTTAAACAGCTCTTCTCGTGCATTGGTGGTATTGGATAGAATAGCTGCTTCCCAAACAGTTCACCCGGGTTCGATTCCCGGCCAATAGAGTGAAGTGTCATGGCATCCATCTTTACTACATCTTTGCTGAATCATTAATGGGCAGGAAAAGCGTAAAATGCAATGGTCATGTCAGAGGAACATTTGGAAGCAGAGACATTTTGAAAAGAATGACAAACAGATGCTAGAGACAGAACCCAAACCTTTTCTTACGTTGCTTTATTTAGGTCAAGGGTTAGAGGCAAGCATGACCTTGTCCCTCTGCAAACGTGTTCGAACTTTAAACACCTGCAACTCATGCATTGTTGGTATAGTGGCATAGCTGCCTTCCAGGCAGTTGACCCAGATTAGATTTTTGGATGAATATTTGATCAAAATAAAAACAGTGTCCTGGGCATGACGTTAAACTGCTCCGTTGTAACTACCATCGTCAACATAGTAGGTGCAGTGGTTGCATTTACAACTTCTGTGGACTATGTAGCTTGCCTACAAGAAGGCACTATTTGCCAGTAGAATCTACCAACAGCTGACGCTACCTGACGGACCTTCCTGTGAACATCTACCTGGAATAGAGGCAATAGACCCAGGGGCCTTCCAGTGGTATGTCCGTCCACTGTAAGAATAGCAATGGAATTCTAGGCCCGTGAGTACAACTACAGAAACTTAACATGAAGCAGCATTGCAAGACCAAGAACTGTGTTTGATCCAGCCTATGACATACCCCATGTTGGAGGGTTTCGACAACTTGCGATGCCCAAAGAAAGACAAGGCATATAAGGCAGAGACAAGCTGCTTCTTGTGCCCATGGAGTGCTGAGTGACATGGGTGTTGTATCATGAGGATATATCCTGTTTGTGAATGTGATTGTGAATGTGTGAATAACCGTTACTGCACCTGAATATTTGTGTCCCTGCATGCCTGTGTGTGGACATAAACACATTGTTAAACTGTGTCTATGTATTACAATGTAATTTCTGTTGTAATTTTGTTTTCCTAAACTGAGCTTTACAGAGACTAATTCCAAGCAACCGAGGCCTTGTTTGGGAGAAGTTTATTTTTAGTCTATTCTGTTAAGTGAATTAAGTTTGTTATTCAATTGTTTTTTATACTGCTGCATATAATCCTATTAGAAATGACAGTAATATGAAGAAACATAAATACATAATGCAGAAAGGCATTGTAACTGCATTGAAGGGACAATAGCCCCCCTGAGCTACAAATGCACGCACGCACACACACACACACACACACACACACACACACACACACACACACACACACACACACACACACACACACACACACGCACACACACGCGCGCGCACACGCGCACACACAGAGCTGTGTGTGTGTGTGTGTGTGTGTGTGTGTACTAATACACACAAAGAAAATAAACTGATTTACAATTTCCAATCTGGCTTCATGGAGAATCCCATTCCAATGACACATGCCTTCTCTATTTGAACGACCACATCAAATGCAAAGTGGACTTGGGCAAATACTGTGGCATGGTCATGCTGGACCGCCAGAAGGCATTTGACACCGTAAATCACTAATTCTGATTGATAAATTGAAAGCTATTGGTCTTGACAGCGCGACATGGCATCTGCTTGTGACTGCGACCTGTTTCTGTTCGCGGATGACTCTGCTCTCCTTGTCTCGAACAGGGACATATTGCAGGTCGAAAAGGCCCTTAGCTCTGAACTAGATAAGATCTGCACCTGGCTCAATGACAACAAACTTTCAATAGTAAAACCAAATCCATCATCTTTCGATCAAATCTTAGCAAGGTCGATAACTTCACAGTCAAAGTGGCTGACAATGTAATAACACGAAGAACCTACTTGGGTTGCATCCTAGAGGCCAATCCTTCCAGTGAATGAATGGCAACTAAAGTAATTAAAAATAAAGAAAATCAACCAACAGACTCGTTTTTTTTTTACAGCGGATCGCCCTGCTGGTCAATAACAATACGTACACAGAAGACTCTAGTGAATGCACTCATTCTGCCCCTCTATGACTATGGAGTCCACTGATGGTATCGTGACCACTCTAACATAATCCCTTTTATGCTCATATATGGAGATCTCTGATGTCAACAATATTAAGCCCATATCTAACAGGACTTCATATGGGAATTCCCATATAGAGGAAGACAGCCCATATCTGTGCGGCTGGTTCAGACAGCATAAAAGGCATTGCATGTATGATGACAGATGTGATAGACGTCAATGGATTTTCACATAAGGAATAACGGGGTCTCACAGCATCTCCATACAGTACATGGATCTCCTTATATGGGTAACTGGTCCAATATACATCACTGGACAGACGGCCAAGACATAGCACGAGGTCGCTTGTCGCCCTGAGGTGTCTTACTATTATATAGCCTGCCATTTATTTTTGCATCTTGTTTTTTTTTCTCTGCATAGTAGGCCTACTGTTTTATATGTCTGTCATTTATCTGTCTGTCATTCAGTGTTATATTCAGAGTAAACGGATCTCAATTTAAATAAGTCATGTGTTTACCTGAGCTTATCCTTTTAGTTGACCTTGTAAGTGAACTGTCGTGAAACTGTACCTTTTCATATGCAAACTTATCCAATCAATCAATCAATCAATCAATCAATCAATCAATCAATCAATCAATAAATATTGACAGTGAAGCCCTTATGTGTTGATTCTGTACAGTCTGGACTTTCAAGCATGTGAGATATCAGAAACAACTGAAAATGATTCTTGCCCCTTGTAATGTAGATTGAAATGTGTGTGTGTGTGTGTGTGTGTGTGTGTGTGTGTGTGTGTGTGTGTGTGTGTGTGTGTGTGTGTGTGTGTCTCTCTCTCTCTCTCTCTCTCTCTCTCTCTCTCTCTCCCTCTCTCTCTCTGTCTCTCTTAATCTCTCTCTGTCTCTCTCTCTCTCTCTCTCTCTCTCTCTCTCTCTCCATTGCGCGGTGTTCAGCTGTGTGTGTGTGTGTGTGTGTGTGTGTGTGTGTGTGTGCGTGTGTGTGCGCGCGCGCGGTGCGTGCGTGCGTGCGTGCGTGTGTGTGTGTTGTGGGCTATATAGCCTTACACACCGGGGGTCGACTCAAGGAGGACTGGAGGAGGATAACAGGGGGAGTCAGTCAACGCGACGCTCTCACTCTAGTTCAGTCAGTCAGTCAGCGGTTGGCTCAGTCCGCAGAAAGTCCATCTGTCTGCACTCTGCACATGAACACAGAGCTGTCTGACAGAGAACAACCAAGCAGGCAGACATCTGGAGCAACGGGACCAAAGGACACACATACAGGAGTATAATTCGTTTTTCCCCGCTTTCCTTTCTATTCTTTTCTATTATTTTTTCATTTTTTCTGGAATATTTATTAGCCTACTAACTTCACATCTATGCCGCACGACTTTTGATCATCACGCAACAGACACAAACAATTGTCACCAGCGCGCAACATGCATCTGTTGGGAATAGCTGTGGTCCTCACGTATTTTCTCTACAGCAACTTTGCCAGCGAATCCAACGGCCACGATCTGGGCCACAGCAGCAGCAGCAGCAGCAGCGATTATTATGATTATTATTACGAGCAGGAGCAAGGAGACGAACCGGTAAGAAAGTCGTATTCATATTCATATTTAAATGCCCAACAAAACCTGGTTTAACGAATCCCATGGCTGGGATCAATTAACACCAGACACTTGTTAAAGACTGGTAGGCGAGGTTAGACACTTGTTAAGTGTTTGGTCTGGGAGCGTAAGAAATGAAATCAGGTGGACCCATCCCATATCGGTCCATTTGGTTCCATTTGTACACTCTCAGAGTTACAGACCTGTACGGGTCCATTACAGACCTGTAAAGGGTTCATTTGGTTATCAATGATTGTATGGGAACCCCCTGGAACCCCCTCTATTAAAATGACCCAAAGCCAGCATGTCTATGCTACCACAACCATTTCATAATTCATATTTCATCATCAATAAGGTCCAATAGTGATTCTCCACCATATTAATCTGAAGGGCCCCCGATTTGATCAGATGTTTATGATGATCTCTGGGAGACCCCCAAACAATAAGAACATTAGGGCCTACGCATGGTAGGCCTATGTCAGCAGATATGGAACTTTGAATCCTGATATGATATGATATTCCTCTACATTGTATGTGTAACATCTGTCTGTCTGTGTCATATTTGTAGCCTGCGGTATCTATATAATAACAGTGAAAGTCACCGGAATAGCCATCCATCATGGGGGGGGGGGGGGGGGGGTGTCTGATGATGATGATGATGATGATTATGATGATGATGATGATGATTTTTTATGATGATGATGATATCCGGCTTTGTCAGAGTGGAATAATCTGAAATATTGATGAGTGTAGGATACTTGTGTGATGCAACTTCACTGTAAGTCACTGCTGTCTTAAGCGAATGATCGTTCTACCATATTTCTATGGTGAGCAGCACCTACTTTCATTTGGAGTACTACTAGGCCTGTGTATGTCAGGTGGAAACCTCATATGTCCGAAACCGGATTCAGGATTCAAATAAATAAAAAAGTAAAAATAAAAACAGCAAAAGTACCATCAAGCCATACAAGCTCGAAGCTCTGTACCACATTTCGAGCTTGCAGATGTTCTACTTTTGAATGCTGTAGCATGATCCAGTAGGGCGAATATGGAGATAAGAGGTTTCCGCTCGACAGCAACGATAGTGATATGTGATGGTTTTGCAAGCAGTGGCACATATCACACTATGCTGCTACAGTACAATTCATAGTACAGCTATTACAATACCATTCATATCACAGCTGTTATAAAGTACAATTTCCATGTCAGTTACATCATCATATGCCAGTGGTACCCAAACTGAGGTCCGGGGCCCACTGTGGGCTGTGAGGACATTACAAGTGGACCCCCAAATGTCTGGCAAAACACTAAGAAAGTATTTATTATTAATAACCAGTAAGACACCCTAAGGGCGAGAAGCGACCTCACCCTAAAGGGCAAGGTCGCGCCGAAACATCAGAGCTTCTTAAAATGGCACAGTTAAGAAGCAGGAGTTAAACCTTCAATCTGGATGGTCGAGTCATCATTGTGATGTCAGAACAGGTCAGCCTGGAGTCTGTGATGTCAGATGTAGCGGTATTGGCCAGCTCCAAATATGGAGGAGATGTCTTGGCCATATATGGAGCGTGACATGAGTCATCCGTGAGGTCAGATGTAGAGGTATTGGCCAGCTCCATATATGGAGATGTCTTGGCCATATATGGAGCATGACATGATGCGAGACAGATGGACGGATGCAGAGCTATCAGTCAAAAAGCTATATTACTGGGAGTGTACTCTGAGTCCCATGCAGCCAGGGGAGCTTGTTGCAATGGTTGCAAAAGGAGCCTGGTATGTGTCTAAATGTGTGTGTGTGTGTGTGTGTGTGTGTGTGTGTGTGTGTGTGTGTGTGTGTGTGTGTGTGTGTGTGTGTGCGTGCGTGCGTGCGTGCGTGCGTGCGTGCGTGCGTGCGTGCGTGCGTGCGTGTGTGTGTGTGCATGTGTGCGTGTGCATGTGTGACAGTCAAAGCTTGTTGGAATGTTTCAACGTTTTCAGACTTTGGAGTAACAAGTGGTCCCAGTGGAGCTGTTTACTGTACTGGGGTCACTGCCAGTCAGAGGACCATTTTACGGTCCGAAACCTGTCAGCTTTCTGCAGCTTAATTGACACCAGTGAAATAATATGTGTGTTGATTAATTCGTTTGGGTTAGAGAGTGCACAAATGGAACCAAATGGACCCTTAACAATGGGTCCATTAGGTTCCATTTCTCATACTGTGATAAGTGAACACTCGGGGATGGCCTAATGTTGAGAGAGAGAGAGAGAGAGAGAGAGAGAGAGAGAGAGAGAGAGAGAGAGAGAGAGAGAGAGAGAGAGAGAGAGAGAGAGAGAGAGAGAGACTGTGGGTTCTAAAGGTCCTTGCAGGGAGATTAAGCTTGAAGACATTTCTTCAGGCAGAGAGACAGAATGAAAGAGGTCTTAGAAGGCAGCTTAAGGAGAGACCGTTTTCAAATTAGCCTGAGAAAAGAGCACATGGGGACAGGTGTCAGCAGGTCAAGTGTGTGAGCGAGTGCGTGTGTGCATGTGCGTGTGTGTGTGTGTGTGTGTGTGCGTGTGTGTGTGCGTGCGTGCGTGCGTGCGTGTGTGTGTGTGAGTGCTTGTATTAGCCCTACCATTATTGTGAGGACCAAATTATGTACAAGTATAGCGTTAGACATTTCCCTATTTTCCTCATAAAAACAATTGCTGATCTACAAGCTCTGACTGCCATTTTTTCAGCTAATTTGAGGTCATTTACGATAATGCCGTCGTAAAATGTTTATGTCCTCACAATTATAGTAATACTTAAGTGTGTGTGTGCGTGCGTGCACGTGTCTAAGGGCTAGATGGGGATAAGTGCTAAGCACTAACACGTGGCTATTTGATCATAGAGCCTTAATTTTCTGTGATGAGTATGATGCGATAGTTCCTATATCTCCCCAGGCCTTTCTCAAGCACCCCACTGACGAAGGCTCAGGAAAATTATATGGATTCTAACACATTGCTGCCAGATGAATCACACATTTTTCTCAGTTTCTTTTTGTCAGGGGCTACTGTATATAAGGAAATATTCCTTTTTACCAAGGACATACTGTGTCATTCACAACTAAAGGGCTTGATAAAACCATATTGCAATGATTTCCATCCCAGTATAGAGCTATTTAACATGTATGTCTTTCATCATATAATTCCATGAGAAATAATCACTAAAGCCAGAGATGATTATACCCTTAACATGAAAAGACTGCGTAACTGCAATTATTTTAACTCACAAATCTGTAGCTTTGGCAGAGGTACTCACACATAAAACCAGTAAGACTCCCTAATCGGGAGATAAGCGACCGTCAGGTCGCATACACAAACTTTAGAAGCCAATCAGGAGGGAATATGGGAAATGGGACAGATCCGTGTTGATGACATGACTTTAGAGATACTGTGTACCGCTTTGCGTGATTTTAGGGCAAAATCGATGGAAGCAGTGTCCAAAAATGTGTTTTGCAAGAATCGGCCTCATGGTGGCACTAGAAGTGGGCCATGTGAGAAATGAGGGGTTTGCCCAGGAATGTGTGTGCAAAGTTTGGCATGGATAGGGGCAACAGTGGCAGAGATATGAGTAGGGCAAAAGTGTGACGTGTGACGTGACTGACAAACTGACTGACAGCCGGTGGAGGTTTTGATAGTAACTAAAAAGCCAAAAATATATAATAACCAGTAAGACTCCCTAATCGGGAGATAAGCGACGCTTATCTCCTGTCACACTGCTGACATCAGTATGACATCACACCGTACACAAATGACCCTTATATAAGACCGGCATTATCTACCGACAGATTAGTAACAAGATGTCAAAATCGTTGAAGGTTGAATCTCCAGATATGGAGATAACCAACACATCCCTCCATATATGGAGATAACCGACGAATCTCACTAAGTCTGACCTCACAAGCCCCATATTTGGACACGAACAACATATAACTCCATATATAGAGACATAGCTGCTGACATCAGTATGACATCACACTGCTGACATCAGTATGACATCACACCGTACACAAATGACCCTTATATAAGACCGGCATTATCTACCGACAGATTAGATGCAAGCAGGATCTCGACTCTGACACAACTCATCGGCTCATAAGCTGGTTCTCCCTCCATATATGGAGATAACCGACGAATCTCACTAAGTCTGACCTCACAAGCCCCACATTTGGACACGAACAACATATAACTCCATATATAGAGACATAGCTGCTGACATCAGTATGACATCACACTGCTGACATCAGTATGACATCACACCGTACACAAATGACCCTGACGGCACACACCAAGCAGTGTGACGTCATACTGATGCGGAGATATGAGCAGGGCAAAGGTGTGTCGTTTCATTCGGTGAGTTTTGATACAGAGATAGACCGAAATCAAGGAGGTTTTGAAATGCACCGTGAGGTTCTTAAATGACTCCGCTACACTTGTGGCGCTCGCTTCGTTCCGCTAGACTTATGGCGCTTTCATCTCCCTCGCCTCGCTTGCTCGGACGGGTCATTTTCCGTGCCATTCGTCTTCGTGTCTCTCCGAGTGGTTCTCATTTGATTTGCCTCCACGCTCCGCTCCGTGCCATGTTTTCTTTGGCATTCCAACTCCTAAATTTCCCTTTTCGCCCTGTGGGTCCCATTGCTACAAGGCTTTCACTGTGAAGTCCTGACTGTAAATTTAAACGTTTCTAACGTAACGACCCATTTGAGTACATTTGTACACTTTACTTACTGTTTTATAAATAGTCTGATAATAGATAGACAGACAGACAGACAGACAGACAGGAAAACAAGTGGAAACAAGTGCCCAGCACTTTTTTGTGTTATCCTTTTAGTCTCATTGTCTGACTGTACCTCGTGCTGTTTGCACATCTGACTAATAAATTATCCATCATCAGTCAATTTAATATTTAATATTTTTAAATAATATATAGGAATCGTTAAAGGGAACCGTTGGAATCGAACCGTTTAGAGAGGGAATCATTGAGGAAAGGTTGTGAGCTTGATGCCGGGGTTTAAGTGGTTAATCAGTGCGGTGCCGGCCGGGCACCATGTGAGCTTCTGCAGCGTGGGGACAATACAATGTGTTGCCACACAGCTTAAACAATTACAGGAAAATACTTGAAAGTCCTTTTTTTCCTCCGCCCCACATACCGTGATCTGAATGCGGTCCTGATGCAACCAACCGACCCCACCCTTCTCTACTGCACCGTTTCTGGTCCCGTGAGGGGGAAATTACATCCTCACCCAGCCGCAGATGGCTGCTCAGGTGGTGGAAAGCAACTAAGTAAGTTTTTAGGGATTTGTACTTTACTTGAGTATTTCCATGTTTTGCATATTTCCAATATAATGGCCAATCAGAGTCAGACAGGATTGGTCATGCTTCACTTGCCATCACAATGTATTAATATAAATGGCAAGACAGAATGCATTTCCCAGTGGATTCCTCCCAAATCGCGTCAGTGCAACCACACTTGCAATTTCACAGAATTGCATCTTCTAGTTACTTGCGCCAGTAGAGCGTGCAAGTACTGCATTCGGCTGCATATGTAGGTAGTTGGGTAGGGAGGTAGGTAGGTAGCCGTGTGAGACCAATCACGGACCAGCATTTCTGGCAACGTCATTATTAACAGCCAATGAGGGACCAGCATTCATGGTGTTGCCAGTGGTGATGTCACTGGCATCGCCAGTGGTGATGCCAGTGGTGAGCACACCTCATGGCGTGCTCTACTGGCGAACAAGTAGGCGCGCTCTGCTGGCCATGTAGGCCATGTATTGCCTACTTGTGCACATAGCGCAAGTTGGCACCTCGACAGAGTACAGTTCTAGTTATTACTTGCATAAGCAGAGCGCGCAAGTACTGTTTTATATGTATGTATGTAGGTGACTGGGATTTTGAAGACCGTAGTCCTGAAATGGCTGGAACGTACCGGTATGTATGTGTGTAGGTGTCCCCCTACTAGGGATGGCCAAATGGAGACATTTTCTTAACTGGTCACCGTTAAGCCTTATCAGTTAAGTAAGCTCACGGTCAAACGCGACGCAACACAGACACATCAGGTTTTGAGCTGGCAGATCGGCAATAAACCTATGCCATCAACATGTGACAGTAGAGAGTTGTGTTTTAAGCTCTTCTTTTCTCTTTAAAACGGGATTCATTTCATGACGGGGTCTGTTTTGGAAAATCCAATCGCTGTCGTTTCCTGATGAACGCGCTTGTCTCTGTCAGCATCTCGCGGACAGATGCATGCATGGATGTTACACAGACATTGGTGTCGGGCAGAGCCTTCAGAAATGTGTGACCGCATCATCGCTTAGTTGCATGATGTTAGACAGACATCGGTGTCTGGGTCTTTGGCTTATGGTGTGCGCGGGTTGATTTGATTTATTTGTATTTTTATCGGTCACTGTTAACTGCTACTGTTTACAAGTGGCTGGTTAAACGGTAACGGTTAACCATTGGCCATCCCTACCTCCTAGAGCTAATGAGGGACCAGTATTCCTGGTCAGCAGAGTTTGGTATACAAAAGCTCTCTCGGTAATGTCTTCATTAACGGGCGAAGGCATTAGGGACATGAGGCCAACAGCGCATTTCTTGTGGCGTGTTCTACTTGCGCACAAGTAGGCCATGTGTGGCCAGCTTGAGCGTGAGGCACAAGTTGGCACACTCAACTCACTTACTGCACACAGTGTATAGTACAGTAACTGCAATAAATTAATTTGATTGGCTAATATTATTGATGATGTAAAGTTGGGAATATGCCCAACTTGAAATCATCAATAATATTAGCTAATCAGATTTACCTGTTTTTGTCATAAACATTTAATCACTTTGAACACATTATTTGTTGTGGTACAGCACTACTGACATACCACGTACTGTATGTCATCAATAGCAACGGTCAAAAATAGCAGAGAAAGATTTCGCAAACGTCCCATCGGGAGACACTGTGATTTTTTATTAAATAGGCTCTCTCTGTGTGATGCTGTCATTACAGTATGTTGCCTATTATTATGACATCATTATGAAATCTTAGTACATGTTGCTGTCTTTTCATTCCAGCTTTGGGTGAAGAGAGTTGTTCCTACATGAGTCATGTCAGGGACGTGCTGGGCCCCTGATTCAGCCCGGGAAAAAAGAGTTGGAGAGGCCCTCATTTTTTTTTTTTTTGTATTTCGTCGTTGTCGGGTGGAAACCTTATATGTCCAAAACCGTTTGTTTTGTATTTATCATTTTATAAATGATTTAAACTAGTGAAAACAAGCACACAACGCCTCGCGGTGCGAGGCGTTGTGTGCTTGTAGATCTGCTGTTTTCACTACTTTTGTGCAACGGCCTTGTATGATGCTTTGCGAAAAGATTTATAAATGTGAAACTTGGAGATACGAGGTTTCTGCCCGACAGTGACGATTTACTTTGTTGGCCACACAGCCCCCAAAATGGAACAAAGGCCGACATTTTTTTCTTCTTCTTTTTTTTCTCTAATTGTCGGCCTGGACCGGCCGGGAATGAACCGGACGTTCGGGAGTTGTCCCGCTTTTCCCAATGGCCAGCACGTCCCTGAGTCATGTATTTCAGGGTCAATTCTTTTCTGCAGAAAATAACTGTTACATCCTGTGACCCTGTCACAACTCTGAATCACATAGATCACGGGTTCTCAAACTCTAAGTCAGGGACCTCGGAAATGTACAGTATGTGTATTTGGCAGTGGTGGAAAGTAACTATGTACATTTACCTAAGTACTGTACTTAAGTACTATTTTGAGGTATTTGTACTTTACTTGAGTACTTCCAATTTCCAACACTATTACTTCTACTCCACTACATCTCGGATCCAAATATTGCACTTTTGCTCCACTACATTTATATGGAAACTTTACACACTAAAAACTCATGGGTCATTTCTTGACCCAAATCATGGGTCATTTGTGTTAGGTCAAATTTCGGGGTAATTTCTCAGAGCCACAACCCTTCCTTGAGTTATTGGGATATTATTTTGACCCAATTCCAGGGTTGTTCGAGTTAGGTCATATTTATCTGGGGGTGACCCGTTTTGGGGGTTAGTGGTAACCCATATACTTGGGTCAGTGGTCTAGCTTTGGGCCAATCAGGGGACAGGCACCATAAACCTGTTTGCAAAGCATGCTGGGAAAAGCATTTGTCTAGGTTTCCAGAGACATTTTCTAAGCTATTGGGAGCTAAAAATGCGAAATATGTCATATCCATGTCTCTGTCTCGGCAAGCTGACTGTCATATGTCTGAATTTGAATTGTCAATATTTGAGCCTAAACCCTAACCGTAAGTGCTTGGCTGTTAGCTTAGGTTTGAGCTCCCTCCCCCAGCTAGTCTGAAAGAGAAGAACTCATGGTAAATGTGAGATTATATTGTTTATCTTCTCTAAACTATTCTGATTATAGTAGTATCAACAATGTTGCATATATACATAATTATGCGCTTTAATGTTGAAATTACTTAACTTTGAACAAATCATCTGAGAAGAAACCCTGAAACATTTCTGATCTATGTTAATGTCAGTTAATATTGTCATTCTCCAGACTATGCATACCGGTATGTAGGTTGTATTCATTTAGCCCACTCAACCCAAAACTTGAGTTGTATTGACTACAATCTTGGGTCATTTTAAACAAATAATTTGGTTATTTATTTGACCCAAATTATGGGTCAACATTCATAACCAAATTTCTTGCGTTAAAATAACCAAACTGGGCATTGGTCCCTATTTGACCCGTGAGTTGGATCAAAAATAACTCAAGTTGAGTTGTTTTTGACCCAGCAGTTTTTAGAGTGTAGTTACGAGTTACTTTGTAGATTGATTATTATTACAAAACATACATTAACCACTTCAACCCTATATACATTTCGGCCCGCACGGTCCTCCTGGTCCAAAAGAATGTCATTGGTTCTCGCTTTAAGAAGCAATGACATGGATGAGGATGAATGTGGTGCAATATTCAACTCTCTCTCTCTGGGCTTCGGTTTCTACATCATTATTGCTCCATTGTTTAGTGTCTACTAAAAATAGACCGATATCATCTCTCCTTGTCTTCCAGCCTCCCCCTCCCTCTCTCTCATCCCATCCTCCTCATGTCCCGCTGTCATCTGTCTGCACTTATCATTAGTTTCCAGTGTTCTCATTCTCTGTCCCATCTCCCATCCCTCTCTCTCTCTCTCCCTCTCTCTCTCTCTCTCTCTCTCTTTCTCTCTCTCTCTTTCTTTCTCATGCCCAATTCATCACAGTCCATCATACGAACGTGTTGCACGCCAAAAATAGCCAATGTACAAGCTCAGGCACGACACGTTGTGGAAGTGATGCGTTGTGGGCTTGCAGATTTGCTATTTTGTTTTTGATGAGCGCCACCGTCGTACGATGAAGTATATATCAGACCTTAATCTCTTTTCTCTCTCTCTCTCTCTCTCTCTCTCTCTCTCTCTCGCTCTCGCTCTCTCCCTTGCTCTCTCTCTCCCTCATATTTCGCAACCCCTCCCCCAAGGGTCCACGGTCCACCAAAGAATGCGGTGTGTAATTAACAATCATTTTTGAGGAATTCTGGAGTTGCTGTGTCAGTGTGTGTGTGTGTGTGTGTGTGTGTGTGTGTGTGTGTGTGTGTGTGTGTGTGTGTGTGTGTGTGTGTGTGTGTGTGTGTGTGTGTGTGCGTGCCTGTGTGCGCGTGTGTGCGTCTGTGTGTGTCAGTGGAGAGTGCACAGTTCAGAGCTCAGTGAGATGTCTATCGCCACGCTGTGATGTCACTCCAAAGCCAGGCAGTGATTGGTCCAAATTTAGCTTGTCTGAAACAATACAATTAGTTTGCTTGAGTGAAACCATTTTTAATCTGTTTGAAATGAATGAATGAAGATAAACACTTCCCATTTAATTCACATTTGGGCATTGTTTAGTGAGTTATATTTGATGTGTTAAAGCTGCAATCTGGAACTTGTTTTGAATAACATGTTATTCCATTGTCTGTGGGTGGTTTGTTCAGTAACAGGAGTCTCCATGTCTCTCCAGCTCTTTATTAAAAACAAAATGCATTTTCAGGGTTGGGGTACCAATTCTATCCAACCAGGATAGAGACCAGATAGGATACAGATTAAACAAGTGATATTGAAAGTGATGACACAAATACATTAGCAGACACAATTAGAACTGGATAAATGGGTACTCTTTCCTAATTGTCTGATTTTAAATTTTTCACCTACAATATATCTGAACATGTATTTGCTGTTTATTAAAGAGCTGGAGTGACACGACTATTATCATCAGAATATAGTGCTTTAACCTCTTTACCAGTAAGACTCCCTAATCGGGAGATAAGCGAACGTCAGGTCGCATACACAAACTTTAGAAGGCAATCGTAGCCAATCAGGAGGGAATATGGGAAATGGGATAGATCCATGTTGATGACATGACTTTAGAGATACTGTGTACCGCTTTGCGTGATCTTTGGCCAACATCTGTAGGAGCAGTGTCCAAAAATGTGTTTTGCAAGAATCGTCCTGATGGTGGCGCTAGAAGAGGGCCATGTGAGAAATCAGGTTGTGATTTGCCATCCAAGGAGTGTGTGTGCAAAGTTTAACATCGATAGGGCCAACGGTGCCAGAGATAGAGTAGAGGCAAAAGTGTGATGTGGCGGACAGATGGAGAGACAGACAGACGGACAGACAGACAGACAGACAGACAGACAGCTGGAGGTCGCAACAAAATACTTTTTTGTAAATATCACATACCCAACTTTTAACATAGCATGAGAAATCAAACATTTAGGAAGATTGTGGGGGAAAATTACATATGGTCTAAGTATTTTCAGATGGGGGTACAAATTAAAATACAGCCTATATTTTGGGGGTCCTTGACATGGGAAATGTTTGAGAACCACTGCTTTAGAATGTGAGCATGATGTCAAGGGTTGGTCAAGGAAACGGTCGTAGACAGGAAGTAGTTTTTCCTTTTCCAAAGGGCTGTAAGTCATAGAGCAGTCATACTAACAACTCATGTCAATGGAGCACAGAAACACAATGGACTGTCCAAAGAACAGTCAGCACGCACAAATGGTACGCATTTCACACACATACTACTGGTATGCAGAGAAAATGCACGCACGCACGCACGCACACACGCGCGCGCGCGCACACACACAGCTGTGTGTCCACGGCATGGTTTTAGATTTGAACGTGTGATAGCAGACCAATCCTTTCCCTCGAGAGGTTTGTCATGATGTTTATGGTTTACATTTCACTGGACAACGTAGAGCAGAGTGGAAAAAGCCATGGGTCAGTGCGTGGGTGCGTGTAGATATGTAATATATGTATAAATATCACAGGTAGAAAATGTATTAATTATTGATTGAGATTGACTAGCGTGTTATTGGTATTCATTATCGAAGGAAAGGGGGTGGGAGCAATAAGTTAAGCTTCTCGATGCTTTTCGAATATCTATTTATTATTTATTATTTTACTGTTATTCTGAATGATTTGCTTTCATTTGTTATATTGTTTTTCCTTTTTAAATTCTAAACCACTGATCTATTCAAGCTGAGCTGAGCTGACCTTGTGAATTGCGTTGGGGTTCACATTGTGAGTGCATGAGGGTTTTTTTTTTCTTCTTTTTTCCCCAAGACTGTCCTGCTAGCCCATAGAAGTTTGATTTATTCACGTTTATTAGCCATTCAATGATACCTTCACTCTAAACACTGTGTGTGTGTGTGTGTGTGTGTGTGTGTGTGTGTGTGTGTGTGTGTGTGTGTGTTGTGTGTGTGTGTGTGTGTGTGTGTGTGTGTGTGTGTGTGTGTGTGTGTGTGTGTGTGTGTGTGTGTGTGTGTGTGTGTTGTTTGATCGATACCAGGTGGGAGAGATTACTCACATCTGCGATGCCTGCATGTCTGCTCTAAACACACACACACACACACACACACACACACACACACACACACACACACACACACACACACACACACACACACACCATTCCAGAGTAACATGCACCTGTCTCTCTTTCTTTCTATCACTTGCTCGTTCTCTCCCACCCGTATTTGTTTTATCTTTTTGAGCGGTGGTCACACCGTCTCCATAGCGTGGCCGTGTGTGTATCCGTGTGTGTCTGTCTGTCTGTCTGTCTGTCTGTCTGTCTGTCTGTCTGTCTGTCTGTAGCCTGAAGTACCTTTTTTGACCACACATGTTAAGGGAGGGGCGCTGTTGTTCAGGCCACTGAGGCCAGGCACACTCACACACATTCACACTCACATTCACGCCCGCACACACACACACACACACACACACACACACGCAGCCTCCACCGCTCAGTTCACACAAGTGTGATTTTTTTAACATGTCTTTACTTCCCGCCAAGTATGCATCCTTAATCCTTAATCCTTCCTTCCTTCCTTTCTTTCTTTCTTTCTTTCTTTCTTTCTTTCTTTCTTACTTTCTTTCTTTCTTTCTTACTTACTTACTTGCATGTGAACAGGGAAATCACCTTCAAAGCTGTTTCTTAGCAGTCTCTCTCTCTCTCTCTCTCTCTCTCTCTCTCTCTCTCTCTCTCTCAGATATTTTTAATAGAGCTCTCAATAGTGAGTGTTGGCCAGAAACAACTGTAGCGCCTCTCAGCACCTTATCTGTTTACCTTGTGAAACAATACCAGCTCTCTCTCTCTCTCTGTGCATGTGTGCGTGAGCCGTGTGTGTGTGTGTGTGTGTGTGTGTGTGTGTGTGTGTGTGTGTGTGTGTGTGTGTGTGTGTGTGTGTGAGAACCTGAGTGAAGAGATACAATGGGAGAAGAAACAACAGAGAATGGCGTTGATAAAAGGTTTCAACGGAGCGAGATGACGGCGGTTGTAGACAGATCCAACGTTTGCGCAGCAAAATCCCCACAAGGTTGAATTCACAAGGATTTTACTGTGTGTGTGTGTGTGTGTGTGTGTGTGTGTGTGTGTGTGTGTGTGTGTGTGTGTGTGTGTGTGTGTGTGTGTGTGTGTGTGTGTAGGCGTGTGTGGGACTGTGGGTGTGTGAATGGGTGCTAAACGGCAACTCAGGTCCTTGAGTATAGCGAGGGAAAAAAACTAATATCGTTCTGTTTCATTTTTAATATGGAGACAGAGGAAGATAAATGTCAGTGAGAGAGGAGACACATGTTTTAGAGAGAGAGAGAGAGAGAGAGAGAGAGAGAGAGAGAGAGAGTGAGAGAGAGAGAGAGAGAGAGAGAGAGAGGTTAAAAGTTGATCCGTCATCTGGGTGTGTAGACTCTGTTGCAACAGGCTGTCAAGCGGCCTGTGATCATGTACAAATGTTACAGTGAATTTAGCAAATCTGCTCTATGAAAAGCAGCTGACTTGTGGCCAAAAATGTAATGCCTATGTGTGCGTGCGTGCGTGCGTGCGTGCGTGCGTGCGTGCGTGCGTGCGTGCGTGTGTGCGTGCGTGCGCGCGTGACACGCGGACGCACGCGCGCGCGTGTGTGTTAGAGAGAGACTGTATTTTCATTTTCCTACACAGGGTCATAACCTACATCTGTTTCTCTATGTGTCTGTGTGTGTGTGTGCGTGCGTGCATGTGTGCGTTCTGTTCATGCTTGTGCATGTGCATGCGTGTTGTGTGCTTTGTTCTCAGTCAGTTGACAATGTAGGCTATTAACACTTTGTCTCTGTCGGGTGGAAACCTCATGCTGTATGTCCAAAACTGTTACTGAGTCACAGTCAGTCCATGTACAAAAGTCAGTAGTCCTTGCACAGTTTTTCAGTTGGGCCTTTTGGCTCAGGAGGTAACCAACAATGAATCCATGTATGGTATATCAACAATGAGTAAGTAGCCTGTATAAACGAATATACAGATATTTTGCATGATTTTACACAATGTATGGTATACACAGTATGATCACTGTGACATTTTTCATTCATAAAGTCACTGGTGACCTATAGACTGAACTGAAACATGCTCCTTCTTGTACATCATCACAGGCTGGTTGACAGCCTGGTGCAACAGTCTACTAACCCAGATGACGGAGCAGCTTTTAACCACTTAAACCCTATATGGTTGACCGTTTTTTTGTTTCCTGTAATTGTGGGGAAAGCTTTCACTGAAAATAGCCTGATTGACGAGCTCACAACGCATCGTAACACAATGCGTTGTGAGCTTGATGATATGTTGCTATTTTAAGCTTTCTCCACAATACAGATGTTGGGGTTTAAGTGGTTAACCACCCCCTCTCTCAATCAGTATAGGGCTATATGGCTGGTTGACTGTGTTCCCGAAACCACTTTGACAGTCAGAAGTGTTCAGTGAACAACTCTGTTGATGTAGACTGATGAACAGACTGTGTGTGTGACTGAATAGGGGGGCAGGGGTCTGGTGAATGAAGGTGAATGGAGTCAATAGGGAAGGAACACACGATGAAGTCTCCACACTGTAGAAACACGCAATGTCTCCTGTGAAGGGAGAGTGGAAGGAACCATATGGCACGTTGTTCAGCTCTAGATGCCATGCAGTGTTGTATAGCTCACTTGTCACCCGTGACACCTTAAATGTGACCAAAGTCACCTGGTGTTGAAATCTTTGGAAGCATTAGCGTTGTCATACAGATACAGTTAAATTTTGTGCATTTCTGAAGAAAAGTAAATTGCCTGTGAGACTAGAAAGCCTAGAGAGGTTTTATGATGGCAGAAAACTCTCAAATAAATTAGATGGAGGTGAGATTAGAGCAGTGAAACAATGTATGAGTTGATGGTTCTGCATGTCGCCGCATCCTCTGTTGCTAAATCAGTTGAAGAGGTGGTGCCATAGTTTTGTACTTTTTCTGTTTTGTATGTGTCTATGGAGTTTAACATTACGCTAATAGATCCCCAGGTGTGGTTATACTTTGCAAACATGTCTTCCCTGTGCATTTTTGGTTACTTCCTGAAAGCTAAAAGCCTCTGAGTCGAAAAACACTGAGTTAATGACATCATAAATTCATCCCCCTCCCCGTTTACCATAAACCCAACACTCTGGGTGTGGCTAACTTCAGCTGGGTCACCACCCACCTGACAACCTGGCATACTTAATGAATTGGTGGGTGTGGCCTAGGGATGGGACGATACGCGATATTATCGTTTATCGTGAAAAAAACCCACTTTCATTTCAATAAATGTCATTTATTGTGATATCGTCCTCCGTCATGCACTGGGATAAATTCACCTTTTATTTGAGCTGCATATCTGGTACCACTTAAACCCTCTATAATTGGTAAAAGGTACTTAGAATATACGTACTTGATAGTCTTTTTTTCACTCTCTATCAAAAAGTCTTTGCCAAAAAATAGCAGATCTACAAGCTCACGACGCGTCAATGTTCCGCCCCAGGATAATGGATTTTGATTATCGTGATAATATCGTAAAACGTGATTTCTTTTGTCACAAAAATCGTGATATGAAATTTTCATATCGTCCCATCCCTAGTGTGGCCAACACACTAGGGATGGCTAACAACTCATTTTAACACTTTCTGTACACTTTTTTAGAAAGTGTATTCCTCCTAGTATAATCATAATTAATACCCAATCATCATGTTTTAGGGGGGAAAATCATGGCACACATTCTTTAACCATCAGTGATACACTTCTGCTGTGAAAGGAAGGAAAGCTGACTGGCTGGATGAGGATAGGAGTAGGGAAGGACTTGCATAATGAAGCCGATACTTGGAATAAACAAATAACTGACTTAATCTTGCTTATCGTCGTTGTCGGGAGGAAACCTGTTCATTTTGTATTGATCCAGATCTGCTGTTTTCACTACTTTTGTGCGACGGCCTTGTATGATGAAGCAGGGCTTTACTTTGCGAAAACAAACATACACATTTTAGGAGATACAAGGAGATACAAGGTTTCTGCCCGACAGTGATGTTATGTAGGTTAATCAAGCACTTACAATTGTTTTCTTATTTCAACAAATCTACACAAAAGAAGATCTAATAGATGTTCTTCCATAGTCGTCAAAATCGATTAGTCTGATTAGCCATTTAACATTATATTATACTTTGTTCTATAATGCTGCTGTGCAAAAAATAGCTCACAACACGCTGTTGATGTAACATGTCGTGAGCTTGGACAACGGCCATTTCCACTGTATATGAATTTCAGTTTAATCGTTCATTGATCGCCCAGCTCTAAAAAGAGGGCATGGGACAAGGGGAGGTGGGAAAAGGGCGCACTGAAGGATGCCATCATCTCCATCACCTGCTGCTATTGGCCATTAATGCCACACGATGGTGCCAGAGCAGATACCAGTCAATGAGAGGTCAGGTGGAGGGTCATGATGTACATCAGAGGTCAACAGTGTCTCTGAGGGCTGAGGAGCATCATTATGATGACTTGGGAGGGAGCTCCTTTTAGCCACAGTGTCTGGTCATCCTAAATATGATGTATTTCTATGAGAAGGCGCACAGAGTGGAAAACAAATCTTCGTGTGCAATCATTAACATGGAGGGGGAAGAAAAGCAGCATCTGTGCACTTGGAGGGTTTCCATAATGAGAATAGACAGGCAGGCAGTTTGTGTGTAGTGTGAACATTCGATGTGTGTGCAGTACGTGCACAGTGTAGGCTGGCTCTGGCTGAGGTACCGCGGATGCTGCGTCTGGCTTGCGTGGTGCATGTGTGTGTGTGTGTGTGTGTGTGTGTGTGTGTGTGTGTGTGTGTGTGTGTGTGTGTGTGTGTGTGTGTGTGTGTGTTTGTGAATGTGCGTGTGTGTGTGTGTGTTTGGAGGGGGGCCCTGATTAGTTTCAGGCAGCAGGCCCAGGGGCCTGTAGAGTCGGGATCCACCCCTGGACTCTTCAACACATAGACCGGGGTTGGGGCGCCAGTGGGACGTGGGCCGGGATTGTCAGACAACCTCTCTCTACCCAGTCAGCCACGGCTGCCCATTCAGTCAGAACAGGACACACTCCTCTTCAACAGTATAGTTTGATGGACCATACGCCTCTTCAACAGTATAGTTTGATGGAACAGGTTCATGCGTGTCCTAGATTGACTCCACAGTCATCTACATAGATCCACACAAATCACAGTAGTCACGTCTGACTGGCTAACAACGTTACTACTCATGGCTTTACGACTGTAGTGTCAGTTCAACATTCTAACAGTGTTACTGCTTTAGAGCAGGAGTCTTCAACCTGTTTCAGGTCAAGGACCCCCTAGTTGAAAGAGAGAGAAACTACTACTGTACAAAATTGTGTTGTAGATTAAACTTTTTCATAGATTTCATAGATAGCTTTATAGACTTGTTTGACATACATTTCTATTAATAGGTTGGATTGACAGTTAACCTTTTAAACCCTCTATATTTAGTCAGTGCTCTTTTTCACTGCACCAACTAGCTGCACCCCATCACGCAAAGATTTGCCTGGCCCCCTGTAATAACCCCTTGAGGACCCCTTGTTGAAGACCCCCGCTTTAGAGCCAATAGTGTAATTTCATCATTCTCTTCCACAGTGCACTGGCAGCACTGGCGAGATCATATAATGTAAAAGGAAAACTCAGCTCACACATCGTGTGCATGTCTGGCTGTGCTACAAGTGGCTAGCGCTGCGTTGGGCAGCTTTTTTATTTTCCCCAGACGGCCATAGCCTACTGACTTTGATGAAGGCAATGAGGGGCCACACACTGAACAATTGAATTGAAACTCAGTGGTGGAAAAGTGCTTTTGTTTTTTAGTTTTTTATGATATACTATCTATACTGCAATGAAGAAATACTCGGTCAAGTAAAATCCGGTAATAAAACTTTGCTTGAGTAAAAGTACCAAAGTATTGGCATCAAAATATACTTAAAATACTAAAAGTAAAAGTACTCATTATGCAGAATGTCCAATTTCACAACTAAAATGTATACATATACATAGAGTTTAAATAAGGCTGAAGTGGCTAATACAGTATATGGTTTGTAACAATAATCAAAAGTAACTAGTATCTAAAGTAACTTGTAATCTACTATCTATCATCTATTAAGGCAGGGTCTTCAACATTTTTCAGGCCAATGACCCCTTAGCTGACAGAGAGATGAAGCAGGGACCCCCCACTACATATTGTATCAAATTCATAATAAACCTTTTCATAGATTTCATTTCATAGATATATACTGTAGATTTCATACTATGCAATGCAAGAATGTGGTCTAGCCAACACTAACTCGGGAGTTCTGGAATAGCTGCCCTCCACACTCTCCTATCTAACATCAAGGTCTTGAGCTCTACAGTGTTGTTAGCTAAGCTGTTGCGCCGCTGTGCATCTACGTGGGTGGTGCGCTTCTAGCCCCTCTTGGCTTGGCCCTGGGTTGGCTCCCATAGAATCAATTTGATGCCTCTAGTTTTGGGTGCCTGACGCAGCTTCCTGACAGCCTCATCCTTCTCTTTCTCTCTGACTCTGTCTGTGACCCGTGGTAGGTCCCATATACCGGTAGGTCCACATACACTTCAACCGTATATTGGATTCACGTTAATGTGTATTTTCGACATTTAACCACTTAAACTCTCTATTTGTAAACTTGACCTTTCATTCTGTACTTGGTCTGCTCTTGTTTTCCCTCTACACCAAACCTCTTTGCTGAAAAGCTCTTGTGATCTGCTAATTTTGAGCGGTGCTCCTGGAACAGTAGCTATAGCTCCAACATCTGGCTTTGTCCGTTCAAAGACCAATGGGAAAATGTGTGAAAAAATGTCAGGGCTTAAGCAAACTGAGGCGCAGCCATCAATGTCCAGCCTACATCCTGGCACAAACAGCTCAAACTGTCCGGACGAAAAACGGGGGGAAAAACGTGTTCTAAAATGTCCTGGGAAATTAACTCAAATAGCACCGCTCACTTCACACTAGGTGTGATTTTTGTCTAAAGTTCTCCTCGTGCTAGGGTTCAAGTGGTTGATGTAGAACATGTTTATCACACAAAGATTTGGCAGCCCCCCTGTATTCATTCTGAGGACCCCCTAGCCTAGGCCTATTGGGGCCCTGTTGAAGGCCCCTGTTTTAAGGTCAAAACGTTGTTTTGCGTGCCATGTCGTGCATGCCAAAATAATTGGGAAACATACCGTAAAGCTCACAGCCTGGTACAGATGTGGCGCATTGTGAGCTTGCAGATCGGCGATTTCTTTGGTGCGTGACACCGATGCGTGGTAGGCCTAGTATAAATCCGTCTTCATCATTCAGTTTCTCTCATCTTTCTATTGATCATCCTATTTCTCTCTCTCCCCCGCCATCCCCTCCTCTCTCTCTCTTTCTCTCTCTCTCTCTCTCTCTCTCTCTTCCTAAGATGTGTTCAGTCTAGACTGCGCTATTACTGTCTCTGTGTAGAGTTGCAGATGTGTGTGTGTGTGTGTGTGTGTGTGTGTGTGTGTGTGTGTGTGTGTGTGTGTGTGTGTGTGTGTGTGTGTGTGTGTGTGTGTGTGTGTGTGTGTGTGTGTGTAACAGCTGTTTTCCTACTCAGAGCTTGTGCAGCCCTGAAAGCTACCGATCAACAGACAGTTAAAGTGAAGTGAGATTGGAAGTGACAGCGGCCATGTGTGCCTGAGTGTGTACATCCATGTGTGCATGCATTATGTGCATACCTGTGCGTGTGTGTGTGTGTGTGTGTGCGTGCGGGCGTGCGTGCGTGCGTGCGTGCGTGCGTGCGTGCGTGCGTGTGTGCGTGTGTGTGTGTGTGTGTGTGTACGCATGCATGCGTGCGTGTGTGTGTGAGAGTGCTGTTGACCCTCAGTCGTAACAATAAAGGTAAAAGTTTTTTTCTCTTCTGTCATCCCGTGAGTGACCTCTCGACCCCCGTGACCTTTCAGAGAGTGTTGCATGTGCACATTTTCATGCACACTCACGGTTTCCACTGAAAGACAAGTTTTATTGAAGTGAAACATGCCGGCCCAAACCTTTTCATGTCAACGACCCCCAAAAATGTATTACGGACCAACTATTTCCCATACAGAATTCTTAGTGTATATATATATGTATATATATATATATATATATATATATATATATATATATATATATATATATATATATATATATTTCTCTCTCTGTTTGAAAATAGCTCACAACGTGCCTTTTCCCTTTAAAACACACTGTGGTCATTTTAACATATCTACTCTGGCTTTTGTGTGCACCCCAGAAATGTATATCTTTTATGATAGAGGTTATCAGACATACACCTACACACACATCTATTCAAACCCAATTTCAAACTATATTAACCATTAACCATGTTATATTAAACACACACACACACACACACACACACACACACACACACACACACACACACACACACACACACACACACACACACACACACACACACACACACACACACACACTGTTTTCAGTGAGTTTTCTTGGAGTTTGGAGTTCCAATCACCAACTTTCTGGGGCGCAAAAGCCAAAAGTAGACATTAAAATGACCCCAGAAGTGTTTTGAAAGGGAAATGCCCCTTTTAATTTCTTCCCCCCACTGTTTTGGCTGTATAAGAGATGTTTTAGTCTGAAGAGAGGAAATAAATAATGAACTGCGGGTCACTGGGTGGCTGGTGAGTTCAACTACATACCCATGTCACTGTGGATTACCGTCTCGTCGTTGTCGGGTGGAAACCTTATATGTCCAAAACCTTCCCGATTTTGTTATTTAAAAAACTATTTAAAATGGTGAAAATAGCAGATCTACAAGCAGTGTGCGTGTAGATCTTCTGTTTTCACTAGTTTTGTGAGACAGCCTTGTGTGATGAAGCAGAGCTTTGCTTTATGAAAAAAGTAACCTAGACATTTGAAACTTGGAAGTTTCGAGGTTTCAGTGACTATCTGCTCTAGTGCCTAATTTAAAAGTCATGAAGGGTCAATAAGTCACCTTAATTCAAGTGACAGATGCCATGTCATGTGGCCTAACTGCACAGTTTGTGATCTACTGGTAGATCAATCTACCTTGATATAGAGCAGGGTTCGTCAACGTTTTCAGGCCAAGGACCCCTTAGTTGAGAGAGAGATGAAGCAGGGACCCCCACAACCTGTTCATATATTCCATATAGTTTCATCGTTTGGCAGCACAATCATCAGTGTATTTTGGATTCATGTCAATTTGTGTTTTCATATATTTAACCACTTGAACCGATAACCCTGTTTTAAGGATTCTAACTTCAGGGGGGGTTTCCGAACGGACCACTGAACTATCAAACTTTAATTGAACTAATAAAAACCGAACCTCCGAACCACTGAACCATCGATGGTTCTGTACTTTAACCAGCTACTTTATGCTATTTAGCTCTAGTTTACTGTACCCATTAAAAACACTTGCAAGTTGTGTCTAGGCTCTTACGTTTTCTCTTTAAAACGGAGTTGGGGACTTGGGGTTCAATTCGAGGGGTGATGGGATCTGTTTAGGAAAATCCAAACAGAGAAGTTTGTTTCCTTTTTCCTTTCTCTGTCAACGTATGGCGGAGAGTTGCATGGGAGTCGGGACTGCGTCGTGGACGGGCTGATCTGGTCTCGACGTAACAAACCCAGAAATTGCATTATGGATCCTTTGGGGGGTTGCAATGAAATCCATCTTTGCTTCATGCTTAGGAGAAATGCTATTTCATCTTTGGGTGAGTGGATGGCACAAAGTCTGCCCTGCTTGCGCTAAGTCAGCAAGCCTGACTGTGTCTCAGGCAGCGTTGTCAGCGAAGCACAGAACATGCATGTGCATGTGGTTCACGGCCCCAACAGGAGCGGAATTGGAGCGGAGGACGGTCCTCGATCGCTCCAAGCTGTTCTGGTGCATTTTAAAAATACTTATTAACGGTCACCATTAACCGTAACCTATTATTTGCCTAGCCCTACTACTGTGATATTCTAAATAGGCCTATCGCATTCTGATAATATATTTTTTGTTCATTTAGAACTTCGATTGCGAACATAACGAACGGTTCGAATCTCCGATTGTTCGCTTACAGCCCTATTAATAAACTTGACCTTTCACTCTGTACTTATTCTGCTCTTTTTCCCCTCTATATCAAAGCCCTTTGCCGAAAATAGACGATCTACAAGTTCACAACGCCTCGCACTGAGAGCTTGTAGATCTGCTATTTTTGGCTAAAGTTCTCAGAATATGGACGTTAGGGTTCAAGTGGTTAATATAAAAAAAGGAGGGAAAAAAAGTTTCTATCACTCAATGATTTGGAGGACCCCCTGTAGTAGTTCTGAGGAACCCCTAGGGGTCCCGGACCCCCTGTTGAAGACCCCTGCTGTAGATGAACATTCTGCCACGTCTCCCTAGGTAATTAAGTACAGGGTTTAAATTGTTGGCTGTGAAAAGCGGACGTGGCAAGGCCCTAATCTCCACAGCTTATTGGAACTATGCACTACTGTATAGAAGGCATGATCCCCCATGGTACTTACTGCCACCACTGTACTGTACAGTGGTGTAAAATAACAACATACACTTACTCAAGTACTGTACTACAGTAAGTACAAGTTTGAGATATTTGTACTTTACTTGAGTATTTCCAATTTCCAATACTTTTACTTCTACTCCACTACATCTCGGATCCAAATAATTGTACTTTTACGCCAATACATTTTCTTACAAAACTAGTTAGGCCTACTAGTTACTTTGTAGATTTTGATTAATATTACAAAACATATATTAACCCCTTCAGCCCTATACACCGGTACATTTCGGCCATTTGAAAATAGCCGATCTACAGGCTCACAATGCGTCACACTGTATGTGAGCTTGTAGATCGTCTATTTTCAAAAGATTTTTATACATGTGAAATCTTGAAATGGACATTCTGCAAATAAGTACTTTTACTGTTGGTACTTTAAGTACATTTTGATGCTTTTGTACTTTTTCTCAAGTACATTTTTAATTTAGTATTTCTACATTGCAACATTGATACTTTTAAGTAAAACACTTGAATACTTTTCCCACCAATGCTACTGTATAGGTGGCAGACGCATGGTCCCAAATGAAGCAGTAAGCCCCGAGAGGCTGTGGCTTTAAAGCTATTCTATAACAGCTAAAACATAACAGGCGTTGTTAGCAGCTTAACGTGGCCTTGAGACCAGGAGGCCAGGGTCCCATTCCCCCAGCCGGGTGTAAAGACTATAAGGCCTGATTTACACTGCCAGCCAAATCCAGCCTGAATCAGATCTGTGTCACATCAAGATTGGAATCCGATTTGCTTAAATTAGTAGACAGGTTACATGCAGGTCACATGAAATCCGATTTTTACAAACCACATCCAGAGGGGTTTTATTGGTGCCTTTAACCCCTTTAAGCTGTTCTAAAGTTATGGGAAAGCATGGCTTTTGTGACTTATTGTGTTTTTTTGTTTAATAAAACAAACACATGTCCTAATTAAAACAGTGCTTTAATAACAATGTCGGTACATTACTAATTTGTATAAGCATATAGCCCCAGACTGCGTACACAAACAACAAAGTTGTTTTGCAAATGCAGGAATTCAAGGTCCTGTAGGGTATTGTAAATATTGGAAACATGCTTGCAGTTGGTGCAGTACTTTAGGCTTGTATGGTGCTACGTTACTACTCGCCAGAGAGCCTGGTTCTTTAGCTGATAATGTAGGCGCCTTGCAACTATGCGACCCGGGATCACCTCACGGCCGGATCAACGCTACAGTAATACTTTAACATGGGCTCACAGATATGTGTGCACTTTGTAGAGCATTTTACAACGGCTTTGAACGTGGAACGTTGGACCCAGAACTCTCTGTTTTATAAGGCATATTATTTCATCCCTTACTGCCGTCAGACATACAGTACGGTATGATGAGAAGCTGCTGCAATGAGCTGCTAAAGCATCTCTCAACCGTACTAGTGCAGTTTTACTGTCTTGATGTTGTTAATGTCTCACTGTTATTTATTGTGTTGTGTGTTTTATTAGCTTCATTTGGACTGCATAACGACTATTATGTTGTAATGTTAGCAGTTTGACCCAGCTTTGGACAGAGGTCAACCGAGGCCATGCAACTAGCCGACAGCAGTGTCGACTAAAACTGACAAAACATGTTCGTCGACTGCCTTTTTTCACTGATCAATAGTTGGATACTAAATAAAAGCTAAAGCTATGATGACTAAAACCCAAGACTAAATATATTAACAATTTGGTCAACAAATACAAACTAGACTAAAATGTTCCGGTAGAACTAAAAGACAAGTCATTTTATGTTTGGTCGTGCTCGGGTTGTTGCACTCTGAAAATAGCAGATCCACAAGCTCACAACCGGTCACGGCGTATATCAAATAGCCGATCTACATCGACACGTTGTGAGCTTGTAGATCAGCTATTTGAACTTTTTCAAAATGTTTTTCAAAATAGCAAAAAGAAAAAAAAGGCAAAGAAGTTTAGGGGTTTAGGGTTTAGCATGCATGAAAATAGGGCCCATTATGTCTATTCAATACTACCGGAATACAAGGAATCATCTTGCAACTACAGTACAGCTACAGATCCCTTATGAACAGCATTTATCCTCCATTTGCTTGAACGGGTCCATTTGGTGGTCAGCAGACTGCGGTTCTGGTTACAGGACCGTGAAACAAGAGTCAAATATTATCCACGTTTCAAAACCATGATTGACACGTCATTATATGGGTTATTAAGCCACAGATTGAGGTCGGGGGTTAAACAAGGCATATATCTGTCCTGCTGTGGCCGTCTTTCAATCATGGTTTTCTCGGTGAGGTTTAATGGCTTGGCCCGGGGACTTTTTCACTTCCCGACCGTTGATGATCCGACTGGCCACTCTGCAGGCCAATGAGGCGCCTTTTCCACCATAAGGAATTTGGTTCTAGGACTCTGGTTCTATCCGTTCTAGTCCCATTGAACCTTGGTGCTTTCACAGACCTGACTTGGAACTGGCTTCCGTTTCCACCCGTTTTGAGCACCAGTTTTAGGCGTCCGTCAGTGGAGCCGGAGTCACCAGTTTCCATTTTCTTTCTTTCTTTCTTTCTTTCTTTCTTTCTTTCTTTTTTTAAACTTTTTTATTGAGTATTTAACCACTTGAACCCTAACATCGCTATGGCAGATCTAAAAGCACCCATGCACGCTGCGCAACACGCTGTGAGAGATTTGGGGTAGAGAGAAAAGGGATCACACCAAGTGCAGAGCGAAGGGTCAGGTATTGAGGGTTTAAATGGTTAAGTCAATGTCATTCTGTAGTTTCCGACAAGACATGTTTGCGTTTTGATCTCGGCGTATAATAATAATAATACGCACACACAGTTGAGATCCTGTGGGACTTGCGTTTAACCAATTAAAACCGGGAAAACATCCTGTGTGGCTTTAGATTTTTGCGTTGACTATTCAACAAAAGAAAATAGCAGATCATACAAGCTCACAGCTCGTCACTGAAAGCTTGTAGATCGGCTATTTTTTAACACTGTTTGAAAAACTTCTAAAGTGTGAGAACTACTAATTTATGGAGCGTTTGTAGAATCGTGCATGTGTGTGTGCGTTTGCGTGTGCATGCGTCTTCAGAAAACGTAATGATTAATTGTGGCTGCATGATTATTTAAGTGTTTTCTGTGTGTCTGGCCTGACCACACACACGCACGCACGCACGCACGCACGCACGCACGCAAACACACACACACACACACACACACACACACACACACACACACACACACACACACACACACACACACACACACACACACACACACACACACACGTGCACAGATGTAGTTTACACAAGGGCTTCCAGTAGTGTAAGTGCTGCACGCTCCGTTCCAGAAACAACAGCAAGCTGATGTCATGGTGGTCGAGTGTTTTAAATGTATCCAGAGGTAAAACAAAGCTATTTAAATGTCTGTGTAATGCAAACACATCCAGACTATAACAGATGTAATGTCCTAACAAATGATTAGATAGTCCTCAGTGTTTCTTTAACCTTTTTTCAAGGTCTCCCCTTAACTCTGACAGTATACTATACAGGTCTATTTGGTTCCATTTGTACACTGAAAGGGTTACAGACTTGTATGGGTCCATTTAGACCCCCCTAAACTTTGAGAAACACTGCTCGATCTATATCCACAGACAGACGGCATCCAAACTTCACTGTGCCTGGCATCCAAACTGTTACTGGAAAGCCAACTCCAGTCCAAGTTGCTCGGCAGTAAAAGTACACATTTATTGGTATCAAAATGTTTTCAAATGCAAAAGAATGTATAAACATCTTTTGAAAATAGAAGATCTACAAGCTCACAATGCCTTGCATTGTCTCCCCTACATCTGTTATAGTCTGGATGTGTTTGCATTACACATACATTTGAATAGCTTTGTTTTACCTCTTGGATACATTTAAAACAATGATTATTAGGCTCAAGTGGGTAATGTACGTTTTGTAATAATAATCCAGATATACAAAGTTCTGACACCATACAATATTAAGACAGATATTAAGTACTTATGTTTATCAGTCAGCCATCTTTATTTTAGAACTAACTCTGTTACCTCATCACAACAGCCCTCACTGCTCCACTGAACGAGTTGTCTGAGCCAGTGGCGGCCGTGTCGTCATCGACTGTATGGTTGTATGGACCCCCCGTTGACTGGCCTAGTACTGTAGCACTTTGAATGCCTTAGATAGATAGATAGATAGATAGATAGATAGATAGATAGATAGATAGATAGCTTTATTATCCCGCGGGGGGAAATCAGTTGCCCTGTTAGTCCAGTAGTTACAGAGTTACAGATAATGAGTAAGAAAAATAATGGTCCCCTCACTGGATGGTAGTGGTCTCCTGTTGTGGTCCCCTTTCTGGATGGTGTGGTGCTCTGGGAAGCAGAAGCTGGCTGGGCAGATGTAGTGGTCGTCCTGTTTTGGCTGCTGACAATAGATTGGAGAACAGGCTGTGGCCCAAGGCCGAGCGCTGAGACAGCCCGTTGGGGCCAGTTGCCAGGGGCAACTCTATAACTTACTAAAATGTAATGTAGGTTATTGTGATTATGTCAAATAATTGCAATTATTAGACAATTATGTAGTCATTATGACTGGCCTAGTGTGCCCCTCAGCTTATACAGTACAAGGCCCCTCCTATATGGCTTCTCACAAAAATGTAAATGAATGAATACATAAATACATACATACTGTACATACATACTGTACGTACATACATACATACATACATACATACATACATACATACATACGTACGTACGTTACGTACATACGTACGTACATACGTATGTATGTAGTTAGGTCACGTAGTTACCGGTACGTGGTCACTTACATACATATGTATGCACGTACGTATGTACGTACATACATACACATACAAACACATAAATATGTTCAGGAGAGTTTGTATGAGTCAGTTTGTATGAAGAAAAACAAAAACAAAAAACAAAACATCAAAAAATATGTTAAAGATTGGATATCATTGTCAGACTAATACTCTCTCTCTCTCTCCCTCTCTCCCTCTCTCTGGTACTGTGTTGACACTCTCAGCAGCACCCTCTGGTGGAGGGAGTTGTAGTGTCATGGCTCTCTTTACGTGACCTGACTGACTGAAGCTCTTGTTCTCCCCGCTGTGGACCCAAAAATGACTTACCTCTGGACTTCATAGAAAAGCCTAAAGCGATCTTTTCTCCCTTAACAATGTTTTGGTTTTGATGTTAATATTATAGATACCACAGCAACCAGCATCATTGAATAATAATAATCCTAATTCCTATATAATGTTGGATTCATTCAGGATAAAGTTGGTGGCTGGCTACTGTTACAACTCCTGAATGCAGTCACTGCACTGTCTGTCCAGCGTGTCAATGTGACAGAGTGGAGACCGCATCAGCGCAAGCACAGCCGACATCAAAAGAATGCAGCGCAGCTGCAGGGAGGTCACTAATTAATGGTTGAGTGAAAACTCCCTGTCCTTCATTCCATTGAAACACACAGTTGGAAAAGTAGAGAAACATTCGGTCCTTGACAATAAGCAATCCTACTGTCTGAATGCTGTACACACGCACACATGGAGCACATTTCGACTTTCCCTGGTGGGAGTCGACTTGTGTATAATAAGTCGACTGAGTTGAAAAGTCGATTTTTTGGTTAATGCCCTAGTGTGGACGCGCTGGTGGCTCCTCGTGGTACAGCTGACTGAAGCGCTTACCACACTGTTTGCACTGGTAGGGTGTGACTTGACTTGACTTGAGGCGATCGAACGTGCTCAATCCCTTGTCACACTGCGTACAGTGGAAAGGTTTCTCTCCGCTGTGGACAGTTTCCTCCAGTGACTGAGCAGTTTGAAACTCTTGCCGCAGCGCCGACAGCCGTAAGGTTTCTCCTCTGTGTCTGGACGACGCCGAAGCGAGTTTGGATCACCCGGCCGACTGAAACTCTCCTCGCACCGTTGACCCTTGTCGCTCCCGTCGCGAGGTTTTTCTGCGGTGTGGACGTGCTCGTGTGGTGTCTCCTGGTGATCGCGCCGTGGGTCGCAGGTGTGGGGTTCCTGTCCAGTGTCTGTCCGATGTGTATCTACATCTCCGGCCTGGGTTAAATCCTCTGAAAACTGTCGATGAACGTCAGATCTGGGTTTGTCTGTGTCCCCTTGCTTCTGGCCAGTCGTTTGCTGACGGGCTTCCGAGGGGACCCTTTCTGTCCGTCTGCATTTGGTGGCAGACGACACCGTGGCTCCTGGCACGCGTGCACTCGGGGGAGAAGACTCGAGTCCGGGAAGATTTTATTCTTTCCAGGATCATTTCCAGTTCATTGCCAATGCCAATGCTGCTTTGCACGGAGTTGAGATGAGGACTTAGCGTAGGTCTTTTAGGACTGGGGGATTTGGTCATATACATTTCTCCCGTTCTCTCTGTCACTCTCTCTCTCTCTCTATTGTCCTCTATCTCTATGACAGCTTCTCTCTAAGATACAGCTATTAATCTTTGACGCTATATCCCACTCTGTCCCTTGACTAGAATAAATGGACAAGCATAAAGTAATTGACTAAAAAGGCGTCTTCACATCTTATGTAGGCTGAGCAACGTCTCTGCTCTGACATTACAACCCAACACAACTCGTTGCCATGCATGCTTTAACAATGTCGGATTGCAGTGGTGTAAAGTAACTAAGTAAATGTACTCAAGTAAGCTACTGTACTCAAGTAAAATGTTGATGTATGTTTCCTTGGCTGGAGTTGAATACTTTTACTTTTATTCCATTACATCTCAGTGAGATTCTCAGAGGCTACTCCACTACAATTATATGAAAACCTTTAGTTACTAGTTACTTTGCAGGTTCCGATTATTATTACAAAACATACATCACCCACTTCAGAACTATTCGTACACGGCCATTTGAAAATAGCAGATCTACAAGCTCGCAATTGTGAGCTTGTAGATCTGCTATTTTCAAAAAGTCTTTATACATTGTATTCATTTGAAAACTCGTGAAATGAGACACTCTGCATAATGAGTAGGGTGTTGATACCAATACAATACTATTTCTAGATTGTCGTATTGATACTTTTATGTAAGTTAAACATGTCCTTTCTCCACCACTGTCGGATTGTGGGGGCCCCTCTGCAGTTAGTAGTCCACGATACATTGGTGGATTATCTGTGTGTGTGCGTGTTTGTGCGCGCGAACTCGCACACGTTTTGTGTGTCAGTTCATACCGGTATCTCCAGAACCTTCCGACAGATCATCTGCAAACACAGGACGTGTGGGCGCAGTGCATGGTTCCAGAGAACATTATATCACGTATTTCATATTATGTAGTATTTCACCATCCTATCACATCATATTCATTGTGTCATAATGTAATGCCTTTCTGCGTAAGGCTTCATTACAAGCAAAACATCACATTCCAGATAAAGCTATTGGCCTCAAACTCGCTCACTAAATGTAATATAATATCGTTGGCTGTGGAGTGGAAACCCTGCATGTCCAAAACCTGCTGCTTTCCAGGGAATGGGGGATAAATAACCTGTGTTCCAATGGATCCTTATTACTAGTCATTTATTTTATTTATTTATTTGTTTATTTGAAAAGGATCCCCATTAGCTGATGCCGTAGCAATCAGCTAGTCTTCCTGGGGTCCATACAAGTCATATTACAAATACATTTAAAAAAAGCAATAAAGTAAAAAAAAAAAAAACAACAATACAATAAAACTACAACAACATTACATTGCATTAATTCACATTTGCACATTAATATGATATAGCTTAAATACTAGCAGGAAATAACTTATACAAATTAATTTCTCCTGAAGCTATTTATTACGGGTTTCCAGTAAATACCTCAGCATTTTTTTCTTAAAAGCTGATTTATTTTGAGTTAGACGAATGTTAAGTGGTAAAATGTTCCAATAGTCAATGGCTCTATAAATTACAGTTTTTGAATTATTGTTTGAACTAGGTGCAATAATATGACCATTAACAGCAAATCTAGTATTGTAAGAATGTCTGTTATTCCAAAAATCCACCTGGTCAAACAGAAACAAGGGAGTCTTTGAATTAATAATACAACAGAGAAATGTAGCCAAGCCCGAAGAAATCCTTTGTTCAATAGTGAGCCATGAGAGGCTGGAGTGCATCTTTTCAATACTAGTTCTCATAGAACAACCCAGGACAAGCCTAGCCGCCCTGTTTTGTGCAACCTGTAATTTAGCGAGATTTGTCTTAGATGCACATGACCATACTGTTGAACAATAATCTAAGTGACACAAAATTAAAGAGCTCTTGTTAATACTTTTCATAGGTTAATGACGTCTTTGGGTGACTATCTGCAGAGCAACTTTGCTTTTGTTGGTAAAAAAGAGGGGGGAAAAAGAGGGGGGAAAACAGGCAGACTTAAAGGTATTATAAATGATTAGAAGCTCGGCTGCCGAGCGCCTAGTCAGGGGCCAACCAACTCGGGAATGATGTAAATAGGGAATGAATGCCCCGCCCTTTAATGCAAACCCCATTATACCTGTTGTCATAGGACCTGTTTTGACCATCTGTTTGCCTGTGTCCATTTATGCCCATAAATGGAGATATATGTATCTGTCTGTCTGGATCCATTTTATGCCCATATATGGAGATCTCTGTATCTGTATGTCAGGTGGCCGAGCATCTAGTCGGGGACCGGCCTACTCAGGAACGATGTAAATAAGGAATGAATGCCCCACCCTTTAATTCAAACCCCATTATACCATTTTGACCCTCTGTTTGCCTGTGTCCATTTATGCCCAATTGCCCATATATGGACTATGGAGATATCTGTATCTGTCTGTCTGCGTCCATTTTATGCCCATATATGGAGATCTCTGCAGACACAGAGCCGGTTCCGGAATACCCTGATGTCAGACATCAGCTCCGCATATGAAGATTCCTTTCGTGCCGGTTCTGGAAAACCGCATATCGGGTCGGGTCAAGGCCGGGCACTGCGCTACCTGCTACGGCGGGGTACGCGCGTTCCGAAATCTGTGTTGACTCATGTGGCGTACGTGATGTCAGAGCCTTTTATTGCGACCGAAGGTCGCAGTATACCATGAGACGTGTTGTAGCTTGTCCTTCCGTAACGGAAGTGATGTCATCAAACCCTGGATATCCATACTGTCACTGTGACATCACTTCCTGTTCCACTTTCTGATGTCATCAATTCCAGGCCATAACTGGCCCAAAAGCCTGATTTACTCAGATTTACACCCTACCTTCCGTTAATATTAAGTCCATATGTATATGGATATATATTAATAAAGGACCCCTTATGCCCATATATGGAGATCCCAGGCATCAAACCCAGGCCCTAACCTGCCAAGGCCCTGCTTATGTCCATATACAGTATGGGCATTCCCAGATGATGCCATGTTAGGGTACCCCCTTATGCCCATATATGGAGATCCCCAGGCATCAAACCCAGGCCCTAAATCGCCAAGGCCCTGCTTGGCTTTACTAATTAACATACATTTTATACCCATATATGGAGACTCCTATATTATTAATATTAAGGACATTATGTTATCAATATTAAGGACATACTGTATCTGGGAATGCCCATATTTGGTAATGTTTTGACTTAACATTGTTGACTATTATGCAGGGGTCTCCATATATGAGTAACTGGTCCCATATACATCACTGGCCAGATGGCCAAGAATTGGCGCAACCTCGCCTTTTAGGGAGAGGTCGCATGGCACCCTGAGGTGTCTTACTAGTAGCGGTTCCGGATAACCCTGATGTCAGACATCAGCTCCGCATACTATTTATTTGCACAGGAATGATGTCAGAATGAGTCAGCAGAAGCAACCATTTGTTGCTGACTAGGGTGGCTCAAGGTAGGTGGTCGTCGCCACAGGTGTTTTTAAGAACACGCAGAGAAAGTCTTTGGCCTTTTGCCAGATTTATTGAAGATTATGGTGGGGGTAGACGTATGTACGTGCGTGCGTGCGTGCGTGCGTGCGTGCGTGTGTGTGTGTTGATACTGTTCAGCCCAGTCTGTAGCAGCACAGACAAGGGTTTCTTTTAAGCTGTTGTTCCCCAGCCTGTTTCTGTGTTCCCTCACTAAAATGTCTTATTTAAGCACTAGCACACTTAATGATGAATAATTAGCATGGGGTCAATCATGTGTGCTAGAACTGTGCTTAAACACCCCTCCCCCGTCTCCTCTTCCTCACACTTCCTCCATAAGTAGATGGCATGTTTGAAGGACAGTGGATGAGCTCTCTCTCTTTCATGGAGAGAACGGGCTGTTTAGTCATCCAGGAAGAAGTAGTTTCCACTCTTCTTCTGCTCTGCGTCCTTTATGGAATTCATCTTGTTGATTCTTGGTCTGTAGTTGTTGGGGTCTCTTCTGAAGGTGATCTCCAGCTGACAGAGGAACCTGTTCATGCCAGCGAGTAAGGTCTGTGGTGTGTTGGCAGTTGTGCTCATGGATGGAATACCGTCAAACACAATGACGCGGTCTGCCAGATAGGTGGCCATGATGAAGTCATGTTCCACCACAAAGGCTGTCTTCTTTGCATGGAAGATAAATCGCTTGATGACCCTGGCAGCAATTAGACGTTGCTCTGAGTCCAGATAGGCAGAAGGCTCGTCAATCAGGTAGACATCAGCTGGTTTACCCAGACATAAGGTCAGGGCTACTCTCTGCAACTCACCTCCAGACAATTTCTGGATGTCCTGGTCGATGATGCTGTCTATCTGCATTGGTTTCATGACATCTGTGACAAACTGGGGGTGCATGTAGGAGTCACGGATCTTGTCATGCATCAGAGCTCTCACACTGCCTTTGAACTTGGGACTGATCTTCTGTGGTTTGTAGCTGACATTCAGGATGGGTACTTCTCCTCCTTCATCTGGTTTCAGACGGCCGGCCAGCATTCTGATGAACGTTGTTTTGCCCGTTCCGTTCTCTCCTAGCATGACCATGATTTCAGAGTCAGTGAACTCTCCCTCCAGAATCTCCAGGCTGAAGTCTCCCAAATCCTTCTTCATGTGAGGATACTGGTAACGACACATCTTCTTTATCTCCTCCTCGTTGGCTGTCTCAGCCAACTTGAACACTAGCGACGTCTCTCTGAAACGCAAGTTCTCTGTGGGTACGTAGCCATCCAGGAAAATGTTGATGCCTTCCCTGACGCTGAAGGGCATGGTAACCACTCCGTAAGCACTGGGTACTCCATACAGACAACAGATGAAATCTGACAAGTAGTCCAGGACACTTAGGTCATGTTCCACCACAATGATGTATCTGTCTGGACTGATGAGGGAGCGGATGGTCGCAGCAGCTTTTAAACGCTGTTTTACATCCAGATAACTGGACGGCTCGTCAAACATGAAGATGTCAGCGTTCTGGATGCAGACGACAGCGCAGGCGAAGCGTTGCAGCTCCCCTCCTGAGAGGTCCTCCACATTTCTGTCTCTGAGATGAGTCAGATCAAGCTGTTCGCAGACCACAGCCTTTGTCTTTGTGTCATCCATCCTGCTCAGGATGGCTCCCACGCTCCCCTTGACAGTCTTGGGGATCTGGTCCACGTACTGAGGCTTGACAATAGCTTTGAGATCATCCTCTAGGATTTTGGTGAAGTAATTCTGGAGCTCTGACCCTCGGAAGTGGGAGATAATGTCCTGCCAGTCTGGTGGGCTATCAAACTTTCCTAGGTTGGGTTTCTGTTTTCCAGCCAGGATCTTCAATGCTGTAGACTTCCCGATTCCGTTAGTTCCTACCAGACCCAATACTTCGCCGGGTCTGGGGATTGGTAACCTATGCAACTTGAAAGAGTTGGCACAGTATCTGTGGGTGGTCTCTTTCTCCAGGTTGCTGGGCAAGTTGACAATGGACAAGGCCCCAAATGGACATTTCTTTACACAAATTCCACATCCGATGCAGAGGAATTCAGAAATCCAAACGATTTTGCTCTGAGAAGTGACCTCTATGCACAGTTTATCATTTCGGACCACTGGACAGCAAAAATGTCCCGCCCCTTACATCGAGTCTGCCCGAGAGATCTCAGACGGTAAAGTAGAGCGGTAGCCTACGCACTACTGCCACCATCTGACGCAAGTCAGGTTAGGACATCCGCACATCGGGTCGGGTCGAGGCTGAGCACTGCACTCCGCGCCGCGGCGGGGAACACGTGTGCCGAATCTGAAGCCTGTGGGATGCACGGTTCTCGAGATACGCGGTTTACATACTCACAGAGATTTCTCACATTTATTGTAAGACTAGAAGCTCGGCCGCCCGAGCGTCTAGTCAGCAACCTGGCCAACTCGGGAACGATGTAAATAGGGAATGAATGCCCCACCCTTTAATGCAAACCCCATTATACCTGTTGTCACAGGACCCGTTTTGACCATCTGTTTGCCTGTGTCCATTTATGCCCATACAGTATATGGAGATATCTCTCTGTCTGTGTCCATTTTATGCCCATATATGGAGATCTCTGTATCTGTCTGACGGTCGGCAGAGAGTCTAGTCGAGGACCGGCCTACTCGGGAACGATGTAAATAGGGAATGAATGCCCCACCCTTTAATGCAAACTCCATTATACCTGTTGTCATAGGACCTGTTTTGACCATCTGTTTGCCTGTGTCCATTTTATGCCCATATATGGAGATCACTGTATCTGCCTGACGGGCGGCCGAGCGTCTAGTCGAGGACCGGCCTACTTGGGAACGATGTAAATAGGGAATGAATGCCCCACCCTTTAATGCAAACTCCATTATACCTGTTGTCATAGGACCTGTTTTGATCATCTGTTTGCCTGTGTCCATTTATGCCCATATATCGAGATATCTGTATCTGTTTGTCTGCGTCCATTTATGCCAGTTTATGGAGATCTGATGTCAGACATCAGCTCCGTATACGGAGATTCAGAAACTTTCACGGCGGTTCCGGAAAACCGCATATCGGGTCGTTGCGGCGGGAAACGCGCGTGCCGAAGTCTGTGTTGACTCATGTGGCATACGTGATGTCAGAGCCTTTTGTGCCGGTTTCGGAAAACACTGATGTCAGACAGCAGCTACGCATACTTGACCTAGAGTGCAAAGTGAAAGTGCAGAGGAATCGTCTATTTGCACAGGAGTGATGTCAGAATGTGTCAGCAGAAGTGATATCGCAATGAGTCAGCGCTTGTGCCGGTTCCTCTTGTGTCTGTTGTCATAGGAACCGTGTTGACCATCTGTTTGCCTGTGTCCATTTATGCCCATATATGGAGATATCTGTATCTGTCTGTCTGCGTCTATTTCATGCCCATATATGGAGATCTCTGTAGACACAGTGCCGGTTCCGGAAAACCCTGATGTCAGACATCAGCTCCGCCTACAGAGAATCCGAACGTTTTGCGCCTGTTCCGGAAAACCGCTCATCGGGTCGGGGCGAGGCCGGGCACTGCACTCCGTGCCATGGCGGGGAACGCACGTGCCAAATCGGTGGGACGAACGGTTCTCGAGATATGCAGATTACATACACGCACGCACGCACGCACGCACGCACGCACGCACGCACGCAGAGACTTCTCACATTTATTGTAAGATATGTTCAATAACAGGTTTATCCCTATCTCTCCAAGGTGTGTAGTACACAGGAAATATTTCTTTCAGGTCGGGATACCAATTTTATCCAATCAGAATGAAGTGAAATTGGAAGTGATGACAAGGAAGTGAGCTGAAAATAGGCCTATTTTCTCCTGATTGGCTGAAATTGGCAACCCACCTGAATAATGTATGTTTCTGTTTGTTAAAGAGATGGAGAGAACCCTGTTCCTTAACAAACTCTCCTATAGCATGTAGCTTTCAATACTTTTTTGTTTGTCTTCATATATTTTGGGGTCTTTTCTGCCTTAAGTGTAAAGTAGCGATTGACAGGAAACAGGGAGTGAGATGCGAGAGACATGCAGCATAGATCGTCGGGAACGGGACTTGAACCAAGCACTGAGAAAAAAGCACAAAAATTAAAAGTTTGGAGATACAAGGTTTCTGCCAGACAGCCACGAATCCACAATATAATATAATCCAACCCATATCAAATCTGCGGCTGATTTATGCATTTCTCCTACTGTTATACTTATTATTAGATAATAAAACACAGTATTAGACCTCAGGGGAGATTTTTGTTTTACATTGGCCGGCACATGAAACCTAATGCAACCTAATGCCTAATGCGCAGCAGGTGAGCACAACGTATAAAATTATATTTACTACTTTCTCGTGTGGCTCTAATGGAACAATATCGCTGGCTTCAGAAGCCCATTGGGTTTCCCCTCCTTTTTCCCCTTCATGTCTGCGGTCTGAATATCCGACAGGTCTTTTTCCACGTCTGCACGGTAAAGCGCTCTACCATCTGTGGACGGGGAGAAATGGAGCTCCCATTCAACCTTCAGCATTTTGTTTTCCCCTTCACCTGTTCGTCTGCACCAGATGGTTCATAGACTCTGATTCAGTATGTGGAAAATACACTGGTATAAGGAGTGCTTAGATGTTTTTTTTCCCAATATACCCTATAAGTGTAATAATCCGCTATCCTTTATCCCAGTGGTTCCCACATTTTTTAGTTGAGACCCAAAAGGAAAAGTCTATGTCTCCCCAGAACCCAACCTAGTGAAATTAGCGTATCTACAAGCTCACAGGAAGGCTTCATCCAAACACACACGCACACATGCACACGACGTGCACAAAATACCTCTCTGGGGAGATGCTAAGGTGGCATCTGCACTTGACGTCCACCTCAACTGGCTCCTTTCCAAGAGAAGGAGCAGAACCTCTCCTGGGTGACTGAGCTTTTCGCCATAACCCCTAAGGGAAACGCCAGCCACCCGCCTGAGAAAACTCGTTGCGGCCATTTGTATCCGTGATCTTGTTGTCGCAGTCATGACCCACATTCCATGACCATGGGTCATACACTGCTTTATAGCGCAATTAAATAATTTTCCTTGCATTCCTTTTTCTTGAATTTATTTCACTGCTTTTTGGGCCAGTTTGGAAGCCCTCCACAGTGTCCAAAAGCATGCAAGAGAGATTCATTCACAAAGATTCTAGGCGGTTTCTTTTGACCTTTCAGCCCCATCTCTAGTCTTCAACAGAATGCACATGAACATTTTGTATACAGCATATTTCATTCAGTAAGCTTTCCCTGTCCTATTAACCACTATACTTAAATGGAATGTAAATCTGAATCAACTTGATTGATTTTGTGTGTGCGCTCCATTTAGGAGTTTTGATAGCGGTGCATTCATATATTCTTTATCCAAAGCACTTCTAATGCATTACATTCACACCGGCTCAATCAAACTTGATTCAAGCCAAGAGGCTTGGAAGAGGCATGAAACCGTGTGACTTCCATTGAGAATGAACTTGGACGACTCCCTCCCCCCCTCATTCTCAAATGACAAGGAGAGGGTATATCACTCTTTAGTGTGAATGCAGCCTTCGGCAACATTTGTAGAATAAGCCTCAGTTCTTAATCGGTCCCCTCATGGAACCCCCTTTTAACCCATTTAGTGCTCCAGACATGAACGGGTTAAATGTGTAGCGTGCCGCTCGCAGGGCTCCATTACGCTCCATTGTCTTATTTTGAAGGCCAGAAGTCCATTGCGTAAATACTTCCGGGTTGACGTCATGACATCATACAACGGGAGCGGTCGTCACACCATGTGATTTCTAAAATGGCCGATCGATGCCTTTGTTGTTATGTTTTTGTAGCGAGAATCTAATGCCATCCTTGGCTTTAAAAGTGTTGTTTGGAGATAATGGACATTAAAGATGAGATCGGCCGTCGGCCTCCATGTTAAGGGATTACTATTTTGTGCACGTGCATCCGTGATGATGATGAATCTGCGAGTCCAATCGTGCCAATCGTTTCCAACGGACCCTAGGGTAAGAACGCCAGCGCTACTCTATATACAGTACTTTTCGCGAGTATACTCGGGATCGGCACTCTAAATACTCGAGTATTTTTCACGAGTATTCTCGGGATCGGCTAGAAATGAGTTAAGAAACACTGACTTAATTGATCCCCTGGGACTCACTAGGTCTGTTTGCATTTCCCTCTAACAAATGCTGTTGCCGAAACTAGCCGATGTACCGCGCTGTGGATCGCATGTAGACCACACTACTGTATGTTCATTCACGCTATAGGGGTTCATGTGGTTTAAGCGGACGGATCACCCCGTAGTACAGTCGGTTATCCTCTTGATCTGTGTGACGGGCTCCGTATTTGATGTTGTGAATGTAAAGCCATCATTTTCCCGAGAGCTGGAAAACAAGCCAGAGAGAGCACAGACTGCCAGGGAGGTCAGCGGCCCTGGACGCTTTCCAGGCGTCTCGCGCAGAGCAAGATCAAACACCCGTCCTTGTAAATCCTCATCCCCAGCGGATCCGTCACTGACAGCATGGCCCAAACTCATTTGGAAGAGATCAACAGGTTAAAGCATTAGTTGTCTGGCCTATGTCTGTGTTACAGTAAAGAGACATTCGATCTGATAGATGGCGTGTTGTATCCATTGGGTTGGACAGTATAAAGTATATTTACCAAAGTATGTTTTCAGTACTTTACGGTAAGGATGGTACGATACGCGTTGTTATCGTTTATCGTGATTAAAAACACTCACGATAATCGTATCGTGGAGATTACATTTATTGTGATATCGTCCTCCGCCATGCACTGGGATCAATTCACCTTTTATTTGCCGAGCTGCAAATCCGGTACCACTTAAACCCTCTATAATTGGTAAAAGGTACTCATTATATACGTACTTGATACAGTCTTTTTTTCACACTCTATCAAATGTCTTTGCCAAAAAATAGCCGATCTACAACTCACAACGCGTCATGAGCTTTTAGATCTGCTTTTTTTTTTTTTTTTTTTTAAGATTTGTTTTTGGGCTTTATTGGATAGGACAGTAGACTGACAGGAAATGGGGAAGAGACAGGGAGTGTACATGCGGCAAAGGTTGCTCGGATCGGGAATCGAACCGGCAACGCCGACAGGCATTGATGCCGAAATGGCAATGCCTATATGGTATGCGCCTGGTCCACTAGGCCACCAGGCGCCCAGTTCTGCTATTTTTTGGGGCAAATGTTCCGCCCCAGGATAATGGATTTTGGATTATCATGATAATATCGTAAATCGCGATTTCTTTTGTCACAATAATCGTGATATGAAATGTTCATATCGTCCCATCCCTACTTTACGGTAGTACTTGTGCTCTATTACATCTCACAGACAAATACACGCATGTCATGCCTGGCATGTGCTTAATGCCCAGGAATCTAACCCAGGTCTCCCTGTTTGGAAAGCAAACATGTCATCTAGCCTAGCCTTGGCCGGTGGGGGAGATATTAGGCTTTTGGTCATTAGCAGGGGTCATCAATATGTCCGTACACGGACAAATGAGTCTGTGGCAAAGACTTGGCCTTGTCCGTGGCAAAAAATAATAATAATAATTCATTTTCACTAAAATATCCACCACAAGCCAACATGGCAATGACCCCTGGTCATTAGGCAGAGGCAGAGCCACTCATACGCTACACATGTGATGTGAGAGTGCGGTCCAACTCTGGACTCAAGAAATCGCTGCCCTCCACACCCTCCTGTCCAGTGATGTAAAGTAACTAAGATTTACTTAATAAGTACTGTACTTTTGTACAATTTTGTACTTTTCTGGAGTATTTCCAATTTCCAATACCTTTACTTCTACTCCACTACATCTCGGATCCAAATATTGTACTTTTACGCCACTACATTTATTTGAAAACTGGTCTCCACTGGTTAAATGTGATCTTTGTTGTGGTATGTTTGGATGATGTGTGTAAATCTTATGGCCTGCTGCTACAGACATGCTATAGTTATGGTTGGGCACTAGAGCTGGGATCGGGCCCATTTTTTCTGTCCGACCCGAACCTGTGTCCGACAGTTTTCTGTCCGACCCGAGTCGACGTCCGAGCATTAATGATGAAAAAGCGTCCGACCCGAGCCGAGGCCCGAACCTTATGTTTTCAACGCTTTTTCGCCTCGTTTCTTTTTCTTTGAGGAAGCCACTGATTTACACTCACTAGCAAACGTGTTATAATGTGCAGTGAGTGCATGCAGCCTGCCTGTTTGTTACCCTTAATAATATTAAGCCACATTGTGGCTTGTGAAAGTGTTTTACTAGTTTTAAAATTACATAAGTAGGCTACGTTGCACTAAGTAGCGCAGTATAACGTGCACTGCGCGTCTGGTGACTCTGGTCTGACTGCAGCCAGTCAGTGACTCGCTGCAGTCACACACTTAAAATCCTCTTTTACAAACTGTTAATAAAGTATTCACACACAAACCTTTTTCACAGTTCAATCAATATCAAAATGTATTCAGTCTTACCAGCATAGACGAATCTGACATCTGCTTTTAATATCCAGCGTCCACAAACTCCAGTCCACGTAACAGCGGCCTTGGCCGTATTTCTTAATCAAAAACTATTATTAATCCAACCATTATGGTTGATAGGTTTTAGGCTTAGGCTACATTCAACATCGGACTTTTTAATTATGTCTGCGTTGACAACTACGTTGAAATGCGTCCATACCGCTGATTTCCCTCTTTCGTTTTCAATTGCTTTAAACTTTCCCGTAGACAAGTTAACTTTTATCTCGGCTGCGGCAACATTATCTCTCACTCATTCGCTTTTTCTTCTCGTGTGTATCTGTTTGTTTGTTTGTTCTCTGTCACATATGACACTCCTTCCTTTTCCCCATGAACATGTGCATGGTTGTCAAGACAACGCACTGAGCGTAGTCACGTGCAGTGCACCAGAAAGACAAGGAAATAGCACACACAGAGACGATAGTTGTATCGTTTTACACTTTATTTTCTATGAATCAAAATTATGTCCGACCCGAATCGACGTCCGACAATTAATTGTGAAAATGCGTCCGACCCGAGCCCGAGCCCGTCGGGCTTGTCGGGTCCCGTCGGATTTCGGTCGGGTATCCCAGCTCTATTGGGCACTTGCCATCTCGCCGATATATTGTGAGTTTGCGTGTGTGTGGCGTGTGCGTGCCTGCGTACAGTGCATACAGAATGTATACCTCAGCACAATACTTAAATGTACTTAGTTACTTTTCCACTTCCCAGTATTCATCACATTGTTTACGTAAGCCTCACAACCAAACTGGCTTGTTTTGAGAAATATTCATGGAAATATAGTAATACAATCAGGACATAGAAAGCAACTCTTTTCTCATGATGTCAGCCAATCGCACAGGAGATCAGTGTGATCACACGCACGCGCGCACACACACACACACACACACACACACTCACGCACGCACGCACGCACGCACGCACGCACGCACGCACGCACGCACGCACGCACGCACGCACGCACGCACACACACACACACACACACACACACACACACACATGTTCGTCTTAGTTTTTTTTATTCATCTTTGGTCAAATTCCAAAACATACAAAGAAATTCTCATGAAAAAGATACAGTAATGTAATGTTAGGCCGTGACCTCCAGGAAAAAAAAGAATAATGAGATTAAATGATTTCATTTATTATGGCCGCTGGCAACATCAAGCCGTATTAATTACATTTTGTCGAATGATATAGAGATTATGTTTGAGTTATACCTCTAACCCTGACTCTCAGGGGAAGCACACATATAGATCATGTGGCTGTCCATAGGAATAACCCATCATCATCTGTCTTCTTCTGTCTGTCCTTGGTAGGAACATTATACAGTTGATGGTCTGCCCTTGAACTGATATGGAATCTCATATAGATACAGAGAGAGAGAGAGAGAGAGAGAGAGAGAGAGAGAGAGAGAGGGGGTCACCCTGATTTATACTTCAATCAATCAAACTACTTTAAACCTTGGCCATGTCTTTGTACTGTAGGTGAAAGTTGCAAAAATGATTCCATGTCTTCTCCTTGTCTTCTTCCTTTCAAAAATCACAAAAGCACCCAATCTACAAGCTCACAGTGTTCACAGTGTGTCACAACGTCTGTCGTTTGGCTATTTATTTGCCTATTTGCCATACGACGGCGCGTCTGCAACGTCACAGATCAATGTAACGAGTGCTGAAGTATAGCTAGTGGCTAACGCATTACGCAAAACCTAAACAGGGCTGGACTAGGACATGAATTTGGGCCTGGCATAACCGGTGCGAACCGAACATAGCAGATCTACAAGCCCAAGTGTCTATGCGTTGTGGGCTTGTACCAGCTGTTAAAAAGTTTGGGTGGGACTCCTGGGCCACACTACCCTGTGATTGGTCTACTAACTAGGCCAATATTCACATGATAGACATGCCAGTGGGCCAATCATGTGATGTCTCTCTGCTCTGTGGGCCGGTGCTACTGAAGGATTGGCCCTCTCCACTTGATTGTAAAAAAAATAAAAACAAGAAAGAAAAAGGGCCCACAGGCCCACTTGTATAGTCGGCCCACCGGGCATATTATGCCCAGTATGCCAGATGCCCAGTCTACCCTGAACCTAAACCAGTACTTGTTGTATCCAAGGTCTGTAACATATCATTTGTTCATTAGATGTCACATGCCTCATCGCTGGTGTGCGTGTGTGAGTCTGCGTGTGTATGTGTGTGTGTGTGTGCGCGTGTGTGTGTGTGTGTGTGTGTGTGTGTGTGTGTGTGTGTGTGTGTGTGTGTGTGTGTGTGTGTGTTTGTGCATGCGTGCGTGCGTGTGTGTGTGTGTGTGTGTGTGTGTGCATGCGTGCGTGTGTGCATATGTGCATGTGTCCTGTTTCGCAAAACATAAAACATATCTGTTCTATGTGCCACTGCATATACCACTAACAGGGGTTTTGAATCGAACTGGGAACGAGAGAGAGAGAGAGAGAGAGAGAGAGAGAGAGAGAGAGAGAGAGAGAGAGAGAGAGAGAAAAGAGCAGGATTTCTGTGTTGTCGACGCAGGATGATTCCGGGCAAGGAGCAGTCGGACTCTGGTGCCGTCGGATCCAATCTCAGCATCTGGAATTCTGCTGACTGGCTCCAAGGAACAAGGAGAAGATATATTGTACAGTAACAGACTTCTAGCAGAGAGACAATCACACAGTCAGGAACGCAGAGCTGAGAGCTGTGATTTACAAGAGTGAAAGAGGCCGTTCCAAGACCCGCAGCACAGTACGTCTTGTTGACGAGAAATTAGTCATCTGAAAGTTCCCCCCGATTTCATGTAGGGATGGGACGATATTATCGTTTATCACGGGAAAAAAATCACTCAGGATAATCGTATCGTGGAGATTTACTTTATCGTGATATTGTCCTCCGTGCACTGGGATCAATTCACCTTTTATTTGCCAAGCTGCATATCCGGTACCATTTAAACCCTCTATAATTGGTAAAAGGTACTTATAATATACATACTTGATACAGTCTTTTTTTCACTCTCTATCAAATGTCTTTGCCAAAAAATAGCCGATCTACAAGCTTGTGAGCTTGTAGATCAGCTATTTTTTGGCAAATCATATGTTCCCTCAACCAACATCCTCCTTATGTGCATTACAGTATGTACATATTTCCGTTAAAGATTCAATCACACAGAGTATCTCATGCAGACACGCAAAGCTGAGAGCTTTGATTTACAAGAGAGGGTCGCCGTTCCAAGACCCCGCTATGTCGATTTGTCATCCGAAAGTTCCCCCAATTCGACAACACTAAGTGAGTGAAGATTCGCTGAACGAACGGGACACTCTCACACTCTCACCCTCTCTTTTTTAGCGTTAAGGATCTGCTATCTAGACCAGTTGTTCTCAAACAACATATCCTGGCACCACAATATTATAATGAATGCATGGGACAAATGTGACCAATCAGAAAACATTTGACGTGATAGTGATCCCCCTTCGTGTCATCTGTCATCTCTCCCGGTCGCTTCCGCATTGCTAGAATGCTCTGGACCTGAGCCACGAGAGGCACCGCAGAGGGAGCCTTGAGGTGAGGGAGATGCTGTGACTAATGTTGCGAAGTCCGCCTCGGCCGACTCAGCACTGTTCGAGTTACGTCCCGATAGGAACAGAATCGTATATCACCCCCACCCTCCCAGTCAACATGTGCCGAGGCGGGTGCCCCGACACGTCAAACATTTGGTCAAATCCATTAAAAGCCACCACCCCTTTGCCTCCTTGGTTGTGAGAATGCGCCGTCTCAAATGTTTTCATTACACGGACCTTGCGATTTTATTTCAACAGCATCCTCCTTACAGTATGTGCTTGTTAATATTTTCCATTTGAGATTCAATCACAGATACACGCAAAGGCTGAGAGCTTTGATTTACAAGAGAAGGCCGCCGTTCCAAGACCTTGCTGTACAGTACAGTACGTCTTGACGAGAAATGAGTCATCTGAAGTTCCCCCCCGATTTGTCAATACTACAGCAGAGTGGAGATTCACTGAACGGGATACTCACGCGCTGTTATCTCCCTTCTTTAACGTCACAATTCCGCTGTCAGGGTCTCAGTGGTTCTAAGACCCTGACAACTTGAGTAGACCTACAGTATGTTGCAATTTTATATGAATAACATCCTCCTTATGTATGCACATATGTCCATTTAAGATTCAATCACACAGACAAAGCTGAGAGCTTTGATTTACAGAGAGAGAGAGAGAGAGAGAGAGAGAGAGAGAGAGAGAGAGAGAGAGAGAGAGAGAGAGAGAGAGAGAGAGAAAGTACCTCTAAACTGTACTTAAGTACAGTAAGTGGACTTTGTTGCTTTCCACCCCTGAAGAGTATAAGGCTTATTTATAGAGTGAGTGAAACAGGGTTGGAAAAATGAGGATTCCAGGGACTTGGACTTGCTTGCAGTGAGATATCAGACTATCAGTCATTTTATTCCTGCACACTGCAAGCTATATGCTGGAATGTACCTTTACTCAAGTACTGTACTTAAATACAATTTTGAGTTATTTAACCTTCCTTGAGTATACTACTATACTACAATTATTTGAAGTTACCTGGTATGGTAACTCACATTGACCAAATAATCCCTATGTTTTAATACTCATGATGCCAAAACTTTTGTGCTTTTATTCAAGGAAAAGGTTGAATACAGGTTGTGTTCAGCCACCATTCAAAGAACCATCATACAAACAAAGAAAAGCTGGGCAGCTAACAGTGACATGGGAAATCATGCAGGGATCCTGTTTCGGCACAAGTAAAACATAAGCCGCCATAACAGCCTTTTTTGTTCTCTACTCCTCTTTGGGCAGCTAACACTTGACGTGGGAAGTGAAGCAGGGATCCTGCTTTGGCACTAGGAGAAACACGTATTAAGGGATGTTTTTTTTCTTCTTTTTTTTACCTTGCCTAGCAACCATCAGACTGCTGAATAAACATTAGGCCTTGCCACCATGCACATGAAGATATGTAATTTTTTGATCAATGCTCTTTTTAAAGAGCATTTTATATATATATATATATATATATATATATATATATATATATATATATATATATATATATATACTGGCTTCAAATCTAAACCTCTATCAACGCAGTGGTCTCAGAGTTAAGGCCATTTGAAGTGTTAAACACTGTGTTATTGTGTATTCTCTCTTATTTCACCCACTGTGAGTGATGTGACAACAAAGACTCACTCACATTCAGCAGCACAGGAGTTTAGTTTTAAGCTGACATGCTAATTTGCCACTTAACAAAAACGCCAATGCATTGCAATGCATTGTAAGATCAGCAAGTTTAGCAATCTGAGAATACATGTCATGTATGTAATATTATATAATCTTCATTTCTTAATTTATAACCTCCAGGGAATTGAAAGTTTTAACAACTAATCATTTGCGGTGGGACTTGTTATTTTTCTGTAGTGAATCACATTGTGGAAAGACATCTTCTCAGATTCCACCTGCAGTCATGGCCTCATGGCACCAGATCAGGAGCTACGGAGAGCTTATTTTTCTTCCTGTGGGAGTTGTCAGGGCTGAAAGCTTTGACAACTTACGCTGTGAAGAAAAGCACAGACTCAGCAGTAAAACCAACTGCCTCGTTAGGAACAAAAGCCCTCGCCGCTGACAAGTGGTGGAAGATGCTCTGTCTTTCTCTCACCACAGGTCTTGTCGTCCCAAGGAATCAAACATTGTGTCCAAATACAGATGTTCTAACATGATATTCAAAAGAACAAACCGAAGGGAGAGGGAGCTCATATTGCCGAGTGGTTAAGGCGCCTACCACACAGGCACTCTGATGTCCCTGGTTCCATTCCTGAGTAGTGTGGACCTTTGCTGCGTGTCACTCAGTGACTCTGACTCTCTAGACACTGTGATTACCAAAATGTTTTTATATGTTTTATATATTGGGAACAGTAAAATCGTTGTGCAGACTTTTTCTTTCTTTTATTGTTGATTAACTCCAGCACCCAGCCTACATGGCTCAGGATGTGCATGCCTTTTATGGCTGTTTGGCAACTTATGTTTCCATTATATCAGTGTATTTCAATTGGGCCTTTTGACTCAGGCTTTCAGCTTTCAGGAAGAAACCAAAAATACACAGAGAATACATTTGCATATTATAACTACACCTGGGGCTCTATTATAGTTAACTCCATAGACACATCTACCTATGAAGGTAGATTCTGCTTTTCAATGGTAATGGAGTGGTTTCTTGCCATTTGCGGGTTTCTGCAAAAATATGCTCCATTCTCCATAAAAGATAGAAAGGAAAAATAGGGAAAGAACCCTGTGGAACAACGCATTTGCAGGAAATGTGCAGGAAAAGAGCAATCAATGGGTATACAATTATTGTAATCAAATTATTGTCTTAAGAAAGTGACAGAAAACAACATTTTGAAGTCAAGTCTCCATGGTGTGAGTAATCAATAGAAAAAAAGTCATTTTGGGGTGAACTACCGGTACTCCTTTAAAGGATACATATCCTTCATGTAACTTAAATGGTGTAGTATTTCAGTGTGTGACCATCCACAGTAAAGGATGTGGAATGGACAGTACACACAGGCTAATTAGTGGTTGCCAACCGGACTATAGTACTTGTTTTGCCATTGTTGGTGAATATATCATTAACAGAAATCATGCCCACTGCTCTTGCTCTGTGTGTCTTCACTCTTGGTCCGTACGGACGAAAACATCTGGCAATTTGAATGGAAACTGGCGCTACTGAGCAAGAGCAGTTTGCACCTGCATCTGAACGGAGTGGATGTGCGAATATGTCCTTTGCATTGTAAATATATCAGAAAGACTACGCAGATAGTCGACACGCATTGTTGTGGGGAAACGCCACAAGCGTCTTGAGGGATTTTGATCTTTAGAACTTGGAAAACGAAGCTCTCGCACCATAATAGTAGGTTGTTGGAACAGAAATAGGAGGTGATGTCGGTCACGGGGGCTGCCTCCAGGGGCGTCAATTGGGTATGGCAGGGGTATGCAGCTGCCATACCCTGGGTCCAGGGGGACAGAATACAAGTTACTTTAAAATATAAATCCATGAATGTCTCTTTGTCTATCTGTGCTGGTTATTATGTTGTTAAATTACATTAAAATAATTACAAATGCAAAATGTAACAAAATGGTCACTTTAACAAGGTATTATAATTATATTCTCCACACTTGTATTCTCCCCATCTTGACAGAATGGTATATTCCCAGGTTCTGCAGGTCAGCTGCACAGGTGCAATGCATTATTGTTAATTGTGGCACGTTTATTGTATTATGTCAAGTTTAGCTGCACTTGAACAACCGTTCCAGGCTGCCATATCCAGCCCAAGAAACCATAGACATTTTTGAGGAAAAAAAAATGGAATGTACTTCTTAAAATAAATGTATCATGCCTGTTGCTTGTTAAGGTATGGCAACATGACTGGTGTCTTGCACGCGCGCCTTTGCGCGTGTGCAAGACACCAGTCAGGTTGCCATACCTTAGCTTTTTCTGAACTGACGCCACTTGCTGCCTCGCTCCCTGGTCCGCTCCGAGGGGAGGACTCAGTGAACCTCGCGGCCCATTGAGTCGTTGACTTCCTGTAAACTTCACTCAACCTTGTAATGCTGGAAGCAGGAAACAATAGGTCCTATTTCAGTTGACAGGGCTGTTAGATTGGGGGGCTGCCCCCCCTTTGTCAATTGTTTTTTTCTTTTTTTGCCTCTTTTGAGTTTGCTGCTGTTTCACGGACCGAAACCTGTTTTCCCATGCCAAGGAGATGAGGTGTGTGTGTGTGTGTGTCCGTGCGTGCGTGCGTGCGTGCGTGTGTGTGTGTGTGTTTGCGAGTGAGAGAGAGAGAGAGAGAGAGAGAGAGAGAGAGAGAGAGAGAGAGAGAGAGAGAGAGAGAGTTTGGCAATTTATATCACACAACAAACTTAGCTGATCCACAAGCTGACAATGAGGCGCGGATTCGACATGCGTTAGCTTGTAAATTGGATATTGTCATAATAATGATAATAGTAAGACGCCCCAGGGCGACATGCGACCTCGTCGCGCCAATTCTTGGCCATCTGGCCAGTGATGTATATTGGACCAGTTACCCATATATGGAGACCCCTGGTACCCATATGGAGATCCATGTACTGTATATGGAGATATGCTGTGAGAGCCCAAACATGCTTACTCAGTTATTCGTTATGTGAATGTCCTATAATGTCTATGATGCATATGCCCATACATGGAGATCCCTCTGTAGAACTAGCCGTTAGTGTGGTATGTGGCCGATGTGGCCACCATATATGGGAATTCCCATATGAAGTCCTGTTAGATATGGGCTTAATATTGATGACATCAGGGAACTCCATATATGGGCATAAAAGGGATTCAGTTAGTGTGACATCACACTCTGGCTTCACACAGTGAAGCCACAGTGTGATGTCAGAGCGGCAAACCCATAGAACCACAGGTCAGGCGTTATAGACAGATATACATACCGGTACATACGGACAAGCTGTGACCGTTTCACCGTTCACATACTAAACTTGCGTCGCAATAATTATATAATAATAATACCTGGAATTTATATAGCGCTTTTCTAAGTACTCAAAGTTGCTTTACATGTGTGTTTGGGGGGCCAGGGAGAGAGGAGGAAAAAAAGACACACAGTCACATTGTTTCTGGTAGGAAATGGAGCGCTGTGTTTATGTGTGTGTGTTATCTGCAGAGTGATTGTAAACACAGTTATGGAGGCATTCAAACACAATGGTCTGCCTCACTCACTGTCCATGGACTGGTTGACTTGCAAGCATATGTGTGTGCGTGCGTGCGTGCGTGCGTGCGTGCGTGCGTGCGTGCATGTGCGTGCGTGTGCGTGCGTGTGTGCATGTGTGCATGTGCGTGCGTGTGCGTGCGTGTGTTTGTGCCTGCGTACTTGCGTGCGTGTGTACTACACTTATTACATTTGTGAGGGTCAAATGTTCCAACATTAGAGAAGCAGACTTCCAGAGAAATTATTGTATTTATGGTTTTAGAGATAGGCTTACACTTAGGAAAAGTTTCAGGTTGGTGTCAGGATGTGATGTTTAAAGGTTAGGTTTAGGGGTTAGAGTTAGGATTAGGCATATTTAGAGGTTAGGTTAGGTTTAGGGGTCAATCTTAGTTTCATAGACAGACCGAGACAGACAGACAGAGATAAATATAACTTTAATGATCCCACAGGGAAAAGTAAAAGATTGGCACAGCACGATACAGTTAAGAGATAGCTACACAATAGCTATAGGAGTACAAAATAAACAGCATCACAAAAAAAAACACCATCATGGCAGATCTATAAGCTCACAATGCTATCGTTGGTGTGTCACGCCAGCGTAAAACTCAGATTTTAGGGTTAGGGCTAAAAATGGCAACGGAAAAAAAAAAAAAACTGTGAGTGTGAGTGTCTGTGTGTGCGCGCATGCATGTGCGTGTCTGTGCGCGCGTGCGTGTGTGTCATAGCAGAGTTCCGAGGGCCAGAGAAGAGTGGAACAAGGGCTTGTTTCCTGCGAGCCGCTGTATTGTTCCTGTCAGGGTTAGAGTGCGGTTCTTGAACAAGATTCTGCAAGACAGATGGATGGTGTGACAGGCGGGCACAATGGCACCTAGCTGATTGTTCTGTGGAGGCCGCAACAGGACGGGAGTGGCATGGAAGATAACATTCATTTCATAGACAGCGAGGCGTTTGTCATAGAGCCATAATAGGCGATTAATAGGGTAATTGTGGGCCGCAGTCCCACTCGAGTCTTTCATGACATTGATGACAATACAATAAAATAAAATTAAACTCAGGGACGCATGGTTGTCACACCCACAGCGAGTTTATCGCTTATTTTTTTGGTAACATCCGTCATATCATCTCTTTTGGATGGAAATCCCACGCTGTTAACTTTTCAGGATTCAAATTCCAAAATACCTAGTTTTTCAAGATAGTAGATGTACCGGTAGCTTGAAGTCTGATGTGTTTTGGAGATATGGAAATATGGAGATGGAAGGTTTCTGCGACAGCAACAGTATGCACACCTGATCAGCTTTAGCAGTCTAGGGCAGTGGTTCTCAACCTGTGGCTCGGGACCCCCAGAGGGGTCCCCAAATAATTTTTGGGGGGTCCCCAGATGTTTAGCTAAATGTTAACATTGTTTTCTCACTCAACGGTAAACAGACCAACATAGAGTGTAAATATACACTTAATGTTGCACATTTCTAAAGTGACAATTTAAGGACTTGACCTTGTTAGTACCTCTGGCCAAACTGCCAAATATTAGAGGCAGAAATTGTGAAAATAGCAGATCTACATGCTGACAACGCGTTGCCTCGCGTTGCGAGGCATTGTGAGCATGTACCGGTATATTGGCTATTTTCACAATGGAATAGATTGAGTCAAACTAAATGTAATGCCAACTCCTACAATTCCAAGTCCTTGTGAAGGTGGTGGGGGTCTCAGGTTAAAATATATATATATAATATAACTATAGGCAACATTTGGCCAATCAGATTTGACTATATAAATTCGTAGTCTGGGACAGACCTAATGACGTTGTGTATGGGTCGTATCATTTATTTCACTCAAGGCTCCAGAACATAGAGGGATGCTTTTCAGTAAAAGTGGTGGGATTAAGGGCATGTCCGTTTGTATGTGCCTCGACGGAGTGGGGAAGTAGAGTATCTACGCGCCGGTTGTGGTGGGCCGGTCCATGCCAAGATGTCAGGGCCGACATCTATGTCCCAGTCCAGCCCTGAGGGGACAGGAGGGTCACCAAGTGCCGGGCATCGTTTTCCATTCTTCAACCACACGGACCAGTAACCGTTGTTGGATCTGAGTGAGTGATTAATCCCTTCCTGTTGAGGGACTCTCTGGCGGCTCCTAAAGCCCCTTTATAACCTGAACCTCATAGTATTTAAGTCCTTCCTGAAGAGAAGACCCAGACACAATAAGACAATCTCTTTGTGGTTTGGCAGCCTCCTTTCCGTCTCCATGGTTCACTTGTGTTCCAGCCCAACAGGATGAGTTGTTGGCGGTGTGCTATGTATCAGGGTCAGGCTAGGGGTCATCAATATGTCCATACACAGACAATGGTGTCCATGACAAATATTAGATTTTATTTTTTACACACCGTTATAATGTTCTTATTTTGATCATAAGACCCAATAAGACACTAAGGGCCCTATTATGATCCAGGTCTTATGCCTTATGCCTTATCTTCTTTGCCTTTTTTTACTATTTTTTTTTTTTTTTTTTTATATTTCAAATAGCTGATCTGCAAGTTCACAACGTGCAGATATAGATCAGCATTTGAAGTATTTAATTTTTTTTCTTCAAAATAGTGAAAAAAAGGTAAAGAAGTTAAGGCATAAGGCATAAGACCTGGATCATAATAGGGCCCTATGTCACATTAGGAGTCCAGCTAGAACAGTGGTTCTTTAATGTTTTAGTTTCAAGGACTCCCGTAACTCAGTGTACTTACAGGTCCATTTCGTACCATGTGGTTCCATGTGTATACTCTCAGAGTTACAGACCTGTTATGGTCATTCAGGGCTATCTCTTTATGTGTTTCTGGTAATATTATTGTCCGCTCATGTCGTATGTCTGAGGCAAAAATTGAATTTTGACAAAAATGTCCACCACGAGTCAGCATGGCGATGAACTCTGGTCTAGGCCTGTCAAAAATGATGACATAATCGCCTAATCACAATGATTTTGCATAATCGTTTCTCTCTCTCTCTTTACAGGAGTAGTTAGTTCACCTCCAAAATGACTTTTCTTTCCCATTGATTTTTGACTATAGTAAATGTATCCCCATTGATTCCAGCCCCATCTGTGTTCAGATGAATGTGTTCAAAAATATATGGTGGTTAAATTGTCTTCCGTAAATTATACGGGAATCACTTTTGTGGATGTTTTGCTCTAAATTATCTATTTGTATTGTAGATTGCGATTGTTTGTTTTAAAGAACCAATGTAGCAAACACTCTTATGAATAAATTAGTTGTTAAAAAAGTCAAAAAGTCTCTCTCTCTCTCTCTCTCTCTCTCTCTCTCTCTAACTCTCTCTATCTCTCTATCTCTCTCTCTCTCTCTCCAGGACTCTCCTCCCAAGCCTGACGTGGAGCAGCGGTTGCGTTCTGCGTCCAGCGTGGATGAGCTGATGAGCCTGGTGTACCCGTCCTACTGGTCGGCCCTCAAGTGCCGCTCCAAGCTCTCTGCGGCGGCGGCCGGAGGAGGAGGAGGGGGCGGAGCTCCCGCCTTCGCGGCCCGTTCGGCCTCGCCCCCCAACCCCCGGCGGGCTCCGCCCTCCGAGGGGGAGGAGCCCGCCTTCGCCGCCGCCTACCTCAACCTGGAAGTGCTGAAAAGTGAGCTTTCAACTCACGTGTGTGTTTTTGGCCACTGCTTCTCAAACCTTCAAGTTATAAACAAACTAGCAAAAAAAAGCGAACTAGAATGCAATGCTATAAAAGATAAATTACAACAACACATCAACAAAAGTGATTTCCATATCATTTACAGGAAAAAGCAAATATTTATATATACTGTATTATATATATTGATTATTTTCAGAGTGCGACACCCGAGCGCAACCAAACATTACATTACTTGTCTTTTAGTTCTATTGGATCTCTTCTCCACTAGTCCCTCACTAACATTGCAGTCTAGTTTTTATTGCATATTGTATATTTAGTCTTAGTTTTAGTCATACCCTAACCATTTCGTTTTTATTTCATTTTTGTCAGTGAAAAAAAGGTAGTTGACAAAAACATTTCGTCATAGTCTTTAGTCGACACAATTAACACTGGTGTACACTACAGTACATATCATTGTCTCACCCACCCCCCACCGCCTCTCTGTCTGTGCAGCTATAGAGTCAGAGTGGAGGAGGACTCAGTGCATGCCCAGGGAGGTGTGCGTGGACGTGGGCAGGGAGTACGGCGCGCCCACCAACGTCTTCTACAAGCCCCCCTGCGTGTCCGTGTTCAGGTGCGGGGGCTGCTGCCACTCCGAGGACAAGCAGTGCCGGAACATCTCCACCGGGTACCTCAGCAAGACCGTGAGTATTACAACCAAACATGGTGGATTATTCAGAAAGATATGCATTTTTTAAGGTTTTTAGGAAAAATATAAAACCGATCCAAAACAAAACTATATGATATTTCTTAATCATTACACCAAAAATGTTAATGCATGATTATGTAACACAAGCGGATTAAATAGTATTAAACCTTGATTTAGAAATCTAAAAACAAATAAATGAACCTTAAAATCTATTCTAAATTTAACAGGGAGCCAGCGTAGGGTGAAAAGGACTGGGGTAATGTGTTCACGTTTTTTGGTGCCGGTGAGAAGGCGTGCAGCTGAGTTCTGCACCAGCTGTGGGCGCTTAAGTGATGCCTGAACACAGAGGGTTCCTGAAGGGTTCCCAGTTCGATCCCGGGCTACCTCAGAGTTAGTGTCCAAGAGTCCCTGAGCAAGACTCTGAACCCCGAGTTGCTCCCGGTGAGAAGGTTGGTGCCTTTCATGGTTTCCTCTGCCATCGGTGTATGAATGTGTTTGTGCCTTGGATAAAGGCGCAATATAAATGCACCATTTACCCTCTCAGAGTTACATACCAGTAAGTACGGATCCAGTTGGTTCCTTTTGTACCCTGTCAGGGTTGCAGACCAGTAAGGATCCAGCTGGTTCCATGTGTACCCTGTCAGTGTACTAGTGAGGATTTGCGCTTTTTAATGCTATACTTACAGCAAAAACAGACAATCCGGTTGTAAGCTTGTACATGTTGAAAGTGGTTCATAGCAGTGTTGACTCTCATTGCTGTTGTCTGCCCTGCTCCATTCATTCCAGTTCAACACAACCTCATCGGTCACACAACACACATCGTGTCATGCGGGGGTGGAGCAGGGAAACATGGTATGACATGGGGGTCTGTTGGCGGGGGTCAACATGGGGGACCGCTGCCTTTTATGCATTTATCTGGAGACCTTGACATGGAATGTCATGTTTGATCACCTCTGCTTATAAAAACACCATGGGAGCGCACAAGCGCGCACGCACACTTGCACACTAGGACGGGTCATACCTTTTTTTGGGGGGAAATCCAAACGTGTCGGGTGTCCATTTTATGTGTTTTTGATGGAGAATTCAAATATTTTTTTGCAATAGGACAACTCTAACCTACATCAATTTGCATTTTTAAATTGCTAATTGTACCCGTCATTTGTAAGATATTAAAATCCAAATGAAATCTTAAAGGACAATTCCAGGATAAAACATATCCCCCCCACCTTAATTTGCCTTTTATCATGATTGTTCCTACCTGGTTTGGTCGATTTCTGTTATAGTCGCCCCCTCTTTAGATCTCAGGAGTCGTCCCGACCCCATCCTCACAGCGAAAAAGCGGATAAATATACACAGACAAAAGCGCTAATTTGTCCCATTCCAAAGTTACTTTTTCCTTTTTCTTTTTATAGTTCCCTGAGATCAGCTGAAGTGTGTTTATCCACCAAAAAAATTACCCGGATGAGAAACATCCATCCATCCATCTTCAACCGCTTATCCGGAATCGGGTTGCGGGGGTAACAGTTCCAACTGAGACCTCCAGATTTCCTTATCCCGAGCAACTTCCTCCACTCCCTCAGGGAGTATACCGAGGCGTTCTCAAGCCAGTCTGGAGATATAATCCCTCCATCTGGTCTTCGGTCTGCCACGGGGTCTCCTCCCAGTGGGACGCGCATCGAGGACCTTCCTAGGAAAGCGCTCGGGAGGCATCCGTACTAGATGCCCGAATCACCTAAGCTGACTCCTTTCCAAGTGTAGGAGCAGCGGTTCTACTCCAAGTCTCTCTCGGGTGACTGAACTTCTCACCCTATCTCTAAGGGAGATACCAGCCACCCGTCTGAGGAAACCCATTTCGGCCGCTTGCACCCGCGACCTTATACTTTCGGTCATGACCCACACTTCATGACCATAGGTGAGAGTAGGAACGAAGATTGCTCGGTAGACAGAGAGCTTTGCCTTCCGGCTCAACTCTTTTTTCTTCACCACAGTGCGATTTAGCGACTGCAAAACCACTCCTGCTGCTCCGATTCTCCGGCTGATCTGCTTGAGAAACAGGCTGTGTTTATTTTGAGAGAGGAAGAGTGATATAGTGATCTGATATATAGTGAATCTAATAAAAATATTTGAAAACTTCAGTTACTAGTTACTAGATTAGATTATTCTTACTAAACATAAATAAACCACTTCAACACTATACAAATGCTGTCTATTTTCAAAAGATCTTTATACATTTGAAGACATTTGGGACATTCTGCACAATGAATACTGTCCACTTTTGGTATTGAATTGCGAATTCCAGACTTTGACTTAAGTAAACAATTTGAGTACTTTTTCCACCACTGAAAACATTTGGGGGTGGGGGTATTGCGGTGGTTTTCATGTGTACAGGGGGTTGGGGGGTACGGTTAACTCAAGGTACACAGACATTTAGATTATGGCGGGTTAAGGGTTAAGGTCAGGGTTGTGGTCTGGGGAACTAAGAGGCCATCAACTAAAGTCAATAGAATGTCCTCACAAGTATATATGTCTGTGTGTGTATATAGTGTGTGTTTACACTAACACACACACACACACACACACACACACACACACGCACACGCACACGCACACACACACACACACACACACACACACACACACACACACACACACACACAGTTTGAGTGGAGATTTGCTTTTGTATGTTTGTGCATGTGTGTGTGTGTGTGTCTCACCTTGACCCTTAACCTGGTAGGTCTGAAGAGCTAGTACACTGTGTGTGTGTGTGTGTGTGTGTGTGTGTGTGTGTGTGTGTGTGTGTGTGTGTGTGTGTGTGGGTGTGTGTGTGTGTGTGTGTGTGGTTGTGTGTGTGTGTGTGTGTGTGTGTGTGTGTGTGTGTGTGTGTGTGTGTGTGTGTGTGTGTGTGTGTGTGTGTGTGTGTGTACACGTGTGTGTTCCAGGGTCAAACTGCGGTGAAGGGGAGCAGAGAGTTACTAGCATGTTAATTGGCCCGTTAACGTGTGTGTGTGTGTGTGTGTGTGTGTGTGTGTGTGTGTGTGTGTGTGTGTGTGTGTGTGTGTGCACGTTCGCACGTGTGTTCGTGCGCATGTGTGGTCTGAATGATTGATGTCATCATGTTTCTTGTCCTACTGACTGCATGACATCAGCTAATGTTCAGACCAGGGTTGCATCTAATGGAGCTGTTTTCTCAGAACTTGTATCAGCTGAAACAACAGAGAGACTGACACAATATGTCCATATATGGGCATTCTCAGATATGAGCTTCATATTGATGACATCAGAGATCTCCATATATGTTCATAAAAGAGCTACGACGGATTTCTTTTTGCATATGTGACTCGCGTCACAACAACCACACTGGTTATCATGAGACTGACACAATGTGTCCATATACGGGCTATAATATTGATGAGGGATCAAGGGATCAGGTATCTCCATAAATGGGCACAGGCGTTGTTTGCTTGTAGATCTGCTGTTTTCACTACTTTTGTGCGACGGCCTTGTATGATGAAGCAGGGCTTTTCTTTACGAAAAAAAAACATACAAATTCGAAACTTGGGGATACAAGGTTTCTGCCCGACAGTGACGATATGTAGTTGGGGGGGTCCCTGCTTCATCTTTCTCTCAGCTAAGGGATCCTTGGCTAGGAAAAAAAAGACCCCCTAATCTACTAATGTATATCTCTTCATCATATGAGAAATAACCATACATGTGCTTTCTTATCTAAGGTTATGGAACATAAAGGATGCATACATTAATTAGCATTGCTTGTAGCACAATGTGTGGTTCTGTTTTGAAATGTTTTCACTACCTAATGATGCAGGAATGCAATGCATTGCCTTTTCAACGGAAGTACCGACTAAAATAATATTTTGAAATAATTGCAGGAAATCTAATTATTATTGTTGGATCTAACTCATTTCATTGTAACTGTAAGAGCCCTCAAGCCATCGGCAACCAGTAGTGCCAGATAATAGGACTTTTAAGCTAGTAATTGTATACTGATATAACAGCATTACGCTCTAGACCAGGGGTCTTCAACGTTTTCAGGCCGGGGACCCCCAAACTGATGGGGAGATGGAGCAGGGACCCCCTACCACCTCGTAGGGTGGGGGGGTCGGGGCTACGACATATTTTTTTTATTTTAAACATGTACAAGTTACAGCGAGCAGGGTGGGCCGTACCACTACCATTTCTAAACATACTTATTAACTGAGAACCAATGTCAATAATATCAACAATCTGTCAATTGCATAGTAATCATGTATTCAAGCTATTCAAAATGGATAGAATCATGATTTATTTTTTAACATAAATGCGAAAAATGAAAAAAAATAATGAAAAAAAAAAACATTTTTTGAAATCTTTTTTTTTTTTAAGCAATAATTTCGCGGACCCCCTGCAGTACCTCCGCGGACACCCTAGGGGTCGCGGACCCCCTGTTGAAGACCCCTGCTCTAGACTCCAGAAGTGATTTTATTTTTCCTAACCCTAGAACACTAACGGTATTTGTTTTTTACACCATCACTAACGCCGGGTATATTACCCGATATATATTCCATAAAATAATACTACTCACAAAAATATATTAAAGTTACAACATTTCAACAACATTACATGGCAACTTGTGGCACTATTCTTTAATATTTTAACTCTACTACTGCCAGATTATTTATTTATTTATTGGGTCTGGTGCCATCAAAAAGCGGCTTACCTTTGCGACGTTATAGTAGATAGACAGACATTTATTTATTTATTATTATTATTATTTTTTGATTGTGCAATAGTGCACTTTGGTCTGCCAGGCAGCAGAGGGCGGCGTCATGCAAGACTTAATGTGAATTTGCCTGTTATGTGTTGCCGTACATTCAGACCAGTCACTGGCCACAGAGCCTCACAGCCAGAGAAATCAACAAGGAAGTGAATTGGTCTCCGTTGATGTTAACGCATAATGGATTTTTTACACCATCACCGCGGAAAATGTGTTTACAGTACACGGCCGCGCGACCCCTCATCAGCTTACAGTCATCAGACGAGGTAAACGAACGAGCGCCGTATTGGCGCGCCGCGACCTGAAAAATTGGGGCGAACAGGAACGTTCAAAGCAGAATAAGAGTTAACATGAACTTTTGCAAAAAATAAAAATAAAAACAGATATCATCTCCTTTTGTCCAGCCATTCCTGGGACATGTGAGAATGGTCACAGTCTGCTGCCAATTGTGGGAGAATGGGATTTTCTTTCTACCCCCTCCCTGTTGGGGGCAGGGAAACACCTTCTATGACGTCACTGAGCATCCTGAAGGTATCCCCATAAGGACACACCCACCTCAGATATCAGCAACATTATGAAAATCACATAAAAAATAAAAAATCGAACCTCTGTTCGAAGTGGAGCTGTGTGTGTGTGTGTGTGTGTGTGTGTGTGTGTGTGTGTGTGTGTGTGTGTGTGTGTGTGTGTGTGTGTGTGTGTGTGTGTCTGGCCTGGCCTGAACAACAGCGCCCTCGTGTGGTCACAAAAGGTCCTGTAGGCTACAGACACGCAGACAGACAGACCCACACACACGAGTACTTTTCCCATCGCTGAAAGTTTTATACACCACGCATGCCTGTTTAAAGAGTTTCCAGTTATCAAAGTAAAAAAAAAAGGAAAAATATATATTATTATTATCATTATTATTATTATTGTTTTAATACCGTTATGTTTCTCTTATACAGCAACTATCAAACTGGAATGCCTGAATTGACTGAGAATCAGAGATAATTGTGCAAGTACAGTAGGCTGCCGTGGACCTGATGGCTTTTCCTTCCACTTGCACATGGCTGACATTGACTAATGATGATGCACTCGGTAACATGGGCTCATTGTCTGCTTGTGCGTCATTCATTTCCTCTACCTGCAGTTAATGAGCTGGCCTGCAGTCTATGTGGCCGCGATGGCTCCCATTGTTTGCATTGCATTTCCAATCACTGCTACCTTGATGAGCTGGAAGCTGTGAGCTGATGGCTCATTGTTTAGCCATAGACTTCCTGTGGATGTGGATACAGTTAATCGAGACGCCTTCGCCGTTCGTGTGTGTGTGTGTGTGTGTGTGTGTGTGTGTGCGTGTGCGCGTGTGCGTGTGCATGTGCGTTTGTGTGCGTGCATGCGTTTGTGTGCGTTTGTGTGCGTGCGTGCGTGCGTGAGTGTGTGTGTACAGTAGATGTTCAGGGGCAGATAAGAGGAACAGGGTCAATTAGTGTATTTAGGTACACACACACACACACACACACACACACACACACACACACACACACACACACACGCTTGGTTTGCTTGTGGTAAATAGCAGCGCCTACCCAATCAAAAACACCAATGCCTAAAAACAATAAAAAAAGAGTGCAATGTTGCATAGGGCAAGCAAAGGCCACTGGGATCGGGATTCAAACCCACAACATGCTGTCAGGCATCAGAGCCTACAGTATGTGGTATGCACCTGGACCGCTAGGCCAGCAGGCGCCCCTAAGAGCACAATATTTTAATATAACATATCGTTGCTGTCTGGCAGAAACCTCTTATCTCCATCGGTACAGTATTCTAACGTTTCTGTGTTTGATCATACTACAAGCGTCACACAAAAGCGTCAACAGTAGCAGGTCTACCAGCTTGATCTGCTACTTTTGTACTTTTGAATTTGAATCCTAAAAAGTAGCAGTTTTAGACTTATGAGGTTTCCACCCAACAGAGATGATATGTTGTTTATGGTACAGAATATGTTTTGAGCATACATAATTTCAACAGACTTTGTAACAAATGTGACGTGCATACAGTAGGATAAGTATTGCTTATTAAAGGGCATTTCACTTTCAAACATATTTGTGATAATTTTCATCCAGACAGTTTTTATGATGATGATTCCGTATTTAGAGGAGAGAAATAAAATAAAAAAACTCTCTGGGGTTAAACACAAAAGCCTGGGTAGACGATAACATTACCCCAAACGTGAAATATCCCTTTAAGGAATGTCATGGAGCGTACGACGTTTTGTGAACTGTATCAACGCTGTCTCGTTAGCTCGTTTAACAGCTTTCATGTCTGAAAGATTTGCCTGCTACAGTAAAACGAGATTCAGTTTGACATTAATCACCTTTGTGGTCGTCCCGAAGGTTCAAACCCGACTCCTTTGTGTGACCTTGAGGAAGACACTAATCCACTAACTGCTCCTGACGGAGCAGTTTGGTGCCTTGCATGTTAAAAGCATACATTGTAAAGCACTCATAAAGTGGCCAGGAAGACTAGAAAAGCACTATATAAACGCTGGGTATTTAGCATTTGTGGTCGCTGGTGTCTCAACAAATAAGAGGGATTTTTTTTCTTTTTCTTTCAAGACTGCCTTTGGTTGCATGGAAACTTGGGAGCGTGAGGCTGCTTTTGCATGCAAAAAAACAAAACAAATCATATCTTCATGCAGTCATTTTCTTTTAGGAGTTAATAAAAAGCAGCTTTGTTGTCAGGACCGAGTCCCTCGTGTTTGTCAAAGCCTCACGTCTGGATTAGAGGGGTGGGGGATTTGAACGGTTAGGCCTCATTAAATGTACTCGATAGTACTTCAAGGGCAATATCACCTCTCTAAATAAAATACAAACTAAATAAAGATCTAGAAATCACACCCCCCACAACAACAAAAAAAGAGTTACAAGCTCTGCGTCTGGCAGCACCACAATAAGGCTGCGGGTTTCGCTGAGGTTTCACAACACATTCTTCTCCTCTGCTAGTTTTTGCAAAATGCTGTTTTTGGCAGTCGGCTGAAAGGCCTGGCAAGCCACCGAGGGGATTTGAATACTTAGGAGCTAATTCACGTTGTGGTAGACTAGATAATTTACTGTTTATCTGAACCGAAGTGACTCTCGTCTGAATTACGTATCTTGTTGTCTAGTTTCCATGGAAAGCTTGGTGTTAGAAACTGGATTTTCGTATTACTTCACCTTTTTTTTTCTCTCTCGTACCAAACGGAGGTCAGGTTATCGTTGCTCAAGTTTTCGGTGTTTAACTTTGTTCCCTATCTGCTGTGTTTGGCAGGACGTCGACGGCAAAGCGCTGGCCGGCGTTGACAGGTTTCGACACTTAGCAGACGATGCAAATTGCGGTAAACGGTTTTGGTTCTTGCGGTTGAACTGACTTTTAAGCGTCTTTCAATCTGTGTTTCTGTCTGTCTGGATTGTTTCGTGTGTGTGTGTGTGGGTGGGGGTGGGGGGGGGGGGGGGTGTGGGGGGAGTTGATTGGCAGGCAGTTTGTTGTCCACACATGTCTTTTGGTCAGTGTTTCTCAAACTTTTCAGGCCGAAACTAGCAAAAATAGCTGATCTACAATCTAAATCTTCTGCAAATCCCCTGAAAATCTGCTGTCTTGCCAATGGCAGGACGTGTGAAGTTTTGAAATGACACGTATGTAAGTAAGTGTTACTGTAAGTAAGCAAGAGGCTTATTGTCGGTATCAGCCAGAGAGCAGGAGTCAAGTTTATCCTCGTTTCACGCTGGCAGTGTGGTTAGTAGTTTGTTTTAAATATTCTTGGCAGTGAATGGATTGAGCAAATTGTTTGGGGACTCCCCACAAAACCATTTGGAGACCCCCCTGGGGGTCCCAACCCACAGTTTGAGAACCACTGCTATTGGTCACTGGTTGTCAAAGTGGATGACAGCGGCATGGCATGGATGAATGATGTATATTGATAGTTATTGTGCTTGGCGTGGACAGCCTTTTAATGTTGTGTTCTCCGCATGCAAGGCAATGGTGTGAAGGACAGAACAGAATTGACTCAGCACTGAAGAGCCCGAATAGAAACCAATTAGTTTCACTGACCTCCATTCAAGACTGTTTTAAATCTCTCTCTCTCTCTCTCTCTCTCTCTCTCTCTCTCTCTCTCTCTCTCTCTCTCTCTCTCTCTCTCTCTCTCTCTAATCGGGATCATTAAAACTGACCCGGTGCATTTGACCTGGCTGAGTGGTCGCCATGGTAATGGTCCCCTTCAAGGAGCCCACCCACATAAAACCCTGCAACACACACACACACACACACACACACACACACACACACACACACACACACACACACACACACACACACACACACACACACACACGCAGGCACACACGCACACACACACACTGGAGCAAGGTAGCACTGCCATGAGTCTTTGATGTGGGTTTAGCGATGTCATTTGGTCAACTAGCTAGACGGGAGGAGGGGGTGGGGGAATAAATCCTACAATTTCAGGGTAATTGACTCGGGTGACTTGTAGTTTGGCAGGGGGGGGGGGGGGGGGGGGTCATAATATCACATGATGATGGATCCAATCAGGAGAGAGAACTCATATACAGGTCAGGTAGGAATAGGATACAAGATAAACTGAAGTGAAATTGGAAGTGATGAAATGAAACGAAACGAAAAAGAGAGCAGAGCAGCATCTAAACTGGAACACTTTACTTAGGCATAGTTTTACTGAGGTTAGGGGTTAGGGTTAGGTTTAGGTTCATGCATAGTATTTTTCACCAGGTTAACATCACCAGATTCTGAATAATGGGATGTAGGAACAGATTTCGGATAGGGTTGCCCGATCCCGATCACGTGATCGGATCGGCCGCCGATATGGCCGTTTTTATAAGATCGGAGATCGGGGAAAAAAAATCGAGAAAAAAAAAATATATATATATTTTTTTTTTTTTCAAAAAAATATTTTCTGGGAGTACTGAAAGTTACAGGTAAGGTGAATGCGATATGAAATGTAAGCTTACCATAATCACAGTAATCCTTAATCATTTTCAATCATATTCAAGGGCTTTTGGAGAAATGAGACAGACAGAGCACTGCAGAGGGAAGGTGATTGTGTCAGACTCTGTGTACAGCTGGCAGCTGATGCCAATAAGTAGTAATTGGCCCCTTGCTAATGGATCAAAGGAAGGCAATTATGTCTCTCTGCACTGTCAACTAGCTCAGTGGTTCTCAACCTGTGGGTCGGGACCCCCAGGGGGGTCCTCAAATTATTTTGGGGGGGTCCCCAGATGATTAACTTAATGTGCAACATTGTTTTCTCTCTCAACAGTAAACAAATCAACATAAAGTTTAAGTGTATAGAGGGTATCTGCACATTTCGAAAGTGAAAAATTAAGGACTTTTTAATACCTCTAAAATGACAAATTAAACATTGGCCAAATTGTCAAATATTAAAGCCAGAAATTGTGAAAATAGCCGATCTACATGCTCACAACGCCTCGCGTTGCGAGGCGTTGTGAGCATGTAGATCTGCTATTTTCACAATAGAACCGTGTTATACAAAATATACTTCCTCAACTCTTCAGGGTCGGGGGTCCCCAGTTAAAATATGATTATTTTGGGGGTCACGGCCTGAAAAGGTTGAGAACCACTGAACTAGCTGCTACTGCATACTTTTAAAGCAGACTGGTTAATTGGTTCTTAACTTATTTTGTTTCAACTTTAAAAATGGCCAATGTTTTACCAGTTTTTATATAGTTTGTTGATTATTTTTGATGCTGTAATGGTCTATTTTATTTTATTTTTTTGAGGTATTAAACGGGTTTTAAAAGTCCTTAAATCGTGACTTCACTGCCAAATTTCAAAGGCCACACCAAAGGTCCGCTGCACAATGATTGAGAAACACTGCACTAGTAGGCCTATATCACTATACACTACTCATAAGCTTTGTTTTTAATTTGTTGATTCAGTGCTGCACTAAGTGATAGAATGAATAGATTTTTTTTTTCTTAATGCCTTGCCAAAAGATCGGATCGGGAAAGATCGGGATCGAATCGGAAGCAATAATATTTGATCGGTATCGGATCGGGAGCAAAAAAAACCCTGATCGGGGCATCCCTAATTTCGGACCAATGGCACCAGCTGGTAATGCACTTGGTAGATTGGTAGATCTACACCTACTGGTTGACAGTAGTGCATTTGCCCTATAACTCTGTCTGTCTGTCTGTCTGTCTGTCTGTCTGTCTGTCTGTATGTATATGTATTTATATTTTTTCCTTTTTTCCTATTTTTTTTATTAATTAATTAATTAGTCCTAATTAATTAATTAATGCATGCATCCATTCCATTTCATTTCTTTTCATTTCATTTCATTCTCCTCTCCTTTCCAATTACCCCCTCTGGCGCCCCCTAACTTTTAAATCCTGCTCAATCAAAAAAAAAAAGAAAAAAAAAAGGAAAAGACTAAAAATAAACCCGAGAAAATGGCTGAGCCATGAAGCCTCGATAGGAGCAGGCAGAACGTCCTGGCTGAGGAGAAACTAACCACCAAGCATCTCAACTTTAAACCCTGCAGGGTTGTTGCACAACCTCTCAACACCGCTATGTGTTTTCTCCGGTACTGCCAAACACAACAGCCAACAGCAAAATATTAACAGCTGCACCGTATAACTGCAGCCATCGGGACACATTATCAATATTAATATCTGGTAACGAAAAATAGGTTTCTTACTACTCACAGCTCACACAGAAGGCTAAGTACAGACATGGCATCGGACCTCTTCACACGTCTCTTCACTTTTCCTGATCTTTTCCTGAAACCTTTTTTTTTAGGGTTTTTTATTTGCCAGTTGTGAAAAGGGGCCAATTCACACCTGGCAAAGTGGCACCATTTCACACTTGGGGGCAAATCCCCCCTTGTCCATCACTGTGTAGACGTTAGTCTGCACTCTCTCTGGGCACTTTTTGACGGGCAAAGAACCGGTTCAGGTTCTTTCTCCCGCCTATGGGATGAACCAGAGGTGAGCTTTTCCACCGAGAACAGAGTTGGTTCCGAACCGTAAAAGTTGGTTTGGAACAGGAACCACAAAATCCTTGTTATTTCCAGTGAAACGTGACGACATATAGACTGAGTTTCTAGCCTTTAGCTATTGAAAAATAGCAGATATGCAAGCTCGTAGAGCTTGTAGATCTGCTATTTTTTAAAAGTCGTGAAAATGTGTGCAAATGGGGGTCCGTGGCCAAATACATGTATCATTTTGGGGGTCCTTCACATGAAAAAGTTTGAGCACCACTGATATAGAAACATAGGTTTTTCAAAAAAACTCTCATTCCTTCCCCAGTATCAGGTCTGGACTTCTGTCTATAGGCAGCGAGTATGAGAAATCAGAAAAATAAAAAACAGGGACAATCAGTGACTGTGTTTCAACTGCTGTCGCAGCGCGAGGCATTGTGAGCTTGTAGATCTGCTATTTTTGGCTAATAGCTGGGTCGTTTATGGCACTTCCGTGACCACGAGAGCAAAGGTCCGCTTCTCAATGGATTTGTCATCTAGGAGGGTTATTATTAAACATATTTGGCCGGGGTGTATTTTTTAAAATGGCGGGGAAAATCTTTGACAGCTAGGGTAATTAGCTAGTAAGTGAATGAGACTGAAAATTAACCCAGCCGTAAAACATTTTCCCCGCCATTTTAAAAAATACACCCCGGCCAAATTTGTTTAATAACCCTCCTAGATGACAAATCCCTTGAGAAACGGACCTTTGCTCTCACGGTCACGGAAGTATCGGATTCGCCCCAACTAAGTTCTCAGAATATAGACACATAGGGTTCAAGTGGTTAATACAAAAAAGGAGAAAACAACTTTCTATCAGATTTAGAGGACCCCCTGTAGTAAGATATATCACAAGATGTTTAAAACCGTTTTGCATTTGCCCTATAACTCTTTCTCTCTCCCTCTGTGTGTGTGTGTGCGTGCGTGCTTGTTGTGTGTGTGCAGTTGTTTGAGATCACGGTGCCCCTCAGCCACGGCACCAAGCCGGTGACCATCAGCGTTGCCAACCACACCCAGTGCAGCTGTCTGTCCAAGCTGGACGTCTACAAGCAGGTCCACAGCATCATCCGCAGGGCACTGCCCGAGTAAGAGCACACACGCACGCATGCACACGCACACGCACACGCACACACACACACACACACACACACACACACACACACACACACACACACACACACACACACACACACCCACGCACACACACACACACACACACACACACACACACACACACACACACACACACACACACACAAACACACACACAAACACAGACACACACTTTCTTTTTGTTACTATCCACAACTTTCCAACATCCCATCGTGCATTGCGCAGAAGTTGCATGGAGCTTCCGGCGCCGCAGCCGAGTGTGATCTACAAGCTCACAACGGTCGCATCTGCGACGCGACGTGAGCTTGTATGTCTGCTGTTAACCGGAAGTGTGGTGCAAAAGATTCTCCAGTAAATTCCCGCGGAAAGAGGTGGATATTCAAAACATTTTCTAAAAAATGCTGATCCACATGTTTGTAACTACCTGTATATGTCACAGTAGCACACATTATCAAGAAGAGCTTCTGCACTTTATTGATTTAAACTTCAAAGTCAGAGAAGGCCATAAAAATAGCAAAAATAGCTGATCTACAAGCTCAATGTCCTGCCAATCCACAGGAAATCTACTGTCTTGCCAGTGGCAGGATATGTGAAGTTTTAAAACGGCACATCTGTATGTTGTATATAGGGCAGGCTAGCCTTGCTGGGTCTGCTGCTCGCTATATGTGTTAAGAGTGTCTACTAAATGTGTCCCAGCACGGCTGACGGCTAGTCATTGAATTTTTTTTTTTTTTTTTTTTTCATTTTTTTTTTTTCATTTCATTTGAAAGCTGGGAATCATAGCTACAAAATGATATATTGACCCAACAGTTTTGAAGATATGGCTTATAGAATGATGCCATGCTGAAATACTACTTTTGAGATATTCAAGTTCTAAATACATTTCTACCCTGCAATGACCTGCATGATCTCTCACATTAATTTAAAAAAGTCTTATTTACATGCAGAGTTAAGCTCTGGCGTTATGAAATGCTTTTGTGGCTTTATCACATTTTAGTGAAAAAAAAAAAGTAATTTCAGCTGTGGTCTAAAGTAGTGGCTTCCGAAATGACTCACAAATGACTAAATTGTGAATTTTAAGTATTAACAAGAGCTATATAATGTTGGACAAACGTTGGATCCATTTTGGAGATAGTTTTGGACGTACAAGGACAAGGTTTCCACCAGACACAGCCAGCATGATGACAGCATGTGTGTGTGAAGGAAACTATAGTTTCCATTGTGGCTGGTGAACAAAACATATCATGTCTCTTTGCAGTGGTGGTAAAAGTACTTACATTTTGTACTTGTATCAATACTGCAATATAGAAATACTCTGTTACTAGTAAAAGTCTGTAATTCAAAACTTTACTTGAGTAAATGTACAAAAGTATTGGTATCAAAATGTACTTAAAGTTTTCAAATGTATAAAGATATTTGAAAATTCACGATCTTCAAGCGCACAATGCGTCGCATTGTGACGCATCGTGCGCTTGAAGATCGGCTATTTTCAAATGGTCGAAAGGTATACTGGGCGGAAGGTGTTTCATGTATGTTTTTGTAATAATAATCAATCTACAAAGTAACTAGTAACTAAAGTTTTCAAATAATTGTAGTGCAGTGAAAGTACAATATTTGCCTCTAGAAGTAAAAGTATTGGAAATTGGAAATACTCAAGAACAGATACCTCAAAATTGTTTAATACTTGATTAAATGTACTTAGTTACTTTACAGCACTGTCTCTTTGTACACGCAAACTTACTGGCTTACAGCCTTATACAAAATGTATAACGAGGTTATTCATTTAAAGCTTGTAGATATATAATGTTAGTGGTTTTGCCATCTGGAGACAGCATACAGATTGTAGTATACGGTAACATGGAGCTAGACTGGAGGTTGGAGATCGTATTTTTTGGAGTACATAATATTTATGGGGTGAAATATAGCCTAATACATTGTCACGACGGGATGGAAATCTAGCCAGATAAACCGGGGGTCCTCAACAGGGGATCCATGGCCCCTTGGGGGTACTCAGAGTTACTACGGGGGGACCCCCTGTTGAAGACCCCTGCTCTGCTAATTCAGTGATGGGCGCACCCAAAGGTGGATGGAGGAGTGCATCCGTGCGTAGCGCTCTCGAGTCTGGACTCTCTGTCATGTTTATAAATGGACAGTTCGCACAACGGGATCCATTACATTGCGATCTCGTTTAAAACGTAATCCAAGTATATGCCCCGTTCCCAGAACAGTCACGCATATCTGTTTGTGCGTATGTGTGTGTACACACGTGCGTGAGTGCGCGTGTTGAGTTGGTTGGGTGCATGGTTAGATATATTTGCTTGAGATTAATGACTCGATCGATATGGAATGTGTATTCCTATGTGCCATAGAATTCCACTATAAATCTGACAGAGAGACAGCGTGCATGAGACAGCTACTGAGAGTTGTGGTCTTCACTGTTTTTTCAGGCCAAGGACCCCTTAGATGAGAGAGAGATGAACCAGGGACCCCCCTACGTATTGGATTCATGTTAAATGTGTACCCTGATGACTTTGTGAACCTGAACTTTGGCTCTGTATTTGGTCAGCTCTTTTCTCTCTCTACACCAAACCTCTTCACCGAAAATAGCCGATCTACAAAGCTCACATTGTGTTGCAGTCAGACG